>NC_045669.1:0-351314 GCF_009829145.1 Chiroxiphia lanceolata
TTGGGGTGGGTTTTGGGGTGTTTGGGGGTTGTTTTGGGGGTTTTTTTTTGGGGTTTCTCATTTCTGTGCCCCCCCAGGTTTTTGGGGTGGGTTTGGGGTGTTCTTGGGTTGGGTTTTGGGGTGGGTTTTTGGGTGGGTTTGGGGTGCTTTGGAGGTTGTTTTTTTGGGTGGGTTTTGAGGGTTTTTTGGGGTGGGTTTGGGGTTTTTTTTTAGGGTTTCTCATTTCTGTGTCCCCCAGGTTTTGGGGTGGGTTTGGGGGGGTTTTGGGGTGGATTGAGGTTGGGTTTTGGGATTGGTTTTGGGGTGGGTTTGGGGTAATTTTGGGGGGTTTCTGACCGTTGTTGCCCCCCAGGTGTGGGATGTGACCACCCAGGGGTTTTTGGGGTGGGTTTTTGGGGTGGGGTTTTTTGGGGTCTCACTTTTGGGGTCCCCCCAGGGTTTTGGGGTGGGGTTTTGAGGATTTTTGGGGTGGGTTTTTGGGGTGTTTTTTTAGGGTGTCTCAGTTTTGGGATCCCCCAGCTTTTTGGGGTGGGTTTTTTGGGGTGGGTTTTGAACGTTTTTGGGGGGGATTTTGGGGTGGGTTTGGGGGGGGTTTGGGATTGAGTTTTTGGGTTTTTTTGCGGTTTCTCATTTCTGTGCCCCCCCCCCCCCGGTCTTTGGGGTGGTTTTGAGGGTTTTTTGGGGTGGTTTTGGGGTGGTTTTTTGGGGTTTCTGACCTTTGTGGCCCCCCAGGTGTGGGATGTGACCACCCAGGGCTTCGGGGTTGTTTTTAGGATGGGTTTGGGGTGGGTTTGGGATGGTTTTGGGGTGGATTTTGGGGTGGGTTTGGGGTGTTTTGGAGGTTGGCTTTTTGGGTGGGGTTTGAGGGGTTTTTGGGGGTGGGTTTGGGTTTTTTTGGGGTTTCTCATTTCTGTGCCCCCTGGTTTTTTGGGGTGGCTTTTGAAGGTTTTTTTGGGTGGATTTTGGGTCGGGTTTGGGGTGTTTTGGGGTTGGGGTTTGGGGTTTTTTTGAGGTTTCTCATTCCTGTGCCCCCCCCCCAGGTTTTTGGGGTGGGTTTGGGGTGGTTTTGGAGGTTTTGGGGTGGATTGGGGGTTTTTTTGAGGTTTCTCATTTCTGTGCCCCTCAGGTTTTTGGGGTTGGTTTTTAGGGTGGGTTTGGGGTGGATTTTGAAGGTTTTTGGGAGTTTCTGACCCTTGTTGCCCCCCAGGTGTGGGATGTGACCACCCAGGGCTTTGGGGCAAGTTTTTGAGGGATTTTAGGGTGGGTTTGGGGTGGTTTTTGGGGTTTCTGACCATTATTTCCCTCCAGGTGTGGGATGTGACCACCCAGGGCTTTGGGGTTGGTTTTTGGGGTGGGTTTGGGGTGGATTTTGGGTCAATTTTGAGTGGGTTTTAGGGGGTTTTGGGATTGGGTTTTGGGCTTTTTTGGGGTGTCTCATTTCCGTGCCCTCCTCCAGGTTTTTGGGGTGGGTTTTGAGGGTTTTTTGGGGTGGTTTTGGGGGGGTTTGTGACCGTTGTTGCCCCCCAGGTGTGGGATGTGACCACCCAGGGTTTTTGGGGTGTTTTTGGGGTGGGTTTGGGGTGGGTTTGGGGTGTTTTTTGGGGTTTCTCGTTTCTGTGTCTCCCCCCCAGGTGTGGGATGTGACCACCCAGGGGGTTGGGGTGGATTTTTGGGGTGTTTTTGGGGTTTCTGACCATTATTTCCCCCCCAGGTGTGGGATGTGACCACCCAGGGGTTTTGGGTTGGTTTTGGGGTGATTTTTGGGGTTTCTGACCATTTTTGCTCCCCCAGGTGTGGGATGTGACCACCCAGGGGGTGTTTGGGGTGGTTTTTGGGGTGTTTTTGGGGTTTCTGACCGTTATTTCCCCCCCAGGTGTGGGATGTGACCACCCAGGATCTCTGCTCGGGCTCCCTGACCCTCGATGGGTTCCGGGGTCTCGTCTTTGTTGGGGGGTTCAGCTACGCCGACGTGCTGGGCTCGGCCAAGGGTGAGACACACCCCAAAACACACCCCAAAACCCCAAAATCCCCCAAAAACCTACCCCTGAACCCTAAAAACCACCAAATCCCCCCAAAAAACTGAGCCCTGACCCCTAAAAACCCCAAAACTGAGCCTTGAAACCGCCGTGCTGGGCTCGGCCAAGGGTGAGACACACCCCAAAACACACCCCAAAAACCACAAAACACACACCTGAACCCTAAAAAGCTGCCCCTGAGCCCCAAAACTGACCCCTAAACCCTAAAAACGACCCCCTGAACCCCAAAAATCCCCCAAACCGACTCCATGAACCCCCAAAACCCACCAAATCCCCCAAATAAACTGACCCCTGAACCCTAAAAACTGACCCCTTAATGCCAAAAACCCCAAAAACTGACCCCTGAACCCTAAAAACCCCAAAACTGAGCCTTAAAACCGCCGTGCTGGGCTCGGCCAAGGGTGAGACACACCCCAAAACACACCCCAAAAACCCCAAAACACACCCCAAAAACCCCCAGAATCCCCCAGAACCTACCCCTGAACGCTAAAAAACACCAAATCCCCCCAAAAACTGAGCCCTGAACCCTAAAATCCTACCCTGGATCCTAAAAACCCCCCAAATCCCCCCCAAAAACTGACCTCTGAACCCTAAAAACCCCCAAACCCCACCCCTGAACACTAAAAGCCCCGAAATCCCCCCAAAAAACTGACCCCTGAACCCTAAAAACCCCAAAAACCCAGCCCTGAACCCCCAAAACCCCCAAACCCACCCCTGAACCCTAAAAACCAACCCCCTGAACCCTAAAAACCCCCAAACTGGACCCTAAAAAACCCCAAACCCCACCCCTGAACCCCAAAATCCCCCCAAACCCACCCCTGAACCCCAAAAAATGGCCCTCTGAACCCTAAAAACCCCCCAAACCCACCCCATGAACCCCAAAATCCCGATTTTTGGGGTCCCCCCCTGACCCCTCCTTTCCCCCCCATGTTTGGGGTTTTGGGGTGTCCCTCGTTTTAGGATTTCCCAGGTTTTTTAGGGTTTCCCACTTTTTGGGGGTTTCCCTCTTTCAGGGCCAGGATTTTTGGGGTCCCCCCGATTTTTGGGGCCCCCCCTGACCCCCCTGTGCCCCCCAGGTTGGGCAGCAGCCGTTCAGTTCAACCCCCACGTCCGGGGGGCCCTCGAGAGGTTCCGGCGCCGCCCCGACACCTTCAGCCTGGGGGTCTGCAACGGGTGTCAGCTCCTGGCCCTGCTGGGCTGGGTGGGGCCTCACACAGGTCAGTGCCACACCTGGGTCACCTGTGTGTCACCTGGGTCACCTGTCACCTCCCTGTGTCACCTGTGGGTCACCTGTGTCACCCCAATGTCACCTGTGTCACCTGTCACCTCCCTGTGTCACCTGTGTCACCCTAATGTCACCTGTGTCACCTCAGTGTCACCTGGCACCTCCCTGTGTCACCTGTGTCATCTGTGTGTCACCTGTGTTACCTGTGTCACCTGTGTTACCTGTGTCACCTCAATGTCACCAGTGTCACCTGTCACCTTCCTGTGTCATGGGGGGATCACCTGGGTCACCTGTGTCACCCAATGTCACCTGTGTCACCTGTGTCACCTGGCACCTCCCTGTGTCACCTGTGTCATCTGTGTGTCACCTGTGTTACCTGTGTCACCTGTGTTACCTGTGTCACCTCAATGTCACCAGTGTCACCTGTCACCTTCCTGTGTCATGAGGGGATCACCTGTGTCACCTGTGTCACCTGTGTCACCTGTCACCTCCCTGTGTCACCTGTGTCATCTGTGTGTCACCTGTGTTACCTGTGTCACCTCAATGTCACCAGTGTCACCTGTCACCTTCCTGTGTCATGGGGGGATCACCTGGGTCACCTGTGTCACCCAATGTCACCTGTGTCACCTGTGTCACCTGTCACCTCCCTGTGTCACCTGTGTCATCTGTGTGTCACCTGTGTCACCCCAGTGTCACCTGTGTTACCTGTGTCACCTCAATGTCACCAGTGTCACCTTCCTGTGTCATGAGGGGATCACCTATGTCACCTGTGTCACCTGTGTCACCTGTCACCTCCCTGTGTCACCTGTGTCATCTGTGTGTCACCTGTGTTACCTGTGTCACCTCAATGTCACCAGTGTCACCTGTCACCTTCCTGTGTCATGGGGGGATCACCTGGGTCACCTGTGTCACCCAATGTCACCTGTGTCACCTGTGTCACCCGTGTCACCTCTGTGTCACCTGTGTCACCTGTGTGTCACCTGTGTCACCCCAGTGTCACCTGTGTTACCTGTGTCACCTCAATGTCACCAGTGTCACCTTCCTGTGTCATGAGGGGATCACCTATGTCACCTGTGTCACCTGTGTCACCTGTGTCACCTGTCACCTCCCTGTGTCACCTGTGTCATCTGTGTGTCACCTGTGTTACCTTTGTCACCTCAATGTCACCTGTGTCACCTCAATGTCACCTGTGTCACCTGTCACCTTCCTGTGTCACCCCAGTGTCACCTGTGTCCCCCCAGTGTCCCCCCAGTGTCCCCTGGGGGTGTGCAGTGGGTGTCAGCTCCTGGCCCTGCTGGGCTGGGTGGGGCCTCACACAGGTCAGTGCCACACCTGGGTCACCTCTGTCACCTCCCTGGGTCACCTTTGTTGTCTGGGTCACCTGGGTCACCTTTGCCACCTGTGTGTCACCTCAGTGTCACCTCTGTCACCTCAATGTCCCCTGTGTCCCCCAGTGTCCCCTGTCACCTGCATCACCTCAGTGTCACCTGTGTCACCTCCCTGTGTCACTTTTGTCACACCTGTGTCACCTGTCACCTCCTGTGTCACCTGTGTCACCCAATGTCACCTGTGTCACCTCTGTGTCACATGTCACTTCCCTGTGTCACCTGTGTCACCTGTGTCATCTGTCACCTCCTGTGTCACCTGTGTCACCCAATGTCACCTGTGTCACCTGTCACCTCCCTGTGTCACCTCCTGTGTTGCCTCTGTCACCTGTGTCCCCTCAATGTCACCTGTGTCACCTGTGTCACCTCCCTGTGTCCCCTCAATGTCACCTGTGTCCCCTCTGTCACCTCCCTGTGTCCCCTGTGTCACCTCAATGTCCCGTTTGTCCCCACTTTGTCCCCAGGGGGGTCCCCTCTGTCCCCCCAGCCGTGGTTCTGACCCCTGGGGTGTCCCCCCTTTGTGTCCCCCTCTGTGTCCCCCTTTTGTCCCC
The DNA here is from genome assembly GCF_009829145.1 of Chiroxiphia lanceolata. Taxonomy (NCBI): domain Eukaryota; kingdom Metazoa; phylum Chordata; class Aves; order Passeriformes; family Pipridae; genus Chiroxiphia; species Chiroxiphia lanceolata. The sequence goes on from NC_045669.1 coordinate 5,198, forward strand.
CCAAGTGACCCTTTTTCATTCGGGGGGGTCCCTGGGGGGTGTCCCCTGATCTGCCCCCCCATTTACCCCCTCGGGGGTCCCCCCATGTCCCTCTTTGTGTCCCCCCTTTGTCCCCCCTTTGTCCCCAGAGGGGGGGTCCCCCGGAGTTGGTTCTGACCCCCAACGTGTCCCCCCTTTGTCCCCTCTGTGTCCCCTTTTTGTCCTCCCCGAGTGACCCTTTTTCATTCGGGGGGGGCCCTGGGGGGTGTCCCCTGATTTGTCCCCCCATTTACCCCCTCGGGGGTCCCCCCCATGTCCCCCTTTGTGTCCCCTCTGTGTCCCTCTTTTGTCCCCCCTTTGCCCCCAGAGGGGGGGGTCCCTTTTGTCCCCCCCAGCCTTGGTTCTGACTCCTGGGGTGCCCCCCCTTTGTCCCCCCCCACACCCCGTTTGTCCCCAGAGGGGGGGTCCCTGTTGTCCCCCCCCGCCGTGGTTCTGCCCCCCAACGTGTCCCCCATTTGTCCCCACATTGTCCCCTTTGTGTCCCCCCCATGTCCCTCCTTTGTCCCCCCCGACACCCCCCTTTGTCCCCAGAGGGGGGGGTCCCCCGGAGCCCCCCCCGGCCGTGGTTCTGACCCCCAACATGTCCCCACATTGTCCCCGTTTGGCCCCAGAGGGGGGGTCCCCTGTGTCCCCCCTTTGTCCCCAACGTGTCCCCCGTTTGTCCCCAGAGGGGGGGTCCCCTCTGTCCCCCCTGGCCATGGTTCTGACCCCCAACATGTCCCCCTTTATCCCCAGAGGGGGGGTCCCCTCTGTCCCCCCTGGCCATGGTTCTGACCCCCAACATGTCCCCCTTTATCCCCAGAGGGGGGGTCCCCTCTGTCCCCCCTGGCCATGGTTCTGATCCCCAACATGTCCCCCTTTATCCCCAGAGGGGGGGTCCCCTCTGTCCCCCCCGGCCGTGGTTCTGACCCCCAACATGTCCCCACGTTGTCCCCAACATGTCCCCCTTTATCCCCAGAGGGGGGTCCCCTGTCTCCCCCCCAGCCGTGGTTCTGGCCCCCAACGTGTCCCCCGTTTGGCCCCAGAGGGGGGGTCCCCCGTGTCCTCCCTTTGTCCCCACATTGTCCCCGTTTGGCCCCAGAGGGGGGTCTCCTCTGTCCCCCCCGGCCGTGGTTCTGACCCCCCTTTGTCCCCCGTTTGTCCCCAGAGGGGGGGTCCTCTCTGTCCCCCCTGGCCATGGTTCTGACCCCCAACATGTCCCCCCTTTGTCCCCAACATGTCCCCCTTTATCCCCAGAGGGGGGTTCCCCCGGGCCCCCCCCGGCCGTGGTTCTGGCCCCCAACGTGTCCCTCGTTTGTCCCCAGGGGGGATCCCCTCTGTCCCCCCCAGCCGTGGTTCTGACCCCCCCCGTGTCCCCTGTTTGTCCCCGAAGAGGGGGTCCCCCGTGTCCCCCCCGGCCGTGGTTCTGACCCCCCTTTGTCCCTGTTTGTCCCCAGAGGGGGGGTCCCCAGGAGCCCCCCCGGCCGTGGTTCTGACCCCCAACACCTCGGGCCGGTTCGAGTCTCGGTTCGTGACGGTTCGGGTGGAACCGGGACCCGCCCTGATGCTGCGGGGGATGGAGGGCAGCACCCTGGGGGTCTGGGTGGCACACGGGGAAGGTACTGGGGGGCACTGGGAGGGACTGGGAGGGGATTGGGAGCAGTGGGAGGGCACTGGGGGGACTGGGAGGGGATTGGGAGGGACTGGGAGGGGATTGGGAGGGACTGGGAGGGGACTGGGAGGGGATTGGGAGGGACTGGGAGGGACTGGGAGGGGACTGGGAGGGGATTGGGAGGGACTGGGAGGGGACTGGAAGGGGATTGGGAGGGACTGGAGGGGATTGGGAGGGACTGGGAGGGGATTGAGAGGAACTGGAGGGGATTGGGAGCAGTGGGAGGGGACTGGGAGGCACTGGGAGGGCACTGGGAGGGACTGGGAGGGGATTGGGAGGGACTGGGGGGGTCACTGGTGTAACTGGGAGGTCACTGGGCTGTCTATAACTGGTCTAACTGGTCTCTAACTGGTCTCTCACTGGTCCCAGGCCGGTTGCAGTTCCGTCCCCCCCCCACTCTTTGCACACTGAGAGAACTGGGGGGTCACTGGGCTGTAACTGGTGTAACTGGGGTATCTCTGGGCTGTCTATAACTGATATAATTGGTCTCTAACTGGTGTCACTGGTCCCTAACTGGTCCCAGGCCGGTTCCAGTTCCACCCCCCCCACTCTTTGCACACTGAGAGAACTGGGGGGTCACTGGGCTGTAACTGGGGTATCTCGGGGGTATCTCTGGGCTGTCTATAACTGGTATAATTGGTCTCTAACTGGTCTCTAACTGGTCCCTAACTGGTCTCTCACTGGTCTCTAACTGGTGTAACTGGTCCCTAACTGGTCTCTCACTGGTCCCAGGCCGGTTCCAGTTCCACCCCCCCACTCTTTGCACACTGAGAGAACTGGGGGGTCACTGGGCTGTAACTGGTATAACTGGGGTATCTCTGGGGTATCTCTGGGCTGTCTCTAACTGGTGTAACTGGTCTCTAACTGGTGTCACTGGTCCCTAACTGGTGTCACTGGTTCCAGGCAGGTTCCAGTTCCACCCCCCCATTCTTTGCACACTGAGAGAACTGGGGGGTCACTGGTGTAACTGGGCTGTAACTGGGGTATCTCTGGGCTGTCTCTAACTGATATAATTGGTTTATAACTGGTGTAACTGGTCTCTAACTGGTCTCTCACTGGTCCCAGGCCGATTCCAGTTCCGCCCCCCCCTCTTTGCACACTGAGAGAACTGGGGGGTCACTGGGCTGTAACTGGTATAACTGGGGTATCTCTGGGGTATGTCTGGGCTGTCTCTAACTGGTGTAACTGGTCTCTAACTGGTCTCTAACTGGTCTCTAACTGGTGTCACTGGTCTCTAACTGGTCTCTAACTGGTGTCACTGGTCCCTAACTGGTCTCTTAACTGGTCTCTCACTGGTCCCTAACTGGTCTCTAACTGGTGTCACTGGTCCCTAACTGGTGTCACTGGTCCCTAACTGGTCTCTCACTGGTCCCAGGCCGGTTCCAGTTCCACCCCCCCACTCTTTGCACACTGAGAGAACTGGGGGGTCACTGGGCTGTAACTGGTGTAACTGGGGTATCTCTGGGGTATCTCTGGGCTGTCTCTAACTGGTGTAACTGGTCTCTAACTGGTGTAACTGGTCCCTAACTGGTCTCTTAACTGGTCTCTCACTGGTCCCTAACTGGTCTCTAACTGGTGTCACTGGTCCCTAACTGGTCTCTTAACTGGTCTCTCACTGGTCCCTAACTGGTCTCTAACTGGTGTCACTGGTCCCTAACTGGTCTCTCACTGGTCCCAGGCCGGTTCCAGTTCCACCCCCCCACTCTTTGCACACTGAGAGAACTGGGGGGTCACTGGGCTGTAACTGGTGTAACTGGGGTATCTCTGGGGTATGTCTGGGCTGTCTCTAACTGGTGTCACTGGTCTCTATCTGGTCTCTCACTGATCTCTAACTGGTATAATTGGTCTCTAACTGGTGTAACTGGTCCCTAACTGGTCTCTCACTGGTCCCAGGCCGGTTCCAGTTCCGCCCCCCCCTCTTTGCACACTGAGAGAACTGGGGGGTCACTGGGCTGTAACTGGTGTAACTGGGGTATCTCTGGGGTATCTCTGGGCTGTCTCTAACTGGTGTAACTGGTCCCTAACTGGTGTCACTGGTCCCTAACTGGTCTCTCACTGGTCCCTAACTGGTCTCTAACTGGTGTCACTGGTCTCTAACTGGTGTAACTGGTCTCTAACTGGTCTCTAACTGGTCTCTAACTGGTATAATTGGTCTCTAACTGGTGTCACTGGTCCCTAACTGGTCTCTAACTGGTGTCACTGGTCCCTAACTGGTGTCACTGGTCCCTAACTGGTCTCTAACTGGTGTCACTGGTCCCTAACTGGTGTCACTGGTCCCTAACTGGTCTCTCACTGGTCCCAGGCCGGTTCCAGTTCCGCCCCCCCCACTCTTTGCACACGGCCCTCTCCTCGGCGCTGGTGCCGCTGCGCTACGCGGACGACAGGGGGCGCCCCACGCAGCGCTACCCGCTCAACCCCAACGGCTCCGCGGGGGGCGTGGCCGCGCTCGTCTCGCCGTGCGGGCGCCACCTGGCGGCCATGCCGCACCCCGAGCGGGCCGTGCGCAGCTGGCAGTGCCCCTGGCGCCCCCCGGCGGCCGCGCCCGGGCCCGACGGGCCGTGGCTGCGAATGTTCCGGAACGCGTGTGAGTGGTGCCTGAGGTGGCCCGATGGGGAGGAGTGACCCCCCCTGGATCATGGACACCCCCCGGGATCATGGACACCCCCCTGACATCCCCTGACATCCCCCCTGGATCATGGACACCCCCCCAACGCGTGTGAGTGGTGCCTGAGGTGGCCCGATGGGGAGGAGTGACCCCCCTCCGGGACATGGACACCCCCCCTGGATCATGGACACCCCCCTGACATCCCCCCTGAATGATGGACCATCCCCTGAATGATGGACACCCCCCCCAACGCGTGTGAGTGGTGCCTGAGGTGGCCCGATGGGGAGGAGTGACCCCCCTCCGAGACATGGACACCCCCCTGATATCCCCTGACATCCCCCCTGGATCATGGACACCCCCCCTGGATCATGAACACCCCCTCTGGATCATGGACACCCCCCTGACATCCCCTGACATCCCCCCTGAATGATGGACACCCCCCCAACGCGTGTGAGTGGTGCCTGAGGTGGCCCGATGGGGAGGAGTGACCCCCCCTCCGGGACATGGACACCCCCCCTGGGTCATGGACACCCCCCTGACATCCCCCCTGAATGATGGACCCCCCCAGTGACCCCCCCCGATCATGGACACCCCCCCTGGATCCCCCCTGAATGATGGACCCCCCCAGTGACCCCCCCCCGATCATGGACACCCCCCCTGGATCCCCCCTGAATGATGGACCCCCCCAGTGACCCCCCCCGATCATGGACACCCCCCCTGGATCCCCCCTGAATGATGGACCCCCCCCTTGGAATGATGGACCCCCCCAGTGACCGCCCTCCGGGACATGGACACCCCCCCTGGATCATGGACACCCCCCTTGGATCCCCCCTGAATGATGGACCCCCCCAGTGACCCCCCCCCCCCCCGATCATGGACACCCCCCTTGGATCCCCCCTGAATGATGGACCCCCCCAGTGACCCCCCCCCGATCATGGACACCCCCCTTGGATCCCCCCTGAATGATGGACCCCCCCAGTGACCCCCCCCGATCATGGACACCCCCCCTTGGATCCCCCCTCGGACCCCCCCCCACTGACACACGGCCCCCCCTCAGATCCAGAGACATCCCCCCCACTGACCCCCCCCCGCACACTGATCCCCCCCCCAGATCCACAGACCCCCCCCTGGGCCCCCCCCTCTGAATTCCTGACCCCCCTCCAGACCCCCTGATGCCCCCTGGACCCCCCACTGACCCTCCCTGGACCCCCTGACCCCCCCCAGACCCCCCAGCTGACCCCAAACTTGGGTCTACACTGACACCCCCCCCCCCCCCATGATGGACCCCCCCTGACCCCCCCTGGGCCCCCCAACTGACCCCAACCCTGGGTCCACACTGACCCCCCCCATGGACCCCTCACTGACCCCCCAACTGACCCCCTGACCCCCCCAGACCCCCCAACTGACCCCAAACCTGGGTCCACACTGACCACCCCCCCCATGATGGACCCCCCATGGACCCCCTGACCCCCCATGGACCCCTCACTGACCCCCCCGGACCCCCCAACTGACCCCAAACCTACCCCCAGACTGACCCCCCCCTGGACCCCCCGTGACCCCGTGACCCCCCCCTGGACCCCCCCAACTGACCCCAAACCTGCCCCCAGACTGACCCCCCCCCGGACCCCCCCTGACCCCTCACTGACCCTCTGACCCCCCCTGGACCCCCCACTGACCCCAACCCTGGGTCCACACTGACCACCCCCCCCCCGAAAGAGGGGGCGGGGCCTGTACTAAAGTGCTCTTAATTAATTAAATAAATCATTAATTCGTTAATTAACTTGGCCACGAATCTTTAAGGGGAGGGGGGGCACCCAGAGACCCCTTTTTTGGGGGTGGGGGCACCCAGAGACCATTTTTGGGGGGGTTTTGGGACCCCCGGGGTGGGTGGGGACCACCTAGAGACCCCTTTTTGGGGGTTGGGGGGGCACCCAGAGACCCCTTTTGGGGGGGGGAACCAAGGACCCCTTTTTGGGGGGGGGGGGCACCCAGAGACCCCTTTTGGGGGGGGGAACCAAGGACCCCTTTTTTGGGGGGGGGGCACCCAGAGACCCCTTTTGGGGGGTTTTGGGACCCCCAGGGTGGGTGGGGCCACCCAGAGACCATTTTTTTGGGGGGTGGGGCCACCCAGAGACCCCCTTTGGGGGGGGGACACCCAGAGACCCCTTTTTTGGGGGGGTGGGGGCACCCAGAGACCCTTTTTGGGGGTTTTTGGGGGGTGTTTGAGACGCCCATTTGTGACCATTTGGGCCCCTCCCCCCCCCAGGTGAGGAGGGGGTGGGGGGAGGGGTCGCGTTTCCTGCCTCCCGCCCCTCCCCCCTCCCCCAGCCCCAAATTCGCAGGAAATGGGCCCAAAAGTTGCCCCCTGGGGGGGGGGGAGGGGAGAAAGGGGGGGAGGGGCCGCCCCTCCCCCACCCCCCAGCGTGGGAAAACGGCCCCACGCGGGTTCCCACGGGGGGGGGAGGGGAAGGGAAGGGGGAGGGGAAGGGGGGGAGACCCCCCGCCCCTCCCCCCCCGGCGGGTGCGGGACACGCGCGGGATCAAAGGGGCCGCCGGGGGGGGAGGGGCGGCGGCTCGTGCCGGACCAGTGCTCCCAGTAACCCCCCAGTGACCACCCCAGTGACTCCCCCAGCGCTCCCAGTGACCCCCCCAGTGCTCCCAGTGCTCCCAGTAACCCCCCAGTAAACCCCCCAGTGACCACCCCAGTGACCCCCCAGTGCTCCCAGTGCTCCCAGTAACCCCCCAGTGACCACCCCACTGACCCCCCAGCGCTCCCAGTGACCCCCCCAGTGCTCCCAGTGCTCCCAGTGACCCCCCAGTGACCACCCCAGTGACCCCCCCAGTGCTCCCAGTAACCCCCCAGTGACCACCCCACTGACCACCCCAGTGACCCCCCAGTGTTCCCAGTGACCCCTCCCAGTGCTCCCAGTGACCCTCCCCAGTGACCACCCCAGTGACCCCCCAGTGCTCCCAGTGACCCCCCAGTGCTCCCAGTGACCCCCCCAGTGTTCCCAGTTTTCCCAGTGACCCCCCAGTGCTCCCAGTGACCCCCCCGTGCTCCCAGTGACCCCCCCAGTGCTCCCAGTTTTCCCAGTGACCCCCCAGTGCTCCCAGTGACCCCCCCAGTGACCCCCCAGTGCTCCCAGTGACCCCCCGTGTTCCCAGTAACCCCCCAGTAACCCCCCAGTGCTCCCAATAACCCCCCTCAGTGTTCTCAGTAACCCCCCCCAGTGCTCCCAGTGGCCCCCAGTTCCCCTCTCCCCAGTGCTCCCAGTGACCCCCCCACTGTTCCCAGTGCCCCCAGTGCCCCCCCAGTTTCCCCCATTCCACCCAGTCCGCCTTCCCCCAGTTCTTCCCAGTTCCCCCCATTCCCCCCAGTGCCCCCCAGTTCCCCTCCCCCCAGCGCTCCCAGTAACCCCCCCACTGTTCCCACTGTTCCCAGTTCCCCCAGTCCCCCTCCCCCAGCGCTCCCAGTGCTCCCAGTCCCCGCCCCCCAGTGCTCCCAGTTCCCCCCAGTTCCCCCCAGTTCCCCCAGTCCCCCTCCCCCAGCGCTCCCAGTGCTCCCAGTCCCCGCCCCCTCCCCTCCCATAAAGGCGCCGCCGGGACCCCCCGGGTCAGACCCGGCCCCGCCATGAGCGGAGACACCCGCACCCCCCCCCGGAAGGTACCGACACCCCCCGGGACCCCCCAAAACCCCCCGGGACCCCCAAAACCCCCCCCGGTCAGACCCGGCCCCGCCGTGAGCGGCGACACCCGCACCCCCCCCAGGAAGGTACCGACACCCCCCAAATCCCCCCCGGGACACCCCAACCCCCCCCGAGACCCCCAACCCCCCCCGAGACCCCCCAAATCCCCCGGGACCCCCCAAAACCCCCCCGGGACCCCCCGGGCCAGACCCGGCCCCGCCACGAGCAGCGACACCCGCACCCCCCCCCGGAAGGTACCGACACCCCCCGGGACCCCCAAAACACCCCCGGGACCCCCCAAATCCCCCAGGACCCCCCAAAAACCACCCGGGAACCCCCAAATCCTCCCGGGACCCCCAAAAACCATCCGGGACCCTCCAAATCCCCTCCGGGACCCCCAAAACCCCCCCGGGACCCCCCGGGCCAGACCCGGCCCCGCCATGAGCAGCGACACCCGCACCCCCCCAGGAAGGTACCGACACCCCCCAAATGCCCCCCGGGACCCCCCAAATCCCCCGGGACCCCCAAAAACCACCCGGGAACCTCCAAAACCCCCCCCGGAACCCCCCGGGACCCCCGAACTCCTCCCGGACCCCCTGGAATCCCCCCGGACCCTCCAAATCTCCCTGGACACCCCAAACCCTCCGGGACCCCCCAAAACCCCCCGGGACCCTCCTGAACCCTCCCAGTGCCCCCCAGTCCATCCCAGTGCCCCCCAGTCCATCCCAGTTTGTCCCAGTCTGTCCCAACCTCTTCCAGCCCCTCCCAGTCAGTCCCAGTTCCCCCCAGTCCCCCCCAGTCCATCTCGCTTTGCCCCAGTGGGTCCCAGTCCCCCCCAGTCTGTCCCAGTCCGTCCCAGTTCCCCCCAGTTCCCGCTGTCCCCCCAGTCCCTCCCAGTCCCTCCCAGTTCCCCCCAGTACCCCCCAGTCCCTCCCAGTCCCTCCCAGTTCCCTCCCAGTCCCTCCCAGTCCCTCCCAGTTCCCCCCAGTTCCCCCCAGTCCCTCCCAGTCCCTCCCAGTTCCCCCCAGTTCCCCCCAGTCCCTCCCAGTTCCCCCCAGTCCCTCCCAGTCCCTCCCAGTTCCCTCCCAGTTCCCTCCCAGTTCCCCCCAGTCCCTCCCAGTCCCTCCCAGTCCCCCCCAGTCCCTCCCAGTTCCCTCCCAGTTCCCCCCAATCCCCTCTCAGTCCCCCCCGTCCCTCCCAGTTCCCTCCCAGTCCCTCCCAGTTCCCCCCAGTTCCCCCCAGTTCCCCCCCAGTTCCCCCCCAGTTCCCCCCAGTCCCTCCCAGTCCCCCCCAGTCCCCCCCAGTTCCCCCCAGTCCCTCCCAGTCCCCCCCAATCCCCTCCCAGTCCCCCCCAATCCCCTCCCAATCCCCTCCCAGTCCCCCCCAATCCCCCCCCAGTCCCTCCCAGTCCCCCCCAAATCCCCTCCCAGTCCCCCCCAATCCCCTCCCAGTCCCCCCCAGTTCCCTCCCAATCCCCTCCCAGTCCCCCCCAATCCCCCCCCAGTCCCTCCCAGTCCCCCCAGTCCATCCCAGTGTCCCCCCAGTTGCTGAAGCCGCTGCAGGAGAAGCTCCGCCGGCAGCGCCTCAACCGGAGCCTGGAGAGACTGAGGCGGCTGCTGCTGGGGGGGACCCACGACAGCGTGAGTCACTGTCGCGACAGTGGGGCCATATCGCGATAGGGGGCGGGGCTGCGGCTGCTGGGGGGGACCCACGACAGCGTGAGTCACTGTCGCGACAGTGGGGCTCTATCGCGATAGGGGGCGGGGCTCTATCGCGATAGGGGGCGGGGCTGCAGCTGCTACTGCTGCAGGGAACTCACGACGCGGTGAGGGGCTGTCACGATATTGGGGCTCTATCACGATAGAGGGGTGTCTGTCGTGATAGGGGGCAGGGCTGCTGCTGCTGGGGGGGACAGACGACAGCGTGAGTCACTGTCACGATACTGGGGCTCTATCGTGATAAGGGGTGTCTGTCGTGACATTGGGGCTCTGTCAGGATGGGGGCGGGGCTCTGTCACAATAGGGGGCAGGGCACTGTCGCGATAGGGGGCGGGGCACTGTCACGATAGGGGACGGGGCACTGTCGCGATAGGGGGCGGGGCTCTGTCACGATAGGGGGCGGGGCACTGTCGCGATAGGGGGCCGCTGCCGCGACATGGGGGCTCTCTTGGGGCTCTCCCGTGACCCCCAGGACACAACGGGGGCTCTATCGCGACTGTCGTGACGACAGCGCAGCTCTGGCACAGTTCTCAGGGCTCTGTCGGGGCTCTGTCGCGACATTATTGCGACACTATCACAACTCTATCGTGGCACTATCGCGACACTATTGCAGCACTATCGCGACACTATCATGGCATTGTCATGACACTATCACAGCACTATCGTGACACTTCTGGGAGCTCTATCGCGACACTATTGCGACACTATTGCAGCACTATCATGCCACTATCATGGCACTATCACGACACTGCTGGGAGCTCTATCGCGACACTGTCGCAGCACTGTCACGACAGTATTGTGATGCTATCACAGCACTATCGTGACACTATCGCGACACTATCGCAGCACTATCGTGACACTATCGGGACACTCCTGGGAGCTCTATCGCGACACTATCATGACACTATCGTGGCACTATCGCGAAACTATTGTAACACTGTTACAGCACTATCACGACATTATCGTGACACTATCACGACACTATCACGACACTATCATGGCACTATCACGACACTATCGCAGCACTATTGTAACACTATCACGACACTATCGTGACACTATCATGGCACTATCGCGACACTGCTGGGAGCTGTATCGAGGCACTATCGCGACACTATCGCAGCACTATCGCAACATTATTGCTGAACTATTGCAGCTCTATCGCAGCACTATCGTGACACTATCATGGCACTATCACGACACTGCTGGGAGCTCTATCGAGGCACTATCACGACACTATCGCGGCACTATCGTGAAACTATTGCAACGCTGTTGCAGCACTATTGCGACACTGTGGCAGCACTATCACGACACTACTATGGCACTATTGGGACACTATAGCTCCACTATTGCAGCACTATCACGACACTATCACGACACTATCGTGGCACTATCGCGACACTATCCTGGCACTGTTGGGACACTGCTGGGAGCTCTATCGCAACACTATCGTGACACTATCACGACACTATCGTGGCACTATTGTGACACTATTGTGACACTCTCATGGCACTATCACGACACTGCTGGGAGCTCTATCGCGGCACTATCGCAGCACTATCAAGGCACTATCGTGACACTATCACGGCACTATCGCGACGCTATCGGGGCACTATCGGGACACTGCTGGGAGCTCTATCACGATGCTATCACGACACTATCGCGGCACTATCGCGACACTATCCTGGCACTATCGTGACACTGCTGGGAGCTCTATCGCGACACTATCGCGACACTATTGCAGCGCTATCGCAACACTAGTGCGGCACTATCGCGAAACTATTGCAACGCTATCACAGCACTATTGTGACACTATCACGACACCATCGTGACACTATCGCGGCACTGTCATGACACTGCTGGGAGCTCTATCATGACACTATCGCGACACTATCGCGGCACTATCGCGATGCCACGTGACCCCGTCCTGTCCCCCCCCCGTCGCAGCGGCTGCGGAACCCGAAGGTGGCGAAGGCCGAGATCCTGCGGCAGACGGTGCAGTTCCTGCGGGCCCAGCCCCCACCAGGTCCGGGACACCCCCTCCCCCCCTCCCATGGCACCCCCCAAAACTCCCCGGGACCCCCCCAGACCCTCCCAGTGCCTCTCCCAGTCCTCCCAGTGACCCCTTCCCCTGGACCTCCCTCGGGAACCCCCAAACTCCCCTGGGACCCCCCCAAACCCCCCAGGACCCGCTGGGACCCCCCAAACCACCCGGGACCCCCCCAAACCCACCCAACCCCCCCCGGGACCCCCCCAAACCACCCAGGACCCCGTAAACCCACCCAAACCCCCCTGGGATCCCCCAAAAGCCCCCTCTGGGACCTCCCGAACCCTCCCAGTGCCCCCCGGGACCCCCCAAACCCTCCAGGACTCCCCAGGACGCCCCAAAACAACTCGGGACCCCCCAAACCCACCAAAACGCCCCAGGGACCCCCCAAAACCCCCCCGGGACCCCCCCAAACTCTCCCAGGACTCCCCGGGACCCCCCAAACCCCCCAGGACCCGCTGAGACCCCCCAAACCACCTGGGACCCCCCCAAACCCACCAAAACGCCCCAGGGATCCCCCCAAAACCCCCCCTGGGACCCCCCCCAACCCACCCAGGAACCCCTAAACCCACCCAAACCCCCCAGGGACCCCCCAAAACCCCCCCGGGATCCCCTGAACCCTCCCAGTGCCCCCTGGGACCCCCCCAAACCCTCCAGGACTCCCCAGGACCCCCCAAAACAACCTGGGACCCCCCAAACCCCCCAAAACCCCCCTGGGACCCCCCAAACACCCTGGAAGCCTCCAAAACCACTCAGGACCCCCTAAAACTCCCCCTGGGACTCCCCAAAAACACCTGGGACCCCCCAAACCCACCAACCCCCCCCTCGGGACCCCCTAAAACCCCCCTGGAACCCCCCAAGCCCCCCAGGACCCCCCAAACCCTTTCAGTGTCCCCCAGGACCCCCCAAAATTCTCCCGGGACCCCCCACAAAACCCCCCCCGGGACCCCCCAAAACCCCATCAGGACCTCCCGGAACTCCCCAGGACCCCCCAAAACGCCCCAGGAACCCCCAAAACCCTCCATGACCCCTCCCAAAACCCCCCCCCGGACCCCCCAAAACCCCCTGAGACCCCCCAAAACAACCCGGGACCCCACAACACCCCCCCAGGACCCCTCAAACCCCGCCAGGACCCCCCAAAACCCCCTGAGACCACCCCAAAACCACCCGGGACCCCACAACACCCCCCCAGGACCCCTCAAACCCCGCCAGGACCCCCCAAAACCCCCTAAGACCCCCCCAAAACCACCCGGGACCCCCCCAAAACCACCCAGGACCCCCCCAAAACCCCCTGAGACCCCCCAAAACCCCCCCCGGACCCCCCAAAACCACCCGGGACCCCTAAAACCCCCCCAGGACCTTCCAACCCCCCCCCCCGGACTCCTTCAGGACCCCCCAAAACCCCTTGAAACCTCCCAAAACCCATCTGGGACCCCCCAAACCCCCCCGACCGTGGTTTCTCTCCGGCACAGCCGCGCCGGCGCCGGCGGAGGAGCTGCGGGAGCTGTTCCAGCGGCACTACCGCAGCGGGTACCAGGCGTGCCTGGCCCGCGCCGCCACCTTCCTCAGGGACGTCGCCAACGCCGCCAACGCCAACGTCACCAACGCGGCCCCCCAGCACGACCACGAGGGTCCCGGGCACCCCCAGCACGGCCACGAGGGTCCCGGGCACCCCCGGCATCAGTCCAGGGTGTTGGGTGACAATGGGAGTGCTCCAGGCGCCCGGTGTGACCCCAGCAGGGGCACCGGTTGTGTCACCGGTCATGGCCTTGGGCGTGGCCTCAGCGGTGACACCATTTGTGTCCTGGGTTGTGTCCTGGGTCATGGCCTTGGGCGTGGCCCCACTGGTGACCTCGGTCTTGGTGTTGGTCGTGGCCTCAATGGTGACCTCAGTCATGGCCTTGGTCATGTCCCCAGTGGTGACCCTGGTTGTGTCATGGGTCGTGTCCTGGGTCATGGCCTTGGGCGTGTCCCCAGTGGTGACTCTGGTCTTGACCTTGGTCATGGTCTCAGCAGTGACTCTGGTCATGTCCTTGGTCATGTCCCCAGTGGTGACCTCGGTTGTGTCCTGGGTCGTGTCCCCAATGGTGACCTCAGTCATGTCCTGGGTCGTGTCCCCAGTGGTGACCTCAGTCATGTCCTGGGTCGTGTCCCCAGTGGTGACCTCGGTTGTGTCCTTGGTCATGTCCCCAATGGTGACCCCAGTCACGTCCTCAGTCACGTCCCTGGTCATGGCCTTGGCCGTGTCCCCAATGGTGACCCCAATCATGGCCTTGGCTGTGTCTCCATCAATGACCCCAATCATGGCCTTGGCCGTGTCCCCATCAATGACCCCAATCATGGCCTTGGCCGTGTCCCCAATGGTGACCCCAATCATGGCCTTGGCCGCGTCCCCATCAATGACCCCAATCATGGCCTTGGCTGTGTCTCCATCAATGACCCCAATCATGGCCTTGGCCGTGTCCCCATCAATGACCCCAATCATGGCCTTGGCTGTGTCTCCATCAATGACCCCAATCATGGCCTTGGCCGTGTCCCCATCAATGACCCCAATCATGGCCTTGGCCGTGTCCCCATCAATGACCCCAGTCATGGCCTTGGCCGCGTCCCCATTGATGACCCCAATCATGGCCTTGGCCGTGTCTCCATCGATGACCCCAATCATGGCCTTGGCCGCGTCCCCATTGATGACCCCAATCATGGCCTTGGCCGCGTCCCCATTGATGACCCCAATCATGGCCTTGGCCGTGTCCCCATCAATGACCCCAATCATGGCCTTGGCCGTGTCTCCATCGATGACCCCAATCATGGCCTTGGCCGTGTCCCCATCAATGACCCCAATCATGGCCTTGGCCGTGTCTCCATCGATGACCCCAATCATGACCTTGGCCGTGTCCCCATCAATGACCCCAATCATGGCCTTGGCTGCGTCCCCATTGATGACCCCAATCATGGCCTTGGCCGTGTCCCCATTGATGACCTCAATCATGGCCTTGGCCGCGTCCCCATCAATGACCCCGGTCATGGCCTTGGCCATGGCCTTGATCATGTCACTGGTGGCCACCCCAGTTGTGTCCCAGGTCACGGCCTTGGCCATGCCCTCACTGGTGACCTGAGGGATGTCCCAGCTCATGGTCTTGGCTGTGTCCTCGACCCTGTCCCCACTGGTGACCCCAATGATGTCCCCAGTGATGTCCTTGGCTGTGTCCTGGGCCATGTCCCCGCTGGTGACCCCAATGATGTCCCCAGTGATGCCCTTGGCCGTGTCCTTGACCATGACCCCAGTGATGTCCTTGGCCGTGTCCTTGGCTGTGTCCCCACTGGTGACCCCAATGACATCCCCGCCAATGCCCCTGGCCACGCCCTTGGCCCCACCCCCCGTTGTGTCCCCGTTGTCCCCCCCGTTGTCCCCGAGGCCTCGCACCAGCCCCGCCCCAAGGGGGAGGAGCTCCGGGGGCCGCCCGAGCCCCCCCAGAGCATCTGGAGACCCTGGCCCTGAGTCACTGGGGAGCACTGGGAGGCACTGGGGGGCACTGGGAGGAGGATTGGGGATGGACTGGGAGCACTGGGAGGCACTGGGAGCACTGGGAGGGCACTGGGGAGCACTGGGAGGAGGGTTGGGGATGGACTGGGGAGCACTGGGAGGGCAGTGGGGGGCACTGGGAGGGCACTGGGGGGCACGGGGAGGAGGGTTGGGGGTAGACTGGGAGGATGGGAGTGAACTGGTTTGCTGGGGGTGAGGCTGGGTTTTAACTGGTGGACTGGGAGGAAGGTGGGGTTTAACTGGTAAGGTTGGGTTTAACTGGTAAGGTCGGGTTTAACTGGTAAGGTCGGGTTTAACTGGTAAGGTCGGGTTTAACTGGTAAGGTCAGGTTTAACTGGTAAGGTCGGGTTTAACTGGTGAGGTCAGGTTTAACTGGGGTCGGGTTTAACTGGTAAGGTTGGGTTTAACTGGTAAGGTTGGGTTTAACTGGTAAGGTCGAGTTTAACTGGTAAGGTTGGGTTTAACTGGTAAGGTCGAGTTTAACTGGTAAGGTCGGGTTTAACTGGTGAGGTCGGGTTTAACTGGTGAGGTCAGGTTTAACTGGGGTCGGGTTTAACTGGTAAGGTTGGGTTTAACTGGTAAGGTTGGGTTTAACTGGTAAGGTCGAGTTTAACTGGTAAGGTTGGGTTTAACTGGTAAGGTCGAGTTTAACTGGTAAGGTCGGGTTTAACTGGTGAGGTCGGGTTTAACTGGTAAGGTCGGGTTTAACTGGTAAGGTCGGGTTTAACTGGTAAGGTCGAGTTTAACTGGTAAGGTCGGGTTTAACTGGTGAGGTCGGGTTTAACTGGTAAGGTCGGGTTTAACTGGTGAGGTCGGGTTTAACTGGTAAGGTTGGGTTTAACTGGTAAGGTCGAGTTTAACTGGTAAGGTCGGGTTTAACTGGTGAGGTCGGGTTTAACTGGTAAGGTCGGGTTTAACTGGTGAGGTCGGGTTTAACTGGTAAGGTCGGGTTTAACTGGTAAGGTTGGGTTTAACTGGTGAGGTCGGGTTTAACTGGTAAGGTCGGGTTTAACTGGTAAGGTTGGGTTTAACTGGTGAGGTCAGGTTTAACTGGTGAGGTCGGGTTTAACTGGTAAGGTTGGGTTTAACTGGTAAGGTCGAGTTTAACTGGTAAGGTCGGGTTTAACTGGTGAGGTCGGGTTTAACTGGTAAGGTCGGGTTTAACTGGTGAGGTCGGGTTTAACTGGTGAGGTCAGGTTTAACTGGTGAGGTCGGGTTTAACTGGTAAGGTCGAGTTTAACTGGTAAGGTTGGGTTTAACTGGTAAGGTCGAGTTTTAATGGGTGGACTGGGAGGCCGAGGATCCTCCCAGCAGAGCTGGAGCTGCCCAGTTTCCCCCAGTTCTCCCAGTTCCCCCCAGTTCTCCCAGTTCTCCCAGTTCCTCCCAGTTCCCCCCAGTTCTCCCAGTTCTCCCAGTTCCTCCCAGTCCCCCCCAGTTCTCCCAGTTCCTCCCAGTTCTCCCGATTCCTCCCAGTCCTCCCCAGAAACTGGGAATACTGGGAACACCTCTGGGAGGGGCCTCGCGGCTCCCGGGGCTGATTTCGGGGCAAAAACCGGTGGGTTTGGAGTCCAGATCCCAGATTTTGGGGTCCAAATCCAGGATTTTGGGGGCCTGATCCCGGATTTTGGGGTCCCAAACCTGGATTTTGGGGTCCCAATCCCAGATTTTGGGGTCCGGATCCAGGATTTTGGAGTCCAGATCCCAGATTTTGGGGTCCAGATCCTGGATTCTGAGGTCCTGATCCTGGAGTTTGGGGTCCTGATCCCGGATTTTGGGGTCCTGATCCCGGATTTTGGAGTCCCGATCCCGGATTTTGGGGTCCAGATCCTGGATTTTGGGGTCCTGATCCTGGATTTTGGGGTCCCAAACCTGGATTCTGGGATCCTGATCCCAAATTTTGGGGTCCTGATCCCGGATTTTGGAGTCCCGATCCCAGATGTTGGGGTCCAGATCCAGGATTTTGGGGTCCCAAACCTGGATCTTGGGGTCCTGATCCCAGATTTTGAGTTCCAGATCCTGGATTTTGGGGTCCAGATCCCGGATTTTGTTGGGGTTGGAGGGGGAGGAATTTTTGGGGGAGGGGGTTGGATTTGGGGGGGTGGTGAAAATTCCCTTTTTTTGTGTGAGACCCTTTCTTCCCCTTTCTGGGCCCAGTTCGAGCCCCTCCCCTCCCCCCCCGCGTTTTCCTGGATTTTTTGGGGGAATAAAAATCCGATTCCAGCCCGGAATGTGCCATGGGGGGGGGGGGGAGGGGCACTGGGGACCCCCCTGGGGGTGGTTTTGGAGGGAGGGGGTCCCTATAGGGGGTAGGGGTCCTATAGGGGGTGGGGGGGTCCCTATGGGGGTGGGGGGTCCTATAGGGGGTGAGGGGTCCCTATGGGGGATGGGGGTCCCTAAGTGGTGAACGGGGGTCCTTATAGGGGGTGGGGGTCCTGTAAGGGGTGAAGGGGGTCCCTATAGGGACTGGAGGGTCCTTATAGGGGGCTGGGGAGGTCTCTAAGGGTTAAGGGGTCCCTATGGGGGTGAAAGGGGGTCCCTGTAGAGGGTGGGGGGTCTCTAAGGGGTGGAGGGTCCTATGGGGCTGGGGGTCCTACAGAGAGGTCCCTATAGGGGGTGGGGGGTCTCTATGGGGGCTGGGGGGTCCTATAGGGGTTGAAGGGGGGTCCCTATGGGGACTGTGGGGATGTTATAGGAGGCTGGGGGGTCTCTAAGGGGTGGGGGGGTCCTATAGGGGATGGGGGGTCCTTTTAGGGGGTGGGGGTCCTACGGGGAGGTCCCTATAGGGGCTGGGGGAGTCCTTACAGTGGGTGGAGTCCTATAGAGGGTGGGGGTCCTATAATGGGTGAAGGGGGGTCCCTATAGGGGCTGTGGGGACCTTTTAGGGGGCTGGAGGGTCTCTAAGGGGTGGGGGATTCCTATGGGGGTGTGGGGGGTCCCTATGGGGGCTGGGGGGTCCCTACAGGGGGTGAAGGGTCCCTATGGAGTATGGGGATCCTACAGGGGGTCCCTATAGGGGGTGGGGGGGTCCTTATAGGGGACTGGGGGGGTCTGTAAGGGGGTGGACCCTATAGGGGCTGGGGGGTCTGTCAGGGTTTGAGATTCAATTCCCAAAAATCCAATTCCCTAGTCTAAACCCCCTCCCCCGTCTCAGCCCAACGTGAGATGGGTTTTTTCCAGACGAAACACGCCAGACTCAGAATGGGGGAAAGGGAATATATTACAATGACTGTAGAAATAAATATTAGAACACATTATACACACGATCACAACTATCTCTACCATAAGTATTTACAATGGATCCGATCTCTTCTCCCCTCCAAATAAAAGTCCAGGAGGGAAGAAGGACAGATCCCTTCCAGTCTCAAAGCAGGAGTATCTTCTAAGGCAGCAGGTTCTCCTCATCTGTCTTCCATGCAGCAGTTGCAACTGGGTTGTTGTAGCTGGATCTCTTTTCAATACACACAAGGGGGTCTCCAAGCCCCTCGGCTCTCCTTCGGTCCAAGCGAAGGCCTCACCTGTGGACTGCCAGCAGGGACAAAACTCGCTTCACCACGGACATATCACAAAGTGCAGGGACATCTTCGTGAAAGTCCCTTCCTCAGGGGTTCACCCCTCAGTCAGAACATCTTGGGCAGCTTTCAGTTGAGAGTCTTTGCCTCAAGAGTTGTATCAGAGCTCCTGTGCTCTGTCTCAACTGCCAACATGGCTGCAGCAGCGGGGAGAAGCAAGGTCACCCCCTCTGCATTCCATCTGGCCCTCCCGGTCCAGCTCTGGGACGTCTTTTGAGCTTCTTAGCTCCTCTCTCTCTCTGGTACTGCTGTACTCCAAGACTCCTCTCAAATAGGAGTCCATCTACTCCTCCTTTCTTGGAGGTCTCAAAGGAGTTTTGGGGGGTCTGGTTCAGTTCTTACCCCCAAAACTCTGTAACTCTGCTGCTGACTCTCTTTTTCTCGGCTCTCCTTCCAGGAGTCCTCTCTACGGTGCTGCATGCTTCTGTTGCTTCGTCTTGTCTCTTCTGGCCCTGTGCCACCATTTCTCCGGTCAGTGCTGGTCTGTCGCTGCTCCTGCCGCTGCCCACAGTGGAGAAAACATCTCCTGGCATAACTACAGGCACCTAACCCAGCTTTATGCTGTTCCAGGTCCCTGCAGCTCCCCCAGCCCGGGGCTGGGGGACCCCAAAGGCCCCAAGGGCTCCGAGCCCCTTTCCTCGTGGTGTCACAACATGGCTACCACTTCTATCAACCAAACAACAACTAACCTTCCCTTCCGTTTGCTTGTGGTATGTTTACATTTTGCAGGAGCTCAGATTGGACAAAACTTCAAAACTTCCAGGGGTTACCACCCTTTGGGGTTTTACCATTTTTCTTAGCCTCTGGGGGAAAACCTAGTTCAAACCACTACATTAGGTCATGTAGAAAAAAAATTAGAGAGACAAAGGCACAACTTGAACTGAATCTCGCCACCTCTGCGAAGGATAACAAAAAGTCCTTCTCCAGGTACATCAATAGCAAAAGGAGGGGCAAGGAAAACCTCCATTCTTTACTGGCCATGGGCGGGAATATAGTTATCAAAGATGAGGAAAAGGCTGAGGTATTTAACACCTTCTTTGTCTCCGTTTTCAACAGTAAGACAGGTTGTCCTGAGGACAGCTGGCTTCTGGAGCTTGTAGAAAGAGACAAGAACCTGAACAGCCCCCCTGTAATCCAGAAGGAAACAGTCAGTGACCTACTGAGCTGCTTGGATCCCCACAAGTCTATGGGACCAGAGGGGATCCACCCAAGGGTGATGAGGGAGCTGGTGGAAGAGCTCGCCAAGCCTCTCTCCATCATCTACCAACAGTCCTGGCTCACTGCGGAGGTCCCAGATGATTGGAAGTTGGCAAATGTCACGCCAATCCACCAAAAGGGCCAGAAGGAGGACCCAGGAAACTCCAGGCCCGTCAGCCTGACCTCAGTGCCTGGCAAGGTTATGGAGCAGATCATCCTCAGTGCAATCACACAGCACCTACAGGATGGACAAGGGATCAGACCCAGCCAGCACGGGTTTAGGAGGGGCAGGTTCTGTCTGACCAACCTGATCTCCTTTTATGATCAAGTGACTCGCCTGGTGGGTGAGGGGAAGGCTGTGGATGTGTCTGTCTGGACTTCAGCAAGGCCTTGGACACCGTCTCCCGCAGCATTCTCCTGGAAAAGCTGCAGTCACAGCTTGGACAGGGGTACTCTGTGCTGGGTTAGGAACTGGCTGGAGGGCCGGGCCCAGAGAGTGCTGGGGATGGAGCTGCATCCAGTTGGGATACGGTCACTAGTGGTGTCCCCAGGGATCAGTGTCGGGCCCAGTTCTGTTTAATATCTTTATTGATGATTTAGATGAGGGGATGGGCGCAGGCCCGGGCCGGCCCCAGGCGCGTGCGTGACGGCGCGGCCCAGCCTCGGGCGCTGGGGCCTGGCCCCAGCACGCAGAAAGGAGAGAGAGAATGGGAGCTTCACCTGTGTGGACAGTGCCATCGTGGGAGATGAGAGGGGAGCCCCGGAACACACAGAAGAGAAGGACAACTCTAAATCCGGGCAGATGGAGCTCATTCAGCCCTGTAAGGCCATCTGTCTAAGAGAAGGTCACTCTAAACAAACCTGCGTCCTGGGGACCTCGCTGCCACCGTCCAAGCTACCTCGGCCCCAGCAGATGAACCTTAGGATTAAAGGGTGGGCTCAGTTCAGTGCACACTGTGTCTCACCTAAAATATCCATTGTGCAGGCTCGAAGGCCTTACCCACATTTGCAAAGCCCTGTATCACCAGTGCGCTTGTAACAAATGTGGGTGGAGACCTTTCCCAAATCTTCGTTCGTGAAGATTGGCCATGATGAGATGAGGGGATTGAGTCCATCATCAGCACGTTTGCAGATGACACCAAGCTGGGGGGGAGTGTCGATCAGCTGGAAGGCAGGAGGGCTCTGCAGAGGGACCTGGACAGGTTGGAGAGTTGGGCTGATTCCAACGGGATGAGGTTCAACAAGGTCAAGTGCCGGGTCCTGCCCTTTGGCCACAACAACCCCCTGCAGCTCCAGGCTGGGGACAGAGTGGCTGGAGAGCAGCCAGACAGAGAGGGACCTGGAGGTTTAGATTGACAGGAAGCTGAACATGAGCCAGAGTGTGCCCAGGTGGCCAAGAAGGCCAATGGCATCCTGGCCTGTATCAAGAACAGCATGGTCAGCAGGTCCAAGGAAGTGATTCTTCCCCTGGAAGAGACTCAAGCACAAGTCCTATGAGGAGAGGCTGAGGGAGCTGGGGCTGTTCAGCCTGGAGAAGAGGAGGCTCAGGGGAGACCTCCTCACTCTCTACAACTCCCTGACAGGAGGTTGTAGCCAGGTGGGGGTTGGTCTCTTTTCCCAGGCAACCATCAGCAAAACAAGAGGGCTCAGTCTTCAGCTGTGCCAGGGGAGGTTTAGGTTGGATATTATAAAGAATTTCTTTACAAAGAGGGTAATCAGCCATTGGAATGGGCTGCCCAGGGAAGTGGTGGATTCTCCATCCCTGGAGGTTTTTGAGACTGGATGTGGCACTTAGGGCCATGGTCTAGTAACCACAGCGGTAGTGGATCAGGGGTTGGACTTGATGATCGCTGAGGTCCCTTCCAACCCAGCTGATTCTATGATTCTATGGGAACACACACATGGAGATGGGAACACACACATGGAGACAGGAACACACACACGGAGATGGGAACACACCCAGGGAGATGGGAACACACACACGGAGATGGGAACACACACGTGGAGATGGGAACACACACACAGAGATGGGAACACACACATGGAGATGGGAACACAGACACGGAGATGGGAACACACACGTGGAGATGGGAACACAAACATGGAGATGGGAACACACACATGGAGATGGGAACACACACATGGAGATGGGAACACACCCAGGGAGATGGGAACACAGACACGGAGATGGGAACACACACGTGGAGATGGGAACACACACGTGGAGATGGGAACACACACACACAAGATCAAGCAGAGTAGTTTTGCTGAAGGGATTTATTGATCATTCAGGGGAAATGCCCCTGGGCTCTGAGGGAAATCAGCGGGTCCTCCAGGGATGATCATCTCCTCATGGTGCTGGAGGGGGACAGGACACGGGTGTCACCACCAGTCCTGAAAGACAGAGCCCAAAATGTCACCCCCAAAGTCCACTGAAACACAAGAGGGGCCTTGTCCTGACCCCTCTCCCTGCAGGCACTGCTC
Organism: Chiroxiphia lanceolata; assembly: GCF_009829145.1. NCBI lineage: Eukaryota > Metazoa > Chordata > Aves > Passeriformes > Pipridae > Chiroxiphia > Chiroxiphia lanceolata. The sequence goes on from NC_045669.1 coordinate 27,738, forward strand.
ACCTCAGACATCCAGGGATGCAGCCACATCTCACCAACAGGACCCACCACCTTCTCCACCACAGGGGGCTGGGGACAAAGCAGAGTTAGAGACACACTGGGTGCAGTGGGATGTATTGGGAGCCTGGGGGAAGAAATGGGATCCTTGGGGAAGGTGCACTGGGGTATACTGGGGCAGACTGGGATGGCCGGGAGTGTCATGGCCATGTGAGGGGAGGACCCGACTCAGGCAGAACTCCTGGTACCCACCTGAGCCGTCTTCAGGATCCCAACGTCCACTAAATGCAGCTGGAGAGAGACCAGGAGCCCTGGCTGGTCACTGGGATGTCCCCGGTGCCAGCGAGGGATGGGGGGACCAAAGTGTCCCCCAGTTCCCAGACTGGATGCCCTCCAGTCCCCCCGGCCCACTCACCTCCCGCAGATCATTTTGGGTTCCTGCCAAGAGTGCCTGGGGAAGGAGAGCAAAAGGTTGCTCAGGACTGGCCCCTGTGGGGCTGGGGGAGGGACACGGGTGTCCCCAGCCCTCCCAGCCCATGGCTGCCCCCGTCTGAGGGGGAAAATCCCTTCTGCTCCCCCCGCTCCCACTGCACCCAGTTTCATCTCCAACCCCTGTGCCTGCAGGGCCCAGGGTGGGGATGGAGACAAGGAGAGCCAGGGGAATTCAGGGCCTGCAGGGAGGGTGGGGGGAGGTTGGGGGGGACCCAAAGATGCTGAACTGGGGGGAACTGGGGAGCCCACGGGACTGGGATTGGGGTGTTGAAGGGGCCCTGTGTGGGATGCAGGGGAGGGGAAAGGAATTCAGGTGTAGGGATATGGGGACTGCAAGGGAGAGGCTTGGTGGGGACAGGAGGAGGAGGATGGAGGAGGACAAAAACGAGGGGACTGGGAGATGGTTGGGAGTGGAGAGGGAGTCAAGGAATGGTCTTGGGAGGTACCGGGGCAGTGGCCTGGGTGAAAGGCAAAGGACTGAGGGGAAGGATGAGAGAAAAGCTTTGGGAATGATCAGTGGGAGGATGTTTGGGGACCCTGGGTAGGACACAGAGCAGATGCTGGGGAGGAGATGCCTGAGGGGACCAAAAAGGATGGGATGGGAGGCCCAAGGGGTGGGATTTGGGAGCACCATTAAAAGAAACAGGTGGGGGCCCTCCCAGCAATTGACAGTGGACCTCCCTTGTCAGGGATTGCTGAATGGTTTCCTCCTGTTGCATCTTTCATTTCTGATAAAAATCACCCAAATAGTTTTCAAACAGTGCCTGCCAATGGAGCTTGAAGGCACTCGTTCCATCAAAGCCATATCTGTAATTCAGAGGCATAAATAGAGAATGTAGATTTGTCTCTTAAGGTGCTGTCTCATTTCTACTAGAGGTCAATTAGTATCATGTAAAACATGATCATTAAAATTAAAACCTCTTACCCTTCTATTTCCCTTTGAAAAATAATTCTGGTGGTAAAACACTCACTTCTGTTTGATTTTTTCAAATCAAAATAAATGTGTGTACTAGTGGACACAGACAGGGCTCCCTGACAGAGAAGCCCATGAAGTATGGGTTGGATGAGCAGACAGCAGGCTGGTGGAAATCTGCTGGCCGGGGTGGTGATCAGGAGTGCAACATCCAGCTGGAGGCCAGGGATTAGCAATTCCTGGTGAACATCTTCACTGATGACCTGGATGATGGGATATAGTGCTGAAGTTTAATGGAGTTCATGAGTTTACATTCTGACTGCAAGGAACATGTTTTCACATCTGAATCAGGGGATGGGAAACCAGAGACTCACTGTGAACACCGAATGATTTCCAGAGCCTTTCCATAGCCTTTCATTCAAATCCAGGAGTTTTGGATTAAAAAATCCCGGTGCTCCTCCATTACTCTGGAAAGGGGACCCTGGTCTGTCGGGAGTGAGGACATTGCTGAATCTGAAAGCTGGAGAAGTCAACAAGAAATGTGTGACCCTCCAGAGGATGAAAACCCTGGATGAAGTTGTCAAGAAGTTCAGACCCAATGCCTTTCGAGTTTTACGGTTGTGTCTTAACATTTATTGTAGTTTTCCCCTTGTTTGTCCCCTGAAATTGTTTGATGAAAAATCCCCTTGATGTCTGTATCCTTAGACCCCACTCCCCGATTGGCCAAAGTTTGCTGCATTGCAGTATTTCCTTTTTTGGTCACCCTTTCCCTAAAATGGAGAAACCCTACCCCCTTTTTCCCTTATCTAGTTTCACTTTGCATGCTGGGGTCCCATCTGGGGGGCCAAGAAGAGCTGTGCTTTGGTACCAATTACCTCTGAAGCTGCTCGTATGCCTTCATAGGCTGCTAAGATTTCCTTCTCCACAGGGGTGGAATTGGCCTCAGAACCTCTGTAGCTTTGGCTCCAGAAACCCAGTGGTCACCCTCACGTCTCACCAGGCACCTTTTGCCAGAGGCTCCAGGAGGGACCTTTATCTCCAGCTGCAGAGTAGAGTACATTCTTTACATCTGGTCCTGTCCTGACTGGTCCAAGAGCCACGACATGTGCAATCTCTTGCTTGATCTGCCTGAAAGGTGGTTGTTGTTCAGGACCCCGCTGGAAATTGTTCTTTTTACGGGTCACAAAGTACAGAGGGCTCACAATCTGGCTGTACTCTGGGATGTGCATCCTCCAGAAGCCAGTGGCTCCCAGAAAAGCTTGGGTTTCTTTCTTGTTTGTGGGTGGAGCCCTTGCTACAATCTGTTGATGACATCTGTTGGTATCTGCTGTCGTCCATTTGCCATTTCACCCCTAGGAACTGGATCTCTTGGGCAGGTCCCTTGACCTTACTCTTCTTGATGGCAAAACCGGCCTCGAGGAGAATCTGGATGATCTTCTGTCCTTTCTCAAAAACTTCTTCTGCTGTGTCCCCCCACACAATGATGTCATCGATGTACTGGATGTGTTCGGGAGCCTTACCCTTCTCTAGTGTGGCCTGAATCAGTCCATGGCAGATGGTTGGACTGTGCTTCCACCCTGGGGCAGTCGATTCCAGGTGTACTGAACGCCCCTCCAGGTGAAAGCAAACTGGGGCCTGCACTCTGCCGCTGAGGGAATGGAGAAAAACGCGTTGGCAATGTCCATGGTGACGTACCACTTTGCTGTTTTGGACTCCAGCTCGTCCTGGAGCTCCAACATGTCTGGCACAGCGGCACTCAACGCGGTGTGACTTCATTTAAGCCACGACAGTCCACAGTCAGTCTCCATTCTCCATCGGACTTACAGCCCGACGGGGCTGTTGAAGGGTGAGTGTGTTCTGCTGACCACCCCTTGGCTCTCCAACTTCCGGATCATCTTATGGATGGGGGTCACAGCATCTCGGTTCGTCCGATCCTGTTGCCTGTGTACAGTTGTCGTGGCTGTTGGCACTTCTTGTTCCCAAAGCTCCAGTGATTCCTTTCGTACAACAAGGGCACCAATGCAGCACCACCTCTCCAATTTTAAGTAGCTTTTTCGCTGCCTTCACCACTAGGATCATTGTCGCTGAACAATGTAGGGATGGGTTAGAGCTGATCTTAGGAGTCTTTGCTACCAAACCTTGAAGGCCACCATTAAGGAAACTGGCTCAGAGGCTGTGGATGTCGAAATTAAGGAAAGGAAGCAATTTGTTCCATCCATCTGAACGGTCCCTCACACCATGTCCTAGGACAGGCACAAAAACAGTAAGAATCAGGAAAAAAATTAGTAAAAAGGCCAATGTTATTACTTTTCTTTCTCCTTGTTCCTAAACAAAGCTATGTTTAGATAAACACAATCCTTCTTGGCAGCTCTCCTGGTAGTGTCCCAAAACAATGGGGGATGTTTACAAAACAAACCTGCTCTTGGCAGCTTTCCCAGACAATGTTCCCACAACAAAACCAAAGGAACCAAAACAATCCCACTTCTGACACCAAAACAATCTGTAGCCGGTTGGAGTTGGCTTCCTGCCAAACCCCACAGACTACAGAAGATTACTAGGTGTAAATTTAGGGTAGAACTTAGGTGGGAGGTTCCTGTGCACAGTGCTCTTTCCCACAGTTTCTCTTGTCAAAGAGTGGAGTTCCACAGCTCATTGCTTCCATTTCAATCTTTTTTGGTCTTTGACCACTCTGGAAAATCTGTACCAACCTGATGAGCAGAAGTCTTGGGCTTTACCACAGGTGTCTGGGTGCTGTTCTGAGACCCAGACTTCTGCTCAGTCCCAAACTGATGCCAAGATGTCCCAGGCCAGGTGAATCCAGAAGTGGACTTGCAGCCAGGTGTCCGCTGACAGCGCTGCTTGGGACTGCAGATTTGCTTCTGTGGCGCTCCAAAAAGAGCTTGGTGTTGGCCTCTGCAAGTCTCTCATTAGCTCTGAAACATTCACAAGCACACACAGAGTCATCCTTGGCAGGAAGGTTTTTGCAAAGTTACCCTCCACAGCCTTGGCTACTACTCGACTTCTAAAAGCCAAGGGCATGAAGAGCATCCAAAACCAGCACATCCTTTGATCTGAGCTTGTTCACAGGGCCTGTTCCTAAGAAATCACACCAAGTGCAAGGAGCAGCCAGTGTCACCTCCAGAAGAACTCTGGGCTACCCTGGCCCTCTCAAGGAAAGCTCAGCCCTCAGACCCACTGCCAAAACAGAAGCCAAGAAAGAGCTGCCTCATTTTGGATTCACAGAATCCAACTCTCTTCTCCCAGAGGCCTCTCCTTAGTCAAACAGGAAAGGGCACACGATTCATCTTCTCTGTCACCCACGGGATGAGGAGAGTAGAGACTGGCAAAAAGACTGCCTGCTAAAACAACCTCAACTTGAAAAGACACCAATAATGCCATAGTGGTGCTGCTGTGGGGTTACTGCTGGAACTCTAAAGAGAAAGGAAGACAGGTCTGAGGAAGGGAAGGGTCTGAAGGAACATTCCCCACAAAGATGCCATGTTCTGCTTTCACACCTGACGCTGGCCAGATGTAGAAAAGGGATTTCCAAGGAAAATGCAGCAGGAAAAAGGAGTCTGTTCTTACCAATCCAAAAAAGCAAGGACTTACCTTTCCAGTTTCTTGGTGAGGCTTTTTCTGGTTTTGGCTTCCACCAGATACAGCTCTTTGTACTTGTCCACTTCTGCCTGGGTGGATTCCTTTTGAAAAGGTCTTTCTGGTTGGTTGCTTTTTCTCCTTCCCAGTGCACGTTCCAGATCTCTAATTCTGTCTTCTAACTGGTTTTTCAGGGAGTCCACATGACTGGTTCTGATTTCTTCTAATGTGTCCTGGTAGGCCGCCTGTGCCTGAAGGAGACAGTGCACCTTCAACCACCACAAGAAAAAGAGAGCTCTGCCCAGCACAAAATTGCACACACCCAGTTCCAAGGGCCCAGTCTTACTCAGAGAGGTGGCTGTGCCTCCTCACTCCCAGCAGCAATCAAGGCACAACCCAGGAGCTACCAGGGCAAACAATTCTTTTCATTGGGAAAGAAGCCCAGATTAGCACTCTGCTTCAAAGCTACTAATGAAGAGACACTGGGTCTGTAGGACAGGGCATGTCCAAAAGGATTCTTCAAAGACAAGAAGAGCATCCCCCACCTCCACCCCCTCACCCACCCCTGGAATTTCAGCGACTCCTTTTCTGAGCACTTTCACCCCCTACAGGGACAAAGCAGCACCTGTAGGTCTGGCCATGACAGCTGCAAGTTGCCAAACCCATTCAAGGATGAGCAGTGAGAAGCAGAGCAGCACACAGAGATCCCCCCAAGCACTGCAAAGTGGGAATCTACCTTGGGCAGCCTTTGGATTCAGGGACCTGCCGCCACATTCCACACCCATGACAGCACTCCTGCCCAACCAGATTGCCTTGTGCCACTGCCTTCAGCAAAGACTGAAGCTAACCCACAGAATACAGGAGCAAAAGAAAAAGACCAAACACCATGGCCACAAGAGAAGTTTACGTAGCACCTGTGGACACTGGGGAGAAATTCACTTACTTGCAAAAACTCATTGACTTCCTGGAGTTTTTGTCTTATTTCCTGGTCTGCTTGTTCTTCCACCTCTCTTTTACACTGTTCTAGTTGGCTGCGATCCACCACATTGGTCTCCAAATGATGCTGCAGTTTTGCCAGCTCTTCTTGCAGCTGGCATTTGTCCATCGCCAGGTTCTCGCACTTCCCACGCAGGGTAGACAGCTCTTCTTGCAAAGCCTGATTTTTGGCCTCCAGCTGCGTGCACTGTTCACGTTCCCTGTCCAGCTGCTGGGAAAGTTCAGCAACCTGCAGACAGAAAATAAAAAAAAGAACTCAGCATGGTGTAAAGGCAGTGAATTCTGGGCAAACACCAAAATGGGGTGCCCAGGGAGACTTTATTCATCATCTGCTGGCTCAGGACTAGACACAAAGTGCAACCAGGCTTTTCTTTTCCAGCAAGAACAGCTTTCCCATCATTTGCCATAGGATTCCTCAGCTTCCCAGCCTTTTGGAGTTCCTCATGCAAAAATGCTCCAAGCTTCTGGACTCCAGAGGAATCACTGCAAAGGCAGGAAGCCATTCTACAGGGATGCCTTCAAACCCAAGCGTGACTCTGACAGACGCCGCTTCAGCAACGGATCCGAGTGACAAGTGGAGAGGGGATGAGAGGTTCTGTGCCACTGCTGCACAGGCAGAGCAGCCTCAAAAGCACAGCTGGGAACAGTCCTTCTGGCTCCCCATGACAAGATGGGCTGAAACAGCTCCCCGTGAGCAATAAGTGACAGATTTTCCCCTGGGAGGCCCCTGTCCTCCTTGGGCCCTGGGCAGCAACAACACTGTGGAGAAAAGCAAAACCTCAAGTGCCTCCTGCTCAGCTCATGCCTGAGACAGGGCTCAGGGGCTGATGGTGCCCTGCCAGTGACAGCGCTGTTCCTCCCCTCTCTCCCAGGGCAGCAATTCATCTGTCACACCCAGAGGACGCTGTCACAGCCTCCCTCCAGCTGCAGCCAGGCCTGAGCTGGGCCCCACTGCTCTCAGCCCATGCACGTGATGTCCTGCCAGGACGGCAGACCTGCCCATCCCTAAGGCCCAGTCGGGGGAGCTGCACTCTTGGCTGACCCCGCTCACTGTCAGGGCACCTGTTCTGCTCTTCCTGCTCAGGGTCTGTGGGACGGTTCCCTGGCCCGGGAGCTCACGCACCCTGCCAGGCTGGCTGCCACTCCTGGCTTGCCCCTCCTCTGCAGGACAGCCTGGCCTCCATCAGCCCTTACACCTACTGCTTTGCCCTCAACATTGCATCTTTCCCCAGAAGGAGAACTACCTCCAGATTAGTTCGAGTCATCTCCCACTGGAACAGCAGGAGGAGCATTAAGAAAAGCCCATCACATCCCAAATGCAGCCAAGGGAAAAAAAACATCCACATGACAAGAAATAGAGGGAAAGCATCTCCCAGCTTTCAAAAGAAGGAACACCACAACCAAAGAGCCCCACCCAGAGTGCAGCTCACCTCTCTTTGGAATCCATCAACTTCCTTGACCTTTTCAGAATATCTCTTCTTCATTTCTTCCAGCTGGGACTGACTTTCTTTCTCTTCATTAACCCAGAGTTTCCTCCTCTCTATCCTCAGAAGCTTTTCCAGCCTGCACAGCAAATTAGTGAAGAAAACCACAAAACCCAGGAAGAACCAGCCTTTCCCCCACGGTCTCACAGAAACAGCACAGACAGCATCCAAGCCTAGAATGGCTTGGCTTGGCAGGGACCTTAAAGATCATCCAGTTCCAAGCCTCCTGCTGTGGGCAGGGACACCTTCCACCAGACCAGCTTCTTCACAACCCCATCCAACCTGGCCTTGAACACTTCCAGCCATGGGGCATCCACAGCTTCTCTGGGCAACCTGTTGCAGTTCCTCATCACCCTCACAGCAACCAATTTCTTCCCAGGATCAAATCTAAACCTACTCTCTTTCCATTTGAAGCCATTCCCCCTTGTCCTCTCACTACCTGCTCTTTTCAATGCACTCTCTTCATCCTTCTTGTGGGTTCCCTTCACACCCCAAAAGGCCCCAATTAGGTCACCCCAAAGCCTTCTCTTTTCCAGGCTGAAGTGTTGCAGTTGTCCCAGTCTTTCCTCCCAGCAGAGGTGCTCCATCTTTCTGAGCACCTTGGTGGCCTCCTCTGGACTCAGTTCAACAGCTGGAGGTCCTTGCTGTGCTGAGGAGTCCAGAGCTGGAGGCAGCACTCCAGCTGGGCTCTCCCAAGGGCAGAGCAGAGAGGGAGAATGCCCTCCCTCCACCCGCTGGCCACGCTGCCTTGGACGCAGCCCAGGACACAATTGGCTTTCTGGGCTGCGAGCGCACATCGCCGGCTCATGTCCGGCCTCTCCTCCAGCCCAAGTGCTTCTCAGCAGGGCTGCTCTGCCCCTCTTCATCCCCCAGCCTGCACTGATACAGGGGCTGCCCTCAGCCACAGCCAGCATCTTGCACTGGCTCTTGGTAAACCATCAGCAGATTGCCATGGGCCCACTTCTCCAGCTTGTCCAGGGCCCTCTGGATGGCATCAGCTGTGTCAAACACACCCCTCAGCTCGGGGTCAGCTGCAAATTTGCTGAGGGTACACTCCATCCCTTCCTCTGGATCATTAGTGAAGAGATTAAAGAACACTGGGCCCAATCCAGACCCCTGAGGGACACCACTTGGCACTGATGGCCCTCAGCACTCTGAGCCATTGATCACCACCTCTGCATGGGACTGTTCACCCAATTTCTTATCCATCAAACAGTCCACGCATCCAATCCATCTCTCTCCACTTTGGAGAGAAGGATGTTGTGGGGGACTGTGTCAAAGGCTTTCCATGGGTAGCCCTTGTCCACCGAGGCAGTCACTCCATCTTAGAAGGCCACCAGGTCGGTCAAGCAGGACTTGCCCTTGGCGAAGCTGTGCTGCTGCTTCCAATCACCTCCCTGTCATCCACGTGCCTTGACAGAGCTTCTAGAAGGATCTTTTCCATCACCTCCCCAGGCACAGAGGGCAGGCTGACAGGTTGGCAGTTCCCAGGGCCCTCCTTTCTACCCCTTTCAAAGATGGGCACAGTGGGTTTCCCTTTTTCCCCTCACCTGGGACTTCCCCTGACTGCCACGACTTTTCAAATATCAAGGAGAGTGTCTTGGCAACTCCATCAGACCCTGCTGGCCAATGGAGGGCAATAATGCTGGCCAGATGTAGAAGATGGATTTCCAAGGAAAATGCAGCAGGAAAAAGGAGTCTGTTCTTAGCAGTCCAAACAAGCATGGACTTACCTTTCCAGTTTCTTGGCCAGGCATCTTCTGGTTTTCACTTCCTCCACATACAGCTCTTTGTACCTTTCCATCTCTCCCTGCGTTGTTTCTTTACGAGAAGCACTCTCTTTTTGGGTTTTTTTGACCCTCTCCAATTCACTTTCCAGATTTCTAATTCTTTCTTCCAACCGGATTCGCATGGAATCACAATGACTGTCTCTGGTTTGTCCTAGTGGGGCCTGGTGGGCTGCCTGTGCCTGCAGGAGACAGTGCACCTTCAACCACCACAAGAAAAAGAGAGCTCTGCCCAGCACAAAATTGCACACACCCAGTTCCAAGGGCCCAGCCTTACTCAGAGAGGCGGCTGTGCCTCCTCACTCCCAGCAGCAATCAAGGCACAACCCAGGAGCTACCAGGGCAAACAATTCTTTTCACTGGCAAAGAAGCCCAAATTAGCCCTCTTCTTCAAAACTACTAATGAAGAGCCTGTGGACACTGGGGAGAAATTCACTTACTTGCAAAACGAGGCTGACATCTTGTAGCTTTGGACTTCTTTCCTGGTCAGCTCGTTCTGCCACCTCTCTTTTACATTGTTCTCTTTGGCTGCCATCCAGCACCAAAGTCTCCAAATGATGGTGGAGTTTTGTCACCTCTTCTTGCAGCTGACATTTGCTCTTCTCCAGTTGTTCACACTTCCCAAGCAGAGTGGACAGCTCTTCTGGCAAAGCCTGGTTTGGGGCCTCGAGCTGCATGCCTGTTCTAGGCTCCGTGTCCAGCTGCTGGGAAAGTTCACCACCCTGGACACAGAAAATCAAAAAAAGAAAGGGAAACTCAGCATAGTCTAAAGGCAGTGAATTCTGGGAAAACCTCTCAAGGGGGTGGCCATGGCAACTGTATTTATCATCTACTGGAAACCAGCCTAGAAAACACTTGAAAGATTCCCCGACAGAAAGAAAAAACTTTAGACCTACTTAAGAATTTGAGAGACACTTCTGGCAACAATACTTCTGGGTCCCTTGGAGCTCATGATGAAACTCGTAATTTAGAATCTAAGAATTCCTCCAGTGTCCAGCACAGCAAATACCCTCAGGGCTTTTGTAGCAGCTGGGGAAAGGACCAGGCTGTTTTCTGAGCAGCCTCTGCTGCGGAGAAGGCAGAAACTGAGCTCCCCAGGCTCTCCAGGAAAACTTCTTCTGACAATCTCCCCACAGAAATAGGTAACTAGGCTCAAGAGTCACAAAAAGGCAAATTTAGGACCAGCTTACTGAGGCAGAGGCTTGCAGGGCTCTCGGAAGGGCTTCAACGCCATTGCTTGGCTGCTGGACAGTGGCTTCCAATCTGCTGTTCTCACTTGCAAAGCTTAAGAAGAAATACAACTCTTATTACCAGAAAATCCAATGCCAGACAAACTGTGCTAAGGAACAGAAGCCACAGCAGAAGTGTCCTTCAAAATCCCACTGACTCTCCCCCTGTTTCCACCCAATCCCCCAAAGCCACAGACCCCTCGCTTCACTGGGTTACTCTCTTACTGTTGTGCATCTTCTTCCAGTTGGTTTACAGTCGGATTGGTCTCACAAGATGCCAACAGGAGGTCCTGAAGTTTCTGGGAGGAAGTTATTGCCTCTCTTTCCTTGTCATCCAAGACAGTCTTCAAGTCAGGAACACAATGCTCAGACTGAAGATGCTTTTCTTCCTCCTCCTGCAGCTGTAAAATCACGGGAAGAATGCACAGTTGTCAGGGGAGCTTTTCCAGAGAGGAGCCAGTTGCTGCTGAAGAACTCAGGCGCTGCATGTCTGTGTGCATCCCCTTTGCCCAAAGAACTGCAATCCATTCAAGTCCCTTCAAAGCTTCACTTCTACTCCCCAATGAACACAATGAACACTGTTTTGTCTGTTTTCAGGATGGATAGGAAGCAACAGGCACCCCCAGGTTTCTCCCTGTGGGGACAGGCTTTCCATACCTCCACGTCAGCCCTGTCCAGCTCCTCCTGCAAGCGCAGATTATCTTCCTCCAGGTGAGCCTCATGGCTTCCAGGAACCACAAGAGCACTCCTAAAGCATGCAAAATTTCATCAGAAACGTCTGATCCTGCATCAGTTTTCCCCTGCTGGCTCCCAAAACAGCTCTTCCCCCCTTTCCTACAAGCTCCGGGAAAGCAAAGCCAAGTCCATGGAAGCATTGGAGAATTTCTCTTACAAGGGGTCTCCCTAAAGCAGCCTCAGCTACCAGCTCAGGCCATGCTGTTCAGGGCTCCTTGCACTGCTCTTCAAAGTCCCCCCAGATGCAGCTGCACAAACTCCCAGGGCAAACCCTTCGACCCCCTGACCATCTCCATGGCAGGAAGTTTTCCCCTTCTGTGCTCTCAGAGCCCCTCGTGTCCCCTGGGACAGTGTTGCTTCTCTTTCCCCCAACGCTTCCCTTCAGAGCACTTAACGCACCAACTCTGCCTTGCCTTAAACCCCCCTGGCCTGCAGAGCAGCCACGCTGCTGAGCTACTGGCAAGTTTCCCCGTGGCTCTGGCTCTGTGTGGGGGGAGGGCACCACAGACGAGACTTTCTTGCAGACCTCAGAGGGCAAAGGACGAGAGCCCCTGAGGTACGAGAGCAGCCAAGTGCAGACCTGCATTTACCAGTCCCACGGGGAACTGCTTCCACAGGGATCCTCCTTCTTTTTCCCAGCTCATTGCCACACCCCTCGTCTGGGGCACACTTGCAGACTACCCAGAACACCCGGGTGCTGTTTTGACAAAGCCCTCACCTTTCCCCCTGGCCTTGAGCAGGCCTGTCAGCTGCTTTGTTCACAAGGCACTCCAGAATCTCCTCATGCTGTTGCAAGGCTGCAAGTTGGAAGGGGGTAAATCCCCACTAAAAGGAGAAAGAATCCCCATTAGAAAGACACAGACAAGCTCTGCAGCTGTTGGAAAGAGCAGCTTTAGCCACATGCCAAGGTTACCTGGTTCTGAGCATCACTCTTGGCATGATGCTCCAGTAACAGCCCTGCTACAGCTGTGTTTTTAGACAGGACAGCCAGGTGAAGGGCAGTGTTGCCGTCAGCGTCTGCCAGATTGGGGTCGGCACCGTGTTCCAGCAGAACAGCAACACATTCCTCCTGCTCCTGCTGGACTGCCTGGCAACAACACACCAAAAGGGAAAGACTTCCAACTTTTCCATCCCCCTCTGTCACAACTCCCTCAGCTCCTGAGTGCTGGCATAGAAGACCATCTTCAAAGATGAGCTAACAGAGGCTATGCCGTGCCCATTGCAATAGGCGTGTTTCTATGGCCCTGCCCTGCAAGGAATCCTGCCAGACACCTCCCCTTTAACACACCAGCACTAAGCCCCACCTCCAAGCTCAGAAGGCATTCCACACACCTTCATCAGTGGTGTTCTCTTGAAGCTGTCAGCGAGGTTGGGCTGGCTGTTCTTTCTTAGCAGATATCTCACGACATCTGCATGGCCATTGGCTGAAGCCAGATGCAGAGGTGTCCTAAAAATTAAACAGACGCTCTTAACCCAGCCAGACAAAGGACGAGCCCAAGCTGTGTCTCTACCCAGCACCCTGGGGAGCCTGCCCGGACTCTGCTCCTGCTGCTGCTGCTGCTGCTGCAACCCTGCCCTGATCAGCCAGAGGGCAGAAGAGAACAGGTGAGGGCTGAGCAGTTGCAGAACAGCCCTGCAGAGAGACCACGGCCAAGCGGCAGGTGGGCAACACGCGTTTGCAACAGCGCTGGAGCCCGGCCGGCAGCTCCGAGCAGTGAAAAGCTCAAGAGTTCCCTCTCCCAGCTGACAGGGCAAATGTCACTTTTCAAGCCTTGTCCCTAAGAGAGGGCTGCCGAGGACTGCTGCAGCTTGGCTCAGGAGCAGCCAAGGTGTGCCATCAGCGTGGCCCAGAACTCACCGCATCTCCTGGTCTGGCCTGTCGATGCCGACTACCTTGACGTACCAGCGCCAGCGCCTCAGCCAGCCCAGGTCGCCGCGGGCGGCCGCGCGGTGCAGCCTGCCCAACCCCTGCTCCCGGAGCTGGGAGGCACTGCTGGAGCTGGTGGCAGCCCAGGGCTGCCCACTGGGGCTGCTGGAGGGCGACTGCCGTCGCTTCTTGCTCAGAAGCCACGGCATGGCCCTGCTTGGAGCTCCCAGCAGCAGGAAGGGCAAGAAGCCCTTGGCGGGCTGCTGGGAGCCAAGTGGGGATGAGGAATGGGACGAGGGCGAGGTTTAGGGGGAGGGTGACAAAGGGGACAAGGATGAGAATAAGGACGGGCACAGGGTAGAAAGCACAAGGTAGACGAGGTCGCCCCGCGCAGTGGTCGTGGCCTGCAGCTGCCAAGACGGCGATGCAGGCGCGCAATGCTCCCCGAGCGGGATGTGCTGCTGCTCCCCGAGAGGCTACAGCAGCTCTGAGCGCCGGCTGCGGGCACCAACAAAGCCGTGCCCGACTGGCGCCTGTGGCATCACAATGGCTGGTGGAAGGCTCAGCACGTCAGCGTGGGGTGTGACAGAGGCCACGGTGCAGGGTGGGGCCGGGCGGGACAGGGCAGGGCGGGGCAGGTGTGAGGGCGGCCCTGCTGGGCCTTGTGGGAAGGAGGCGGCCTGGGCCTTGTGAGGGCGGCCGGCAGGAGGGGCACTGCCCCGCCTCAGGGCGCCCCGGGGCAGGGCCCGGGACGCTCCCACCGGGCCAGAGGCTGCGGTAGGCGCTGGAGCAGCTCCCGCATCACCCGCTCTGGCTTTTTGCTTCAGCCTGGAGCCAGGCTGCCTCTGGACACACTGCCATCAAATGAGGCTCAGGAGGAAGTGGCATCCCAGCCCAAGCAGGCGGGGGCCACCACAGCTCTCAAGAAATGCCCACCCAGCGCTCCAAACCCGCCATGCCAGAGTTTCAGGACAATTCCCCAACTCCTTTGTCTTGTCTCTCTTAAAAAGCAGACACCTCAACCCCCCTCCCCCCCTCACAACTGCTCTCACCTGCTGCTTTGCCAGATGCCAACAGTGAATTTGTGCTCTGCTGCTCCACCAGCCAACGGGGAGCACACAGCAGGGCAGGAAGAAACTTTTAAACACATCTTGTCCCACTTTGTCCTAGTGACAACACCAAGTGAAGGCCCAGAGGTTCTGCACCAGCTTTCTCAGAGGAGGGACGCTACAGTGGACTGCAAGCAGGCTGAAGAAATTTCCCTTTTTTCTGTGGGCTACAAACCGGTCTGCTTCCCACAGGATCAGGGATTTGCCTGTGTTTATGGCTACCAGAAGCTCACCCACTATCTTCTGCCCAGAACACAAAGAGGAGGGTTCTAAAGCACTGGAAGATTCTGGCAACTGCATCGTAGCAATAGCTCACCTGGAGGCCAGGATCTTAACACCACTGTGCTTCAAGCCTTCCCGGAGGAAGGGCACACATTTGCCTGGCCTCTGGGACAGGCTGAAGATGCAGCTGTGAGCAGAGCTGAAGGGAGCAGAGGACAGCTCTGGCTCGGCCTTCAGGCCTGGCTTCTCTTTCAGCCTTGAAGATGTCTGCCACACTGATTTCCACTCATACCAAGGGCAGAGAGAGAAGTCTTAACTCCCGGCCCGGGAAGAAAGCCTTAAGAAGCCTTCAAAAATATGACTCTCCTCATCCCTCCCACCTAGGCCCAAAGAGCTCCAATTCTGTCACCAAACGCAGCAGTTCTCCTCAAATGTCGGGACAGTTCTGGCAGCTGTGCCCTTTCTGCCAAAGTTGGACAGGTCCCCACCTGCCCCAGAGGCAAGTAGAGGGAAGAAGAGGGGACAGCCTTGGGATGGGGGAATGGGAGAAGCAAAGCCGGCAGGGGGAACAGAAGAAAACGAGGACACATCCTGGAGTCTTAATGGCGACTGCCGTTGGTTCTGGCGGAGGAGCCCCTCTGTGCTTTGTGTGCTTTTGCACAGGCTGCACTGTGGGTGTGGCCCTGCTCTGCTGGTGGCCACTGCTCACCTTCTGCACATAATCATGGAAAGACTAAGGTGCTCTAGTCCAAGGCCTGTTTTGGAACAGGGTTTCCTAGAGTCAGTTGTCCCGATCCCTGAAGGTTGGAAAAGCCTGGAAAGACGTAGGCAAAGAAGACATTCAGTATTTCTGTTGTTTTCCTGTCCTGTGGAACAAGCTCCCCCATCTTGTTGAGGGATGGGCCCACATTTTCCCTGCTTTTCCTTTTGTCACCTACAGACTTAAAGAAGTCCTTCCTGTTGTCTCTGACATCACTGGCCTGATTCAGTTCCTTTTGGGCTTTAGCTTTACCAACTTCATCCCTGCATGCCCAGACAACATTTCTGTTTTCTTTCTTTGCGTCCAGTCTCTGTAGAGATGGGGGGAAATACATTGGGGGATTTGTTCCCCAGTGTCACGGGTTTACTTGTTCTAAAAAACTGAATGGGAATCTTCTTTCCCCTGCTGCCTGTGGGGGAGGGATGTTGGATGGGGAGGACAGTTTTCTGCCTTGGGTGATTACCTACCCAAAGGAGCTGGCTGGCAGAGCTACATTCCAGCCTGACAGCTCTCTCTGGGGCTGGGGCTGGGGCGTGAGGAGTTTTTTCTCCCCTCCTCTCCTTGGAAAGTGGCACTTCACTTTTTGCCTTAACGGAGGCAAGGGGGGTGTGTGTTGGAAAAAGCTCTGAGGCCGTTTTGCTCTCAACCTGGTCATCTGGCTGCTCTCCAGCCTCGGCTTGCCTGCACGCTGCTCTGTCTCCAGCCCCAATCTGCTCAGATTCCATCGGAGAGTTTTGTGCTCACCGACGAAAAAAGGGGAGTCCTGAGCACAGCCAGTCACAGACAGCGTGAGTTTAGTGGGAAAGAAACCGCCCTTCTTTCCCCTTTTCCCCTTCCCCTCCTCGGTGGGGGAAAATCTCCATTTTCGGCTTTTCCTGCGATCCGGGGCCCAACAGCGCCCCCTGCCGGCCAACACCGAGCACTGCAGGCCCCGCCCCTCCAGGGATCCAACAGCGCCCCCTGCCGGCCAACACCGAGCACTGCAGGCCCCGCCCCTCCAGGGATCCAACAGCGCCCCCTGCCGGCCAACACCGAGCACTGCAGGCCCCGCCCCTCCAGGGATCCAACAGCGCCCCCTGCCGGCCAACACCGAGCACTGCAGGCCCCGCCCCTCCAGGGATCCAACAGCTCCTGCCAACCGGGATTGGAATTGCGACAGAGCACAGGGAAGTATCAAACTGTTTCCTTTGTTTGAAGGGGACTTTTTGGGTACAGGATTATTGTTTAGTTGGTTTGGTGTTCTTTTGCTGGTTTTGCCAATACACATGTATCCTTTAATAAAGGGTTGGTATCTCTTCCTTTTTTCCATACTTCCTCGATTGGAGCCTCTTAATTTTGGATTTACAATTGCTGAGAGAGAGGAGTTTGGTCTACTTCATAACTCGTCCTCCTTAGCAAAACATTCCAGTCTCTTTAAACTCAGACAGGAGGGTAGTGCAGTGGTTTCAACAGGCCCCTGGCATCTGGCCAGGGTTAAACCACGACACAAGGGGAACCAGGAGGATGTGGAGACCCCGTCACGGGAGAGTGGAAGGCTCAGACAAAGTTTTAAAAAGCAAAGTCTTGCCAGAGAGTCTGGAGGTGCAGGAAGGACTCCCTGGCTTTCTGAACTCCTTCCCAGGGAAGGGTTTGGGTGGGGCTGAATCCTCTCTTAGCCCTGGACTGTGTTCATGGTTTAAATTTAAAGGAATTACAGAGCTCTTAAACCACTTTTTCCCGCAGGTTTTCATGATGGCAAAACAAGAATATTTATATAAAATGAATAATGTACTTTATACAAATGATCAGACAAAAACCTTAATCAGAACTATTTACTGCACAACAGAAACACTAAAACAATATAAACACTAAAAATCTACTAGTAGAATCTAATATAGCATAAAGCAGTACAGGGCACTATAACAAAGCATTTATTGAAGAAGTTCTACTAAAGCTGGCAAAAAGAAATAATTATTAAGTAGAGATCTGATGTAACTCACACAGACCAAAGTTTGTGGGGAGATCTCTTTCTCTCAGCCTTGAGGAGTGACCTTGGAGGGCGTCCCCAGCCAAGGGAGGAATCTCCACACACCCCCCAGGGAGGGTTTTGTCAGAAAGAACACAACTGCATGAGAGGGGACTGGACTTTTTATAAGATAAAGTGATTGAGTGCCAGGCCTGCCTTTCCAGGCCAGCTCTCAGCTTATCTGTCAACTCAGACTTCAACCAGCAGGGTGTGTGGTCAACGTTAGACCAACCAGGATGGTTTGAGCAGAGTTAACACCGAGACAACACCCCGGCTCCAGCAGTTGATCTTTTGCGACAGCTTGATTATGAGCTTGATTGGACCTTGGGTCTGGCCAGGCTGGGACTATCCTGCCACAGTCCACCAGCCAGGGGTCTTCCCAAGGTGGGTCACTGGGAATGTGGGTCACCAAGCCTGTTCTCAATGTGGGTCACTGGGAATGTGGGTCACCAAGCCTGTTCCCAAGGTGGGTCCTCCAACAGGTGATGGAGTTGGAGCAGCAGATGAAGCTCTTCCCACAGTCAAGGCTTCCCTTACTGGTGGGTCCGTTGGTGTGTGGTCAAGGCAGAGCTGTGGGTGAAGCTCTTCCCACACTCCCCACACTTGTAGGGCCTCTCCCCGCTGTGGATGCGCCGGTGGTTGACGAGGGTGTAGTTGCGTTTGAAGCCCTTCCCACAGTCGGTGCAGCGGAAGGGCCTCTCATCCGTGTGTGTCCGCTGGTGCTTGAGGAGATCTGAGCTGCTCCGAGACCTCTTCCCACACTCGAGACATTGGTAGGGCCATTCCCCCGTGTGGGTCTTCTGGTGCTGGGTCAGGTTAGATTTGACGCTGAAGCTCTTCCCACACTCTCCACACTTGTAGGGCTTCTCCCCTGTGTGCACACGCTGGTGGGCAATGAGGCCGGAGCTGTCTCTAAAGCTTTTCTTGCATTCCCCACATATGTAGGGCTGCTGCCCCCTGATCCGCCACCAGCAGATCCCAGATATGTGGATCTGCTGGTGGCGGATCAGGCGGGAGCTGACACTGAAGCCCTTCCCGCATTCCAAGCACTTGTAGGGCCGTTCCCCCGTGTGCACCCGGCGGTGGGTGAAGAGGTGGGAGCCATAGATGAAGGTCTTCCCACACTCCGCACACTCGTAGGGCCGTTCCCCAGTGTGGACACGCTGGTGGGCAAGGAGGTTGGAGCTGTTGCAGAAGCTCTTCCCACAGCTGGGGCACTTGTAGGTCTTCTCCACGGCACTGACGCGCTCCTGCACCACCAGCTTGGAGCTCTGGCTCAAGCTCCGGCCGCCTTCCCGGCACAGGCTGGGTCTTTCCTCCTCAGAGCACCCTAGGCTGGCTTTGGAGCCCCTCCTCCTGAGGGATCTCCGGGCCTTTTCCTCCCCGCTGCCTTCCTGTGCCGTGGAGCCCTTCAAAACAGCCTCTCCCACCAGGCTCTGCCGGGGGGATTTGTCCTCCGTGCCCTCCGTCCTCAGCTCGGGGCCTGGGGCAGGAAGGAAGGACAGGGAGGGGATTTGCCTCCGGCCCAGAGGGAAGGGGGAGGAGAAGGAAGATGGAGAGGAAGGAGGGTAGAGAAGGAAAAAGGAGAGGAAGGAATATGAAGGGAAAGAACAAGAAGAAAAAGCAACAAGGAGAGGAAGGAAGAAGAAGGAAGGAAGAAGGAAGGAAGGAGAAGGCCCAGAACTGGACACAGCACTTGAGGTGTGGCCTCACCAGTGCCAAGTACAGGGGAAGAACCACTGCCCTGGTCCTGCTGGCCACGCTGGTCCTGAGAGAAGGAAGGAGCAAGGAGACAAGGAATGATGGAAAGGAAGGAGAAGACAGAACAAAGAAAAAGGAGAAAGGAGAGAAAGGAAGGAGAAGGAAGAAGGAGAGAAAGGAAAAAACATAAGGAAGAAGGAGAGGGAGGAACAAGGAGCAGGAAGAAGGAAGGAAAATGAACAAGGAGTGGAAGGAAGAAGGACAGGGAGGGGATTTGCCTCCGGCCCAGAGGGAAGGCCAAGGACATCCCCCCAAATCCGGCCCCGGCAGGACGGCGGCGGCAGCGGGGTTGTCCTGCAGCCGGGGGCGATGCTGGGCTGGGAGATACAGGACAAGACAGGGCAAAGGGCCACTGACTTCCTCCTCACCTGCCTGGGGGGCCCGCGGCATCTTCCTCTTCCTCGCAGCCTCCTTCATCTGGTCAAGCTTTGGGAAGGAGAAATCCTGACTGGGGGGGGGGGGAAACAAGGGTTGAGCGCGTTGGGTTGGGGGTTCCTCCTGCCAAAGTCAATCTCTAGAAGTCACTGAGCACCTCGTGTCCGTAAAAACCTCCTAAACACCAAGTTTCAGCCAAAGTCCCCCCAGAACTCCAAGGTTCGGACCAAAAAAACCCTTCCAGGAGTTCCCCCTCTCAGGTCTCTCCACTTTGGGGTTCTGGGGGTCCCCCCTCTTTGGGCTGCTGAGGGTCCCAGGAATCCCAGGGGTCTTCCCACTTTGCTATTCTGGGGGATCCCCTTCTCTGAGCTGCTGGGGGTCCTGCAGTTCCCCCCTCTCCACGGTCCCCCTGCTTAGGGATGAGGGGGGTTTTGGAGGCCCCAGGGGTCTCTTCTTCCCTGAATCCTTGCTTTGGGGTGCTGGGGCTCTCAGGGATCCCACCTCTCTGGGGTCTCCCCCTCTCCACACTGTTGTGGGTCCCAGAAATCCCAGGGGTCCTTTTCTCGGGGCTCCCCCTGGCTGGGCTGACGGGGGTCCCAGCACTCCCCCTTCTCTGGGCTCCCCACTTCAGTGTCCCAGGGTTCCCAAGGGTACCCCCTCTCCAGGGCCCCAGTTCAGGGTTCCTGCACTCCCAACCCTCCCCTCTCTGCAGGTTCCCCCCTCCTTCCAGGCTGATGGGGGTCCCACAGTGCCGGGATCGCCCCTCTCCACTCTCCCCACTCCGGGGGTCTCAGCAGCCCCCACCGCCTGTTCCTCCTCCTCTTCCTGCTCCTCCGGGCCTGGGGCCCCCCTGCCTGGCCAGACCCAGTTTTCCAGACCCCACACCCCTCTTTCTTTGACTCCAGGACCCCCCTGCCCCCACTTTCCTCACCATCCCACCTCTTTCTGATGCCAAATTTGTGCCCCAAAAGGCACAGAGGAACTGCTCAGAGACAAGGTTTAGTCTTTAAGCAGTGAGCTAATTATTTTATGCAACGCTGGGGAACTCCCAGCTGGCAGGAGTTTCTGATGTTTGGCAGGAGTTTCTGGACTCTGGCCCTTCTCTTTCCCCTTATCTCCCTGTGTTCCTTCCCTATGTCTATTTCTGTGTGTGTTAGCATTTTTGGTGCTCTTACTTTCTGTTCTCTCTGTGTCAGTGTGTCAGATTTACGTATGTGTTATGTTCCACTAGTCCTTGAAACTTAGTTCTTTGTTTCTTTGCTCAGAGTATGCATTCTAAGTTAACTCTTCAGGTCTTGCTTTGTTTCATCCCAGTCTCTCCATCCCCCTCTTTCCTTCCCCCTAGGGACCCCTGGCCCCCCATTCCTGGCCATCCCACCTCTCCTCACCCTCAGACCCCCTTTTCCTTCACCCCAGGACCCCCTGGAGCCCCTTCCCAGTTCTCACAGCTCTCCCTGTTTCTCCCTTTCCTTGACCCTGGGACCACCCTGACCCCCAAATCTCCCTGTCTCCCCACTTCCCCACTCCTGCCTTATCCTGCAGGGTGCTCCTGGAGTGGCCCAGGGACCCCCTGAATGCCTCATTCCTGGACACCAGATCCCCCCTGCACCCCCTTATCCAGACCACCACCCCCCGCACCCACTTCCCCAGCTACAGGACCCCCTGCACCCCCTTTCCCGGCCATCCCACCTCTCCCAGACTCCCTTTTCCTTTACCCTGGTACTCCCTGGACCCCCATTCCTGCCCATCAGGACCCCCCTGCACCTCCTCTCCAACACTGGCACTCTCACCCCCTTCCTCAGCTCCAGGACCCCCCTGCACCCCCTTTCCCAGCCATCCCACCTCTCCAAGTCCCCACACCCTCCCTTCTCCTTCACCCTGCCACCCCCTCCACCCCCACTCCTGCCTTTCCCACTCCCCAACCCCTCCTTTCCTCAACACCCGGCACCCCCTGAACTGCCCTTCCTGCACATCCCGGCTCTCCCCACCCACTGAACCCCCTTTCCCTCACACTGGAGGCCCCTGCACCCTCCTTTCCTGGACACAAGGACCCCAGAGACCCCCTGGGCCTCCTCTCCCAGTCTCTACAGCCCCCCTTTTTCCTTCCCTCTGGGACACCCCCAAACCCCCATTCCTGGCCACAGGAACCCCCTGGCACCCCCTTATTCTGCACTAAGACCCCCCTGCAACCTCCTTGCCCGCCCAGCCCGCCTCTCCCAGCCCCCAGGCCCTGCTTTCCCTTCACGCTGCTACCCCCTGCACCCCCAGGCCTGCCTTTGCCACAACCCACAGGACCCTTTTCTTTGGAACACGGGGGACCCCCTGAACCCCGGGTTCTGGCCATTCTCCCGACCCCCAGGACCTCCCTTTCCCCCACACCGCCGACCCCTGGCCAGGGGATCTCCCCGGACCCCCCATCCCACCTCTCCAGAGCCCCGCACTCCCCTTTCCTCGGCCCTGGCATCCCCCAAAACCCCCTTCCCCAGCACTCTGCCCCCCGACAGCCCCAACACTCACCCAAAAAACACTCCCAGCCTTCCCCCCTCTCCCATCTCCCCCCTTTGGGGGGGCGGCAATTGGGGAACTCCCGCCACTGTTGGGGACAATCAAAGAGTTCCCGACGCGTGGCCGGGGCCTTTGTTCGGCCTGCCGGGAATTCCCAACAAACATCCCGGCCCCCACCAGCCGCTGGGGCCCGGGGGTCCCTCCTCTCCAGGGATCGAGCTGTGGGGACACGAAGGGACCCCCACGGGAAGCCCTTTGCCGCTCTCCCACCTCCCCTTCTTCCCCTCTCCCACCCTTTGCCCGTCGCCCCCCCGCTGCTTTGGGCAGTGACCCACCCCCTCTCTCGCTCACTCTGGGGGTCCCAGCCCCTCTTTTCCTTCCCCTCTGCCCCTTTGCCATCGGGGCCCCCCCAACTCACCGGCGAGCTCCTGGCTCGGGGGATGGAGCGGGGGCAGGAGGAGCGGGCAGAGGCAAAGGAGGAGGAAGAGGAGGAGCATCGCCCCCCTGAGTGGGCGGGGAGGGGGAGCTCGGCTGCGATGGGTTGGGGGGTGCGGGGGGTTTTTGGGGGGGATGTTGGGGCTGAGCCGCAAATGGCCCTCGGGGGGAGCTCGGGGGGTCCCCGGGAGGTGGTTTGGTTTTGTTGGGGGGGATCCCGGGGTGGGTTCCCGGCAGAGGCGGGAGGTGGGCGGGGGGATGCGGGGACCCCCCCGCGGTGGGGGTCGGTGTTGCGGGGTCAGGCCCCGCCGCCCCCATTGTCAGCCCGGTGCCGGCGGGGGGGGACGCGACGAGCCCCTTTTTTAGGGCCCCCGGAGTGGGGAGAGCAGAGAGGGGCGACAGCGGAGCTGGGGGACCCCCGGCAGCCTGGGGGGGGCGGGAGGGGAAGCGCGGAGAGGGGGAGCCCAGAGGGGTGGGGGGACCGGGGACCCCCGGCCCCTGAAAGAGGGGCTCCGAGAGGGGGGACCCCTGGGATTCCCGGCATCTGCAGCAGCCCGGAAAAGGCAGAACCCCGGGGAGGGGGCCCCCAAAACACGAGGGACCTGCAACAGCCTGAACGGGGGGACCCCCAGAACCCCAAAGTGCAGAGAGCAGAGGGAGTGAACTTCGGGGAGGGTTTTTTAGAGCCTTTTCCACGGGCCTGTCTCCCCTGGCTGTGGTCTCCCTGTTTGTCAGCACTGTCAGGTTTGCCCACCTGAAGCCCCCCTCCATCTCCTCCCGCTGCTGGAACTTGCTGAGGTCAGTTCTGGACTCGGTGGTGCCAGTTTTCCCATGGGATCATCCCCTTGGGCATAGGATCCACAATTCCCAAAATCGTCCCTGAATCCCACCCCAAAGCCTCCCATTCCCGACCGCCTGGATCCCGGTGTTCCCCTGGGAGTTTGCAGCCAGGCAGCCATTCCTGCGGGCTCTTGGAGCGGGAAGTGGTCGCCGCTTTTCTTAATATTGTTAATATTTTTTTCTTAATATTGTTATTCAGGGTTGTAGCAAATCATGCGGTTGGTGGATGAAAATTGAAACATTTGGAGGAGCCCAGAGGGTGCAATCCCGGACTTGGCGATGCCACGAGGGGATTCAGGTGTTTACGGGATTCAGGTGTTTACGGGAGGGGAAAAATCAGGGAAAAGGGGGAAAAAAACTCGGGCAAAGCCGAAAAACTTCGCTGGAGGACTGACGATAGAGTTGGTGCGGGCAGAGCGGCGCGGCGTGCGCGCCTCCGTCTCGGTGGTCACTTCCGGCGCCGCCATGTTGGGGAGGTCGGCGGGGCGACTGTCGGGGGTCGTGGTGCTGGTCACGGGTGGGTTTTGGGGGGGATTTGGGGGAGTTTTGGGGTGTTTTGGGGGCGAGAGGGAAGGGGAGACCCCCAGGGGAGGAGTGAGGGGGGACTTAGGGCGGGGAGACCCCCGGGAGGGACGCTGGGAGGGGTTAAAGGTGACACTGGTGATACTAGGAGGGTCACTGGTGATACTGGGATGGTCACAGACCCCTCTGGTGACACTGAGGGAGGTCACTGGTGACAGTAGACCCCACTGGTGACACTGGGAGGAAGCATCGAGGACATCCCAAAGGCGAAACCAGTCCCGCCAGCAACGTCGGACCCCAAATTAATGCAGCCAATCTAGAAGTTGCCGTGACAGGAGTCGTGTGGCAGCGCCAAGTGCTGGAAGATGCACCCCCAGCCAGGAAGCATCAAGGACATCACACACGTGAAACTGGTTCTGTCAGCAACATATCAAATCCCTTTATCAAATCCCTTCAATAAATGTATAGGATTGCTTTTTAAAATATTTTTGCGCATTTGCAAAATAAGGCAAGTGGTACTTTGGATGTTGTAGAGTTTAGTAGATTGTTTCATCCTAATGTTTCACCTGACACATTGGAGGCTAATTGCAAAGCCCAAGGCTTAGCAGTATCTTTGCGCAGGTTTTCCTTTCATCCCCCTTGGCTTTTGGCACAGCTTTCCTTTCCTTCCTATTCTGTGGTTTCCCCTTGGTGTTGCAAGGGAGACGTTTGGAATGTTTTGCAATCCAGCGGTGCCACCGCCTTGATGCACTGAAGGCAGGGAAGCACTGGCGGGGTGTTGGCAGCCCCGTCCTGTCCCTGCTGCCGGCGGCCCGGGGGCAGGAGCGCCCCGGCGGTGCCATGGCGGGGTTCCCCTCAGGTGTGGGCAGCCGCAGCCCGGCCGTGCGGGGCGGCCCCGGCGGTGCCATGGCGGGGTTCCCCTCAGGTGTGGGCAGCCGCAGCCCGGCCGTGCGGGGCGGCCCCGGCGGTGCCATGGCGGGGTTCCCCTCAGGGCGGCCCCCGCTGCCCGCGCACGGCGGTGTTGCCGGGGCAGCCTCTTCCCCAGGCACATCTGTGCGCTGTGACCCAGCGGCGACCACTTCCCGCTCCAAGAGCCCGCAGGAATGGCTGCCTGGCTGCAAACTCCCAGGGGAACACCGGGATCCAGGCGGTCGGGAATGGGAGGCTTTGGGGTGGGATTCAGGGACGATTTTGGGAATTGTGGATCCTATGCCCAAGGGGATGATCCCATGGGAAAACTGGCACCACCGAGTCCAGAACTGACCTCAGCAAGTTCCAGCAGCGGGAGGAGATGGAGGGGGGCTTCAGGTGGGCAAACCTGACAGTGCTGACAAACAGGGAGACCACAGCCAGGGGAGACAGGCCCGTGGAAAAGGCTCTAAAAAACCCTCCCCGAAGTTCACTCCCTCTGCTCTCTGCACTTTGGGGTTCTGGGGGTCCCCCCGTTCAGGCTGTTGCAGGTCCCTCGTGTTTTGGGGGCCCCTCCCCGGGGTTCTGCCTTTTCCGGGCTGCTGCAGATGCCGGGAATCCCAGGGGTCCCCCCTCTCGGAGCCCCTCTTTCAGGGGCCGGGGGTCCCCGGTCCCCCCACCCCTCTGGGCTCCCCCTCTCTGCGCTTCCCCTCCCGCCCCCCCAGGCTGCCGGGGGTCCCCCAGCTCCGCTGTCGCCCCTCTCTGCTCTCCCCACTCCGGGGGCCCTAAAAAAGGGGCTCGTCGCGTCCCCCCCCGCCGGCACCGGGCTGACAATGGGGGCGGCGGGGCCTGACCCCGCAACACCGACCCCCACCGCGGGGGGGTCCCCGCATCCCCCCGCCCACCTCCCGCCTCTGCCGGGAACCCACCCCGGGATCCCCCCCAACAAAACCAAACCACCTCCCGGGGACCCCCCGAGCTCCCCCCGAGGGCCATTTGCGGCTCAGCCCCAAACATCCCCCCCAAAAACCCCCCGCACCCCCCAACCCATCGCAGCCGAGCTCCCCCTCCCCGCCCACTCAGGGGGGCGATGCTCCTCCTCTTCCTCCTCCTTTGCCTCTGCCCGCTCCTCCTGCCCCCGCTCCATCCCCCGAGCCAGGAGCTCGCCGGTGAGTTGGGGGGGCCCCGATGGCAAAGGGGCAGAGGGGAAGGAAAAGAGGGGCTGGGACCCCCAGAGTGAGCGAGAGAGGGGGTGGGTCACTGCCAAAGCAGCGGGGGGGCGACGGGCAAAGGGTGGGAGAGGGGAAGAAGGGGAGGTGGGAGAGCGGCAAAGGGCTTCCCGTGGGGGTCCCTTCGTGTCCCCACAGCTCGATCCTGGAGAGGAGGGACCCCCGGGCCCCAGCGGCTGGTGGGGGCCGGGATGTTTGTTGGGAATTCCCGGCAGGCCGAACAAAGGCCCCGGCCACGCGTCGGGAACTCTTTGATTGTCCCCAACAGTGGCGGGAGTTCCCCAATTGCCGCCCCCCCAAAGGGGGGAGATGGGAGAGGGGGGAAGGCTGGGAGTGTTTTTTGGGGTGAGTGTTGGGGCTGTCGGGGGGCAGAGTGCTGGGGAAGGGGGTTTTGGGGGATGCCAGGGCCGAGGAAAGGGGAGTGCGGGGCTCTGGAGAGGTGGGATGGGGGGTCCGGGGAGATCCCCTGGCCAGGGGTCGGCGGTGTGTGGGGGAAAGGGAGGTCCTGGGGGTCGGGAGAATGGCCAGAACCCGGGGTTCAGGGGGTCCCCCGTGTTCCAAAGAAAAGGGTCCTGTGGGTTGTGGCAAAGGCAGGCCTGGGGGTGCAGGGGGTAGCAGCGTGAAGGGAAAGCAGGGCCTGGGGGCTGGGAGAGGCGGGCTGGGCGGGCAAGGAGGTTGCAGGGGGGTCTTAGTGCAGAATAAGGGGGTGCCAGGGGGTTCCTGTGGCCAGGAATGGGGGTTTGGGGGTGTCCCAGAGGGAAGGAAAAAGGGGGGCTGTAGAGACTGGGAGAGGAGGCCCAGGGGGTCTCTGGGGTCCTTGTGTCCAGGAAAGGAGGGTGCAGGGGCCTCCAGTGTGAGGGAAAGGGGGTTCAGTGGGTGGGGAGAGCCGGGATGTGCAGGAAGGGCAGTTCAGGGGGTGCCGGGTGTTGAGGAAAGGAGGGGTTGGGGAGTGGGAAAGGCAGGAGTGGGGGTGGAGGGGGTGGCAGGGTGAAGGAGAAGGGAGGGTGTGGGGACTTGGAGAGGTGGGATGGCTGGGAGAGGGGGTGCAGGGGATCCTGGAGCTGGGGAAGGGGGTGAGAGTGCCAGTGTTGGAGAGGAGGTGCAGGGGGGTCCTGATGGGCAGGACTGGGGGTCCAGGGAGTGCCAGGGTGAAGGAAAAGGGAGTCTGGGAGAGGTGGGATGGCCGGGAAAGGGGGTGCAGGGGGTTCTGTAGCTGGGGAAGTGGGTGCGGGGGGCGGTGGTCTGGATAAGGGGGTGCAGGGGGGATCTGGTGTCCAGGAATGAGGCATTCAGGGGGTCCCTGAGCCACTCCAGGAGCACCCTGCAGGATAAGGCAGGAATGGGGAAGTGGGGAGACAGGGAGATTTGGGGGTCAGGGTGGTCAAGGAAAGGGAGAAACGGGGAGAGCTGTGAGAACTGGGAAGGGGCTCCAGGGGGGCCCAGGGTCAAGGGAAAGGGGACCTGGGGGTGAGGTGGGGTGGGATGGCCAGGAATGGGGGGCCAGTGGTCTCCATGGTGAAGGAAATAGGGGGATGGAGGGACTGGGAGAGGTGGGATGGTGAGGAAAGTGGGGGCAGGGGGGTCCTGGAGTCAAAGAAAGAGGGGTGTGGGGTCTGGAAAACTGGGTCTGGCCAGGCAGGGGGGGCCCAGGCCCAGAGGAGCAGGAAGAGGAGGAGGAACAGGCGGTGGGGGCTGCTGAGACCCCCGGAGTGGGGAGAGTGGAGAGGGGTGATCCCGGCACCGCGGGACCCCCGTCAGCCTGGAAGGAGGGGGGAACCTGCAGAGAGGGGAGGGTTGGGAGTGCAGGAACCCTGAACTGGGGCCCTGGAGAGGGGGTACCCTTGGGAGCCCTGGGACACTGAAGTGGGGAGCCCAGAGAAGGGGGAGTGCTGGGACCCCCGTCAGCCCAGCCAGGGGGAGCCCCAGAGAAAGGGGAACACGGGGGAACGGCCCTACAAGTGCTTGGAATGCGGGAAGGGCTTCAGTGTCAGCTCCCGCCTGATCCGCCACCAGCAGATCCACATTGAGGAACAGGGGCAGCAGCCCTACAAATGTGGGGAATGCAAGAAAAGCTTTAGAGACAGCTCCGGCCTCATTGCCCACCAGCGTGTGCACACAGGGGAGAAGCCCTACAAGTGTGGAGAGTGTGGGAAGAGCTTCAGCGTCAAATCCCACCTGACCCAGCACCAGAAGACCCACACGGGGGAATGGCCCTACCAATGTCTCGAGTGTGGGAAGAGGTCTCGGAGCAGCTCAGATCTCCTCAAGCACCAGCGGACACACACGGATGAGAGGCCCTTCCGCTGCACCGACTGTGGGAAGGGCTTCAAACGCAACTACACCCTCGTCAACCACCGGCGCATCCACAGCGGGGAGAGGCCCTACAAGTGTGGGGAGTGTGGGAAGAGCTTCACCCACAGCTCTGCCTTGACCACACACCAACGGACCCACCAGTAAGGGAAGCCCTGCGAGTGCTTCAACTGCATGAAGAGCTTCATCTGCTGCTCCAACTCCATCACCTGTTGGAGGACCAACCTTGGGAACAGTCTTGGTGACTCACATTCCCAGTGACCCACATTGGGAACAGCTGACCCACATTCCCAGTGACTCACATTGGGAACAGGCTTGGTGACCCACGTTCCCAGTGACCCACGTTGGGAAGCCCCCTGGCTGGTGGACTGTGGCAGGATAGTCCCATGTGTTATTTGTGTGGGCACGGACCCCAGTTACACACAAGACACGCAGCTGAATCAAATTTATTAAGAACAGCATGAGCTGATATAGACAGTCCAAACTGTGACACGTCATGATGTGACCTCTCAACCAGTGACATTTGAGCACTGCCTTGTGCATGTGCAGCAGAGTACAGAAGGAACTACAAGTCCCAGAGTGCCTTGTGGCACTTCCTGTAATATAAATCGCTACATTTCCACTTTATTATAATTAGAACGAGTTACAGAACAATTTTTAAACCTTTTTCGTAAACATTTCTTAACATAAACAAACTTATCTTAAGCATTTATAAAAACCAGGGCCTAATGCAGTAAGGCCTTTATTAAAACTGGTCATAACCTTATTAACTGTGTAACTTTCAATTACTCAGGGTTTGTAAATATGGTTTGTGTAAGACTTTTTCTCTGAGAGTATTTGTGTAACTGGGTGAGAAGCATCAGTTTTATGTCAAGGGGAAGTGTGTCAGGTTATGGATGTTGTGTTCAATTGTATTTGCTGGGGTTGAGGTAGTGTTGTTGTATGAGTGTATTTTATTTAAGGCATCTCTGGCATAAAGTGGTTTTGAATTCACTCTCATACGTACGTCCACACAACTTTTCTCATTCATACGTAGGTGGCCACTTCTCAGTCTCTCCTCACACATGCACACTTAAGCCTTTTATTATGTCTCTGTATTTCAATGATGTAGTTTGGGTCTGGTAGTGGTCATTAGTTATGTGTTTCTTCGATTCCAGTTTCTTCATTTGTCACTTCTGTTGATTGCTCTTGCTCTGAAGAAGGGCTGATATAAGGCCTGACACATCTGGAAGGAATCCATTGTAGTTTAGTACCTGTGGATACACAGGCATATCCCCTCCCCCACGTTACCAGGTCCACTGGTCCTGACCGTTGCCCTGATATTAAATATTTATCATGACTGGTGGTTTGGGAGAGGAAAGTACCTGAGATTCGTGTTGACACTCGTTACCTACTGTGATCTGTGTCATCACAGTTTAAGAAATTTAGGACATAGGACGCTTTCCACAGGTGTTCCTGGGACTGTAGATAGATTCCCCCCTTTTTTGTTTTTGCAGCATTCCCCTCAATGTGCAGTGTGCTCTCTCCACCACAGCTTGTCCCATGGTGAGTGTGGTCTGCCTGTGGAATGAAATATCTCCAACCCGTGAGAAATGTTTTGACCTTTGAAGAGCAATAGGCAGGAGCATTGTCTGTCTTTATGGTTTTTGGAATTCCCAAAGTTGCAAAGCAACTAAGCCAGTGTCTGATCACATCCCTTGCCTTTTCCCCAGGGTGTGCAGTGGCATTTATGTGTTTAGAATGTGTGTCTGCTGTGACATGGACGTACTTTAGCCGACCGAGTTCAGCTACATGAGTAACGTCTGTTTGCCAAATTCCATCGGCTGTTGTGCCTCGGGGATCAACCCCTTCCTTAGATGGCACTGGGGCCATTTGCTGCCAGTCAGGACATGACATGCTGATAGCTCGAGCTTGATTCCCTGTGAGTTGGAACTGCCTCTTTAACGAGCGTGCATTTTGCTGAAAGGATAGGTGGGAGAGTTTGGCCCGCTCGAGAGTTTTGGGAACTGCAGCAATCACAGCGGCAGCATCTGCTCTTTGATTGCCCTCCGCTCTGGGTCCTGGTAGTTCTGTGTGGGAACGGGCATGCATTATGTAAGAGTCAAATTTTCTGTGGTTGACAGGGGACCATATAGTACATATCTCTGCGAACAAATAAGGATTAGTGACATCTCAAAGGAAAGAGGCTTCGAGACGTGAAACCAACCCCGCAGCATAACACGAATCAGTAATGATATTCAGTGGCTGCTCACTAAACAACTCAAAGGCTATGCAGATAGCAGCAAGCTCTAAAACCTGTACAGAGCCTTGGTCTATGGTCTGCACTTGATTGTCCCAGCATCCTGTGACAGGATTTATCTGTGTCACTGCGACCTTTTTTGACCGTCCAGACACGTCAGTGATGCCTGATACGGGTTGTGGTCTGCAGCGACGTGTGGCCATTAGAGGTAGATTCCCCATTTGTGTCCTGGAGAGACCTGCAACCCTGCTCCTCGAACAGCATTAGTTAAGGCAGTCAAAATAGATTGGAATTCAGTCTCTTGGGCAGCAGCCACCAAAGTGTCTCCATGTAGTGGTAAATGTGGGCTGAAGGGTAGAGCTCCCGGACAGGGTGTATGGCATTAGCTACCGCTGTCTGGCAAACAGTCGGACTGTTACACACACCTTGAGGCAAAACAGCCCAGTGGTACCTCTGCACGGGCTCTGCAGGATTGAAGGCCGGAATTGAGAAGGTGAAGGGAGGAGCATCATCTGGATGTAGAAAGAGAGTAAAAGAACAGTCCTTCAGGTCAGTTCCTGTCTAGGCCTCTGCACACCTCCTACCCCCGAAGTGGGGAAGATTGTGGGCCAATCAGAAGGGCATTCTGTGTCTTTTACAATAGAACTGTCAGCACCAGTGTCTACCAAGCCTTTAAACCTGCGCCATCTGTGACAAGTCAGCATAGGCTGAGAAGCAGAGAGAGTCTTTGCCTAAAATATTTGTGGCTCACCTGTGCTCCCAAAAGGCCCAGAGCCTCTCTTTCTCTTCCCAGGGGCTGAGGCGCTGTAAAAAGGGATTAGCTGAGCAAACTGCTGCCCTTCAGGGATAGAGCAGGGTGGTGCAGGTGTCCGGGGAACGGGGGCCCCAGCCCTACAAATGTGGGGAATACAAGAAAAGCTTCCCATACAGTTCTCAACTCGTCACCTACCAGGGTGGGTGTACAGGGGGGAGAAGCCCTACGAGTGTGAGGAGTGTGGGAAGAGGTTTTGGAGCAGCTCACATCTTCTCCAGCACCAGCGGATGCACATGGGGGAGAGGCCCTTCCACTGCACCGACTGTGGGAAGGCTTCAAACAGAACCCTTTCCCATCCCTCCCAGAGCACAGGGGAGGTCCAGGTGCTCCAGGGGCTGCCCCGTGTGCCCCTTGCCTGTCCCAGCCCCCAGGAGGGACATTCCAGGACATTCCCAACCTGCACTGCTCAGGATGCACATGGAGGGGGTGAAGGGGATCTCGTGTGCAGAGACCCCCAGGAGCCCCCTGAGCCTCTCTGCTCATGGCAGGGGTGCGGCCAGAGAGGCACCAGGTGTGCAGGGGCTGGAGAAGGAGGGGACAGGGACACGGGAACGCAGGTACAGAGATGGGAACACACACATGGAGATGGGAACACACACATGGAGACGGGAACACACACATGGAGATGGGAACACACACATGGAGATGGGAACACACACATAGAGATGGGAACACACACATGGAGATGGGAACACACACATGGAGGTGGGAACACACACTTGGAGGTGGGAACAGACACTTGGAGATGGGAACACACACATATGAAGATGGGAACACACACATGGAGATGGGAACACACACATGGAGATGGGAACACACACATGGACATGGGAACACACACATGGACATGGGAACACACACGTGGAGATGGGAACACACACACACAGGATCAAGCAGAGTAACTTTGCTGAAGGGATTTATTGATCATTCAGGGGAAATGCCCCTGGGCTCTGAGGGAAATCAGCACGTCTTCCAGGGATGATCATCTCCTCATGGTGCTGGAGGGGGACAGGGCATGGGTGTCACCACCAGTCCTGAAAGACAGAGCCCAAAATGTCACCCCCAAAGTCCACTGAAACACAAGAGGGGCCTTGTCCTGACCCCTCTCCCTGCAGGCACTGCTCACCTCAGACATCCAGGGATGCAGCCACATCTCACCAACAGGACCCACCACCTTCTCCACCACAGGGGGCTGGGGACAAAGCAGAGTTAGAGACACACTGGGTGCAGTGGGATGTATTGGGAGCCTGGGGGAAGAAATGGGATCCTTGGGGAAGGTGCACTGGGGTATATTGGGGCAGACTGGGATGGCCGGGAGTGTCATGGCCATGTGAGGGGAGGACCCGACTCAGGCAGAACTCCTGGTACCCACCTGAACCGTCTTCAGGATCCCAACGTCCACTAAATGCAGCTGGAGAGAGACCAGGAGCCCTGACTGGTCACTGGGATGTCCCCGGTGCCAGCGAGGGATGGGGGGACCAAAGTGTCCCCCAGTTCCCAGACTGGATGCCCTCCAGTCCCCCTGGCCCACTCACCTCCCGCAGATCATTTTGGGTTCCTGCCAAGAGTGCCTGGGGAAGGAGAGCAAAGGGTTGCTCAGGACTGGCCCCTGTGGGGCTGGGGGAGGGACACGGGTGTCCCCAGCCCCCCCAGCCCATGGCTGCCCTGTCTGAGGGGGAAAATCCCTTCTGCTCCCCCCGCTCCCACTGCACCCAGTTTCACCTGCAAGCCCTGTGCCTGCAGGGCCCAGGGTGGGGATGGAGACAAGGAGAGCCAGGGGAATTCAGGGCCTGCAGGGAGGGTGGGAGGAGGTTGGGGGGGACCCAAAGATGCTGAACTGGGGGGAACTGGGGAGCCCACGGGACTGGGATTGGGGTGTTGAAGGGGCCCTGTGTGGGATGCAGGGGAGGGGAAAGGAATTCAGGTGTAGGGATATGGGGACTGCAAGGGAGAGGCTTGGTGGGGACAGGAGGAGGAGGATGGAGGAGGACAAAAACAAGGGGACTGGGAGATGGTTGGGAGTGGAGAGGGAGTCAAGGAATGGTCTTGGGAGGTACCGGGGCAGTGGCCTGGGTGAAAGGCAAAGGACTGAGGGGAAGGATGAGAGAAAAGCTTTGGGAATGATCAATGGGAGGATGTTTGGGGACCCTGGGTAGGACACAGAGCAGATGCTGGGGAGGAGATGCCTGAGGGGACCAAAAAGGATGGGATGGGAGGCCCAAGGGGTGGGATTTGGGAGCACCATTAAAAGCGCTGGAGTGGCGGCGCTCGGGCACGAGGGAGAGCCCGGGAAAAGCGTCGGGAACATTCTGGCACTGAGGGGAGCGCGGGCTCGGAACTTGGGCATCAAAATGATCGTGGGCCCGAGCGGGGGAGGGTCCTGGGCAACGCAGCGCAGGAGAGGGCGGCGAGCGGCGAGTGCCACAGGTTGGGCTTCACTGCCCTGGAGGCAAAAACTGCCCCGTGCACCATCCAGAGATTTCCCATCGACCTTTCCCCAAACCTGCCGAGTGGGACAGGACATCAGAGCTGCGCTCTGCCCAGACCCCAGGAAAGAAACCCCATCCCTTCCAACCAGCTCAGGGAAAAACATCCGGCTCCCAGCAGCTGCACAGAGGCTCCAGCACAGGAGCCTTGTCCCCCAGGCACATCTGTGGACTGTGCCCTGCCCAGAGCCCTGGGGCTGCCTGTGGAAGCCCCGAGGCTGTGGGATTTGCAAGGGGTGGCCTTTAAAGGGCTCTCCCAACCCCAAGCCTTCTACCCTTCTACGGCTCTAATCTGCGCTGCAGTGTGGTACTTACACAAGGGGCAGCTATGTCCTGTGCTGGTTTAAAATCTGCCTGCCAGCCTGAATTCAGGCAGCGAGACAAAGACCCAGCTACCGGATTTTTTTGCTATTTACTAGGTGCCTCTGTGCTCAACGCTTGAACCTGCCCAGGACTCGCTGGACGGCAGCAGAGCCTTGTGGTGCCTCAGCCACTCCTCCCAGTCCCATACCATCAGCAAACGTGCTGAGGGTGCTCTCCATCCCTTCTGCCAGGCCACTGGGCAACCGGTCAAACAAGGCTGGCCCCAGCACTGAGCCCCGCGCTCACAACCCTCTGAGCTCTGCCATTCAGCCAGGTCTCAACCCCCTTAGTGTCCACTCATCTAAGCCACACTTCCTGAACTGCCTGTGAGGGTCTTCTGGGAGGCAGGGTCAAAAGCCTTGCTGAAGTCACGGCAGACAACAGGCACTGCTCTCCCCTCATCTAGCCAGCCAATTGCTCCAGCCCAGAAGGCTAGGAGACTGGTCAAGCATGATTTTCCCTTCCTTTTATTCCACAGGCTTAGAGATGACATGCAGCATGAGCTGTTCTGTCCCCTTTCTGGGGATGGAGGTGACCGTATTGGGCCTGTCATTTCCTGGGTCCCTCTTGCTGCCCTTTTTGAAGACTGGAGTGATGTCGGCTTTCCTGCAGTCCTCAGGTTCCTCTACTGGGGAATCTGCATCCCTGATGTGCTGGCAGTGTTCCCTGTGCCAGGGGCAGGAGCAGAGATTTGCCTTGGCCAGGGCCAGAGCCCTGGAGTGGCACTGCCTGAACAGCACTTTTCGTGCAGCAGTGGCTGCCCAACAGTCCTCGGTGGCTGCCCCAGGGCCTGGCATCTGACCCTGCGCTTGCTGCAGCAGCAGCCGCCCCGGCTCTGTGGTTACCGAGGGCTCGGGACCCGCTGCGGAACCTCGGTTGCCAAGGGGCTGCCTCACACTGGGTGGTGGGGGCTGGGGCCATCCCTGCCCGTATTTCAGGTGCAGGGTGCTGATGTCACAGTGGCCACTGTGACCCGTGGGGCCAAGGGCACAAAACGGGACTCTGGGCTCGGGCCCAGTATCAGTGTTACCTGACAACGAGAGGAGAAGGAAGAGGAGGGACAGCGCTGCCCAGGGAGAGCCTCAGAGCTTGGGGCTCTTGGCCTGTGCTGCAGCTACAGCCACCTCGCCCTTCTCAGACTACAGTGAAGGAGCATTTCGACAAGACTACAGTGGATAGGAAAAAAGGAGGAGAAGGCGGACAGAGACAGGAGTCAGGGGCAGTAGGGGGGCCCTAACCCCCCGGGCTCTGCCCCTCTGTTGCAAACGCCTCTCGCTTCTTTTGCACAGACAGTGGAGGAGCACCTGGAGGAGACCTCGGTGTTCCAAGGACAGGGACTCCCTGCTGACCGTCACCATGTCACACAGGGAGGAGGAGGCCCCCAGAGGGAGGGAGCCAGGTGAGAGCAAAGTGCCCCCCTCTCAGCCTGGCAGAGGGGCTGTCGGGGCGGGCAGCACAGGTGCCATGCCCAGGGCCATTGTCTCTCTCCCCTCCAGCATGCCTGCTGTGTCAGCAATCAGAGGCTGACCTGGACATCTGTGGGGAAAAACTCTTCATACATGGGCTCTGTGCCCACGAGTTCTGCCTGGTGAGTTGCTCCATGGGTTCCCTCCACTTTTTGACAGGCAGTCCCTGCCACTCTCTCCTCATCAGTGAGTGTCATTTTCCTGCAGTTTTTTGCCACCAACTTTCCTGACCGCCCGGTTCATCGAGGAGGACTCTGGTGTCTTCCCTCATGGGAGATCCGAGCTGTAGTCTCCCTGGCGGCTCAGCAGGTGAGACCCTGACTAGAGTAGGGAGATTTGTGCCAGGCAGGGTTTGCTGGAGCTTAGCCCAAAACCCAAGCAAGAAAGCCCAGCCCTTCCAAGCAGCTCTGGGAGAAGGAGGAGGCCCTGAGGCTGCTGCTGATGGGGCTGCTCTGCTCTTTCCAGAGCTGCTGCATCTGTGGCCAGAGAGGGGCCACCATTTCCTGCTGTAGAAGAAACTGTGACCTGAGCTTCCACCTGCCCTGTGCCAAGCAGGGAGGCTGTGTCACCCAGTTCTGCAGACCATTCAGGTACCTGCTGTCCCTTCCTCACCACCACCAGGGAAGGGCCCAGCACTTCTCTCCTCACCCACCCCTTTTCCCCCCAGGGCCTTCTGCCCCACACACAGCCCAGAGCAGGCAGTGGAGGCGACACCAGAGCCAGGCACCCAATGCCTCATCTGCATGGAGCCTGTGGAGGACAGAAAGACCTTCAACACCCTGGTGTGCCCAGCCTGCAAAACCGCCTGGTTCCACAGGGACTGCATCCAAGTAGGAGTGGTTCTGTCACCCTGAGGGGCACAGCAGGGGCTCAGCAGCACCAGGGCCTCACTCTTGCTGCTTGTGTTTCTCCTGCAGGGACAGGCTCTGCATGCTGGTCGTTTCTCCTTCCAGTGCCCCCTCTGCAGAAATGATGAGGCATTTATAAGAGATATGTTCACCATGGGGATCCAAATCCCCTTGAGGTTGGTGTCCTTCTGCCTGGCTCACAACACAGGGGGTGCAAGTGCTGTGCTGTGCCAGGGCCTGCCCCAGCAGTCCTGGCCCTGCCCTGGTCCCTGAGTCCCGGGTTCAGCTTCCCACAGGAGCTGGAAATGGCACAGGGGGAAGGGCAGGGACACCCTGCACCTGCCCAATGTTGGGGCAGAGGGAGCTCATCAGTTTTCCTTTTCCCATCAGACCACCATCATGGGAGGGCTTTAATGCATTCAATGAGATGGGAGACAGACACAGGCGCTGCGATGCCAGTGAGTGCCTTTTTCCAGGAGGCAGGCACGAGGCAGAGGAGGAGGGGTAAGTTGCCAAAGCTGCATCCTGGGGCTCTGCAGGGCTTGAAGCAGAAGGACCCAGGAGAAGAGCTCAACCAGATAATCCCACGCTTTGGACACTTTGTCCTCACCTCCATGAACCCGTTTGCTTCCCCAGGCCCTGGCAATTGCTCCTGTGCTCCTCCTGTGCTGCCGAGGGCACTCACAGATGCTGCTCTGGCCTGAGGAACAGCATAACCAGCTGGGAATGTGATGGCTGTGCTGGTCTGAGGAGAGGTAACAGGCAAAGCACCCTGGTGACCGTGGGTCAGGCAGTGGGTGCCCTGGGTGGGTTTGGCGGAGCCTGTCTGCTCCAGGAGGGCTGGAGGCACTGCTCTGGCCTATCCTGCCCCAGGTCTGAGGTGGCCTTGACATTCCTGCTTCCCCTCACAGGCTCCCGAGATGAGTCAGAGCTTGCTGGTGTCAGCGTGGCCAGACAGTCAGGATTGGAGCCTTCTGATGGCTCCAGGGAACCCGAGACCGTCAGCCCCAACACAGGCAGCCTGGTGCTATCAGGGCTGTCTCCCAGTTCTGCACCACTGGAGACCATCAGCCCCAGCCCCAGCGTCCAGGTGCCATCCCCTGGATCTTCAGCAGCACAGACCAGCAACCACCGTACCAACCCCCAGGCAACATCGGAGCAGTCTCTGCAATCTCCCTCACAGGAGACGAGCAGCTCCAGCCCTGACAGTCAGGCAACATCAGGGTCATCCCAGAGCAGCTTCCCAGCAACTGAGGACAGCAGCTGCTCCAGGAGTCAGGGGCCTGACCGCCGGCAAAACCACCCCCGTCGGCAACGTCGGGCCCAAAATCCACACCTTCGGTCCAGAAGTCCCCTGGACAGGACTCATGTGCCAGCACCAAGTCCTGGGAGGCGCAGGCCCTGGCAGAGACCATCAGGGACATCCCGCAGGCGAAACCGCTCCCGCCTGCAACGTCCGACCCCAAATCCATCCAGCCGGTCCAGAAGCCGCCGTGACAGGAGCCACGTGAGAGCACCCAGTGCTGGGAGGAGCAGCCGCAGCCATGAAACATCAAGAACATCCCACACCCAAAATCGCTCCCGCCAACAACATCAGGCCCCAGATCCATCCCGCCGGTCCAGAAGTCACCC
Source organism: Chiroxiphia lanceolata (assembly GCF_009829145.1). Classification (NCBI taxonomy): domain Eukaryota; kingdom Metazoa; phylum Chordata; class Aves; order Passeriformes; family Pipridae; genus Chiroxiphia; species Chiroxiphia lanceolata. The sequence goes on from NC_045669.1 coordinate 65,661, forward strand.
TGACAGAAACTGTGTGAGAGCACCAAGTGCTGGGAGCCGCATCCCCAGCCAGGAAGCATCAGGGACATCCCGCAGGCGAAACCGCTCCCGCCTGCAACGTCCCACCCCAAATCCATCCGGCCGGTCCAGAAGTCCCCATGGCAGGAACTGCACACCAGCACCAAGTACTGGGAGGCGAAACCCAAGGGAGACAGCTGCCAGGACTTCCCAAAGGCAACACCACTCCCGCCAGCAGCGTCGGACACCGAACTCATCCAGCAGATCCAGAAGTCGCCACGACAGGAGCCGTGTTAGAGCACCAGGTGCTGCCAGGCGCACTCACCGGTGGGACGGTGAGACAGGGACCCACCGCTGACACGTCCCATGTCACACAGGGAGGAGCAGGCCCCCAAAGGGAGAGAGCCAGGTGAGAGCAAAGTGCCCCCCTCTCAACCTGGCAGAGGGGCTGTCGGGGCGGGCAGCACAGGTGCCATGCCCGGGGCCATTGTCTCTCTCCCCTCCAGCATGCCTGCTGTGTCAGCGATCAGAGGCTGACCTGGACATCTGTGGGGAGAAAAACTTCAGATAAATGGGCTCTGTGTCCACGAGTTCTGCCTGGTGAGTTGCTCCGTGGGCTCCCTCCATTTTTTGACAGGCAGTCCCTGCCACTCTCTCCTCATCAGTGAGTCTCATTTTTTCTACAGTTTTTTTCCACCACCTTCCTCAGCACAATGATGGTCAAGTAGGACTCTGGCTTTCTCCCAAGGGATATCCTAGATGGAGTTTCCTGGGTGGCACAGAAGGTGAGAGAGCCTGACAAGAGCAGGGAGATTTGTGCCAGGCAGGGTTTGCTGGAGTTTAACCCAGACCCCAAGCAAGAAAGCCCAGCCCTTCCAAGCAGCTCTGGGAGAAGGAGGAGGCCCTGAGGCTGCTGCTGATGGGGCTGCTCTGCTCTTTCCAGAGCTGCTGCATCTGTGGCCAGAGAGGGGCCACCATTTCCTGCTGTGAAACAGACTGTGACCTGCAGGGAAGGGCAGGGACACCCTGCACCTGCCCGATGCCGGGGCAGAGGGAGCTCATCAGTTTTCCTTTTCCCATCAGACCACCATCATGGGAGGGCTTTAATGCATTCGATGAGCTGGGAGACAGACACAGGCACTGTGATGCCAGTGAGTGCCTTTTTCCAGGAGGCAGGCACGAGGCAGAGGAGGAGGGGTAAGTTGCCAAAGCTGCACCCCAAGGCTCTGCAGGGCTTGAAGCAGAAGCACCCAGGAGAAGAGCTCAGACAGATAATCCCACGCTTTGGACACTTTGTCCTCACCTCCATGAACCCGTTTGCTTCCCCAGGCCCTGGCAATTGCTCCTGTGCTCCTCCTGTGTTGCCAAGGGCACCCACAAACACTGCTGTGGCCTGAGGAACAGCATAACCAGCTGGGAATGTGATGGCTGTGCTGGTCTGGGCACAGGTAAAAGGCAAAGCACCCTGGTGACCCTGGGTCTGGTGCCCCTGGGCCTGGCAACGGGTGTCCAGGGTTGGCTTGGCTGAGCTTGTCTGCTCCAGGAGGACTGGAGACACTGCTCTGGCCTATCTTGTCCCAGGCCTGGAGTGATTTTGGGGTCCCAAGCCAGGAATTGCGGATCCCATTCCCGGCGGGACGCTCCCACCAGAATACTGGGATGCTCCCACGGGAACACCAGGATCCAGAGGGTCAGGAAGGAGGGATTTTCCCGGGATTCCCCCCTACTCGTGGTGGGCGATGAGCAGCATCATGGCCATGCCTGCCAGCAGCTGCAGCAGCGCCGGCCCCGGGCCGGAATTCCGCAGGATCTCGGGAATGACGGACACGGTGCCAGGGAGATGAAGCCGCCGGCAGTGAAGGGAAGGATCCCGGACACGGCGGCCGCCCCGGAGCCCTCGGCCAGCAGGGAACAGGTGGCACCGGCAACCGCGGCCAGGGCGGTGACCAACTGCAGACACGTGGCCTGGGACATGGATAAGGGGGTCGCTGGGAGCACTGGGAGGGACTGGGAGGGGGTTAGAGGGGTAAGAGATGGATTGGGAAGGATTGGGAGGGACTGGGAGCAGGGAACAGGCAGCGTCGGCAACTGCGGCCAGGGCCGTCACCAGCTGGAGACACATCACCTGCGAGGGGATAACGGGGTCACTGGGAGCACTGGGAGCACTGGGAGCACTGGGAGAGGGATAATGGGTTACAGGGAGGGACTGGGAGGGGGTTACAGGGATAAGAGATGGATTGGGAAGGACTGGGAGCACTGGGATCCCTCAGGCAGCAGGGAACAGATGACACCAGCGCCATCACCAGCTGGAGACACATCAGCTGGGACAGGGATAATGGGGTCACTGGGAGCACTGGGAGGGACTGGGAGAGACTGGGAGGGGAATGGGGGACACTGGGAGGGACCGGGAAGGAGTTGGAGGGAAGTGGAAGGGACTGGGAAGGGAAGGGAGTGGGAGGCACTGGAGGGACTGGGAGACACTGGGAGCAGAGTGGGAGCTCTGGGAGGGACTGGGGGGACTGGGAGGGGGTTACAGGGATAAGAGATGGATTGGGAAGGACTGGGAGCACTGGGAGGCACTGGGAGCACTGGGAGGGACTTGGGGCACTGGGAGGGAGTTACAGGGATAAGAGGTGGATTGGGAAGGAGTGGGAGGGACTGGTGGGACTGGGAGCAGGGAACAGGCGGCGCCAGCAACCACGGCCAGAGAGGTGACCAAGTGGAGACACATCAGCTGGGAGGGGATAACGGGGTCACTGGGAGGGACTGGGAGGGGGTTACAGGGATAAGAGATGGATTGGGAAGGACTGGGAGGGACTGGGAGCACTGGGATCCCTCAGCCAGCAGGGAACAGGTGGTGCCTGTGCATTGGTTTGGTTTAGAGGTTGTGCTTTGCTTTGCTTTAACAACAATTTTGACATTGTTCAAAATGTGTTTTTGCAGCAAGACCCTGTCCCTGACCCCCACGAACCTTTAACCTGTGCCAATTTGTATTAATAAAGAGTGTTATTCCTCAGACTGTTGGAGGGAGTCCTTTATAAAGGTGCTGCCAGTTTTGTCAATGCCGGAGTAACTGGTGGAAATATCCACTGAGGGGTTTTCCTTTGGCTGTGAAGTGTGAGTCCCCAAAAAAGGGCCCTGGAATTCCCCCCACCTCATTGTGGATCTGTTTGGTGGAGGGTTCCTGGGTGGAATATGGGACAGACTAGATGGGACTGACAGGGTTTTGTTTTTGCCTGGGGCACCACCAGACAAACAAATCTCCAAGAGTCGGGTGAATTCCCCTTCCCCCCGTTTCCCGACACACACGGGAATCTGCTGAGGTTGGACAAGACCAAGGTGGTGCAGCCGGGTCAGGGCAGCCCCTGGGATCGGTGCAGGCTGGGGGAGGAAGGGATGGAAGAACCTGGTGGGAGAGGGCTCTGGGGGTGCTGGTGGGTGACAAATGGGACACGAGCCAGCCCGGAAACCCCCCGTGTGCGGGGCTCATGCCGGGGGCAGGGGAGGAGGGGAATGTGCCCCTCTGCTGCCCTCAGGTGACATCCCAGAGCTGGAGGCAGCACTGCAGGTGGGGTCTCAGCTGAGTGGAGCAGAGGGGCAGAACCCCCCTCCCCTGCTGCCCACACTGTGGGATGAGCCCAGGACACGGGGGGTTGTGGGCTGTGAGCTCCCATTGCTGGCTCCCATCCTGCTTTTCATCCCCCACTATCCCCATGGCCTTGGATGCAGGGCTGCTCTCCATCCCTTCAGCCCCGAGCCTGTCCCTTGAGATCTGGGGGCATTTGACACCCACTGGCTCCTTTGATCCCCTTTCCCATCCCTCCCAGAGCCCAGGGAAGGACTGAAGGGCCTTGGCTGATTGTCCCTGGCCCTCCCCTGCCCCGACACCAAGCTGTGCTCCTTGGGGACGGTGCTTGGACAGCCCCAGTCAGACCCTGTTTCCCACTGTGCCCCCAAACCACCGGGTGCCCCAGGGGACGTGGGAACACACATGGCCACGGGAACGCAGCCGTGGATGTGGGAACACAGACACACAGACAGACACAGAGCATTTGTTTTGCTGCAGGGGTTTATTGATTATTGCAGGGAAATTGCCAGGGCACCCAGGGGATCAGGGGGGTCCTCCAGGGATGATCATCTCCTCATGCCGCTGGAGGGGGACAGGACACGGGTGTCACCACCACTTCCAGTCCTGAAAGACAGAGCCCCAAACGTCACCCCCAGTGTCCACTGGGACATGGGAGGGGCCTTGTCCCCACCCCGTCTGTCTGCAGGGAGCTGGGGCAGGAGAAGGGAATTGGATCCTGAGATCCATGTGGCCCCCAGAGCCCCTGAGCCCGGGATGCTCTGACACCTCCCCGAGCCCCTCCCTGCCCTCCCGCTGACCCTGGGGGTCTACAGAGCCCCCAGTGCAAGGCAAGGCTTGGGGGCAGCTCTGTCCAGCTGCCCCAGGACACGGAGCAGGGACAGCCCCCTGCGTGTCCCTCTGCTGTCCCCAAGCTCTGCCCACTGCAGAGGGCTCAGGGACCCCCCAGGGCCCTGCCAGGCTCCTTTGGGGGGCTGAGGACCCTCCCATATTTCTCACCTGGACATGCAGAGAGGCAACCGAGCGTCACTGGCGCTGCAGCTCCACCTGGTCAGCCACAGGGGGCTGGGGACAAAGGCAGGGTTAGAGACACACTGGGGTGAACTGGGGTAAACTGGGATGTACTGGGACACACTGGGCTGGACTGGGACACACTGGGCTGGACTGGGACACACTGGGATGCCGGGGAGGGTTGTGACCATGAGAGGGAAGGGTCTGGGATCAGCAGAACTCGGGGTACCCACCTCAGACCTCTTCACTCGATGGACATCCATGCCTCCCTGGAGAGAGAGCGTGAGGTGTCACTGGTCACTGGGGTGTCCCAAGGTCCAGGAGGGATGGGGGGACTACATTTCCCCCCATTTCCCACACTGGGGACATCCCAGCTCCAGGACTTACCCCGACACATCCACCTCCTCCTTGTCCCGCAAGTGGCTGGGGAAGGAGAGTAAAGGTTTAAGCAGGATTGGCCCCTGTGAGGCTGCGGGAGGGACACGGGTGTCCCCAGCCCCCCCAGCCCATGGTTGGCCCCAGTCTGAGGGGGAAAATCCCTTCTGCTCCCCCCAGCCCCACTGCACCCAGTTTCCCCTGGGATCCCTGTTCCTGCAGGGCCCAGGGTGGGGATGGAGACAAGGAGAGCCAGGGGAATTCAGGGCCTGCAGGGAGGGGGGAGGGAGGAGGAGGGGACCCAAAGAGGGTGAAGTGGGGGGAATTGGGGATCCCAGAGGATGGGCATTGGGGTGTGGAAGGGATGGGACTGTGGGGGATGTGGGGGAGGAGGAAGGGATTCCAGTGGAGGGGACCCAGGGAATGAAGCAGGGCTGGGGGTGGGGCAGGAGAAATGGGGAAGGGGAGAAAACTGGAAGGGACTGGGAGGGGGTTTGGGACTGAGGGGTCAAGGAAGGGGATTTCTGGACACGAGTGTCGTGGGTAATTTGACAGGGGAAGGATTAGAGGAGAAAGAAGGGAAGAAATGGTGTGGGAATGATGCCCTGTGTGTGTGTGGTGGGGTGGACTGGGGTGTGTGGGAATAGAGTGGGGGCCCTGAGGAAGGGGCCTCCCCGGTGCACACTGGGGTGGACTGGGGAGCACTGGGATGCCCTGGAGGGTGGTGGCCACCAGAGGGGAGGGTCTGGGCCCAGCACAAGCCCTGGTACCCACCGGGCCGCCGATCACGCCTGCCTGTAGAGAGACAAGGAGACGTCACTGGTCACTGGGGTGTCCCCAGTGCCAGGAAGGGATGGGGGCCCAAAGTGTCCCCCAGTTCCCACACTGGGTGCCCCCCAACTCCCGGACTTACCTCCCCACATTGGACGCCGCCGGCCTGAACGGGCTGCAGGAGGAGAGCAAAGGCTTGGTTGGGGTTGGCCTTGTGGGGCTGGGGGGACACGGGTGTCCCCACCCCCTCCAGCCCCGGCTGCCCCCCGGTCTGAGCGAGGCTCTGTGGGATTGCGGCTCCCAGGCAAGTTGGGGACACCAGTGCAGGGGGAAAGGCAAGGGATCAAGGGCAAAGCCTGGAGGAAAGGCCCTGGGAATGGGCCATGGCAGGGCATTTCCCAGTTGGTGCCACTTCAGCCTGGCCAGGCCTTGTCCCACTTGAGCCCAGTGTGGAGCTTGGGCCTGTTTGTCCTCCTTGGACTCCAGTGGGGCTTGGCCCAGTTCCACCCAGTTTGGGTTGGGCCTTTGCCTTGGCTGGGAAAGAGAGGAGATGGTGGGGAGATGCCCCAGGGGTCCAAGAGGATGGGATGGGGAGGCCCAAAAAGGTGGGATTTGGGGTCAGAAAGAGCAGGAAGGATTGGGACTGTGCCAGGAGGGAGCCGGGTGCAAGCATCCCGTGAGGAAGCGGAGCTGCAGCAGCAGGAGTTGAATTGTGGGAAGGGGAAGGGGAGAGGGAATTGTGACCGGAAGAAAGTGGCCTGGCCCGGGGCTGGGGGTGCTGGGGAGTGCTGGGGGAGCCCCTGGATTGGGAAGGGGCCCATCCCTGAGCCCATGGCCGTGGCATGGGGGCCTCACCTTGGCATCTGCCGGGGGGCTCAGCAGGATGGTGAAGAGCAGGGCCACGCTGAGCACAGCGACCTTCATCTTCCTCTGGGCCTGGGCAGCGCTGGCTGAGGCTGCACAAGGGCAGGAGCACATTTATCCCTGCCGGGACTCCTCCCTGCCCCCTCCCCGAGAGCCCCCGGGGCAAAGCCCGGCTGGGCACAGCCCCCAGCCCTGGCCACAAGCCCAGCCCTGGCACAGAGTCCATCCCGCCTGCGACACCCATCCAGCCACCTTCCCCGGCATCCCTCCAGCTTCCTACATGGGGCAGCTGCCCCTGGAAGGGCCCAGGCACCTGCGGGTGCCAAGGGGGTGGGCAGGGAGCTGAAAGCAGCTGCATACCCTGTGGGGACAATCCCACAACAACACAATCCATCCTCCAACGACCCCCAAAGCCTGATCCCCCCATGTCCTCCTGCCCATCCCTTCCCAGAGCTTTCCCTCTGGGACACCCCAGAGCTCAGCCCAGCCCCAAACCCGGTGTGTCTGAGCACAACTGTCCCTGTTCCCACTCCAGCCCCTTGGTTGAATGCAGGGCTGGCACTGACCCCCTTCTTGGGACACCAGGATCCCGGGATCGGGGAAACAGGGAACTGGGAGATAAAGGGGCTGACGGGCAATGGGCACAGCTGGGTGACTGGGATCTCCAGTCTGGGCAGGCACTGGGGAACACTGGGCAATGCTGGCCCTGGCAGACAAGGACTGGACCCAGGGAAGTGCTGGGGTGGTGGCAGTGCCCGGTTCCAGCCCATTTGCGGGCACTGCAGCCCCCAAGTGGTGCAGGCCCAGCCACGCCCTCCCCGAGCAGAGCCCAGAGGGGCAGATGCCCTTTGCTGGTCCTGCCCCTGTCCCAGCTGGGCACACCGTGTCCTCCCGCATCAGCCGGGTCCCGCTCTGCTGAGCTGGCCCAGGCAGGGGGGGCCAGGGACTGGCAGCCCAGCAGGGCTCTGGCTCCACACTGGGCTGGCCCTGGGACACAGCTGCCCCAGTGCCCCCCTCCCCAGGGATGGCCCTGCCCTGCCCTGGACCCAGTGCTGGCCCTCAGCAGGATGGCACCTTCCCGCCCCACTCTCCCTCCCTCCCCACCCGCCTCAGAGACCCCTCTGTGCTGGGACCCCCGTGGGCAGAGATCAAGGACAGGCACTGAGCGGGGGCTCCCGGCACCTGACACAGCCTCAATTCTCCACTCACCTTTGGCCACATTTCCGCAACACCTTCCATCCTTACGGGCCCCTGACCAGACACAAGAGACCATTGTGGGGCAGCTGGGAAAACATCTCAGGTCAATGACTTGAATATTTGCCTTGGATTTTCCCCAGGAGCCGGCAGTGACCTGGAAGATTTTCCTTGTGCCCCTTTCTGCTTCATGCCTCGTTTGTTGGATAATTGAGGAACGTTGACAGAGGAGGGGCCCAGGGGAGGTGAAGTCCCTCGGGGGAGCATTTACAGCCCCTGCATCCCAAGGGGATGTGATTGCCTCCACCACAGGGAATTCCATCTCATCCTGGACACCCCTTGCAATAGCAGTTTGCAAGATCTTTCTCAAAGCGATTCCTGTCCTTCCCTCTCTGCAGGAGACACCTCCAGAGGCTGAGGACTGCTGCCCCCTTCCCAATCCCGCTGTCCGTGACCTTATCCCCAGCAAGGAATCCCCAGCTGGACTCCACACCCTCCAATTCCTCACTCCTGACCCCAATATCCGACATCTTCCTTAGTGATGGAGGCGAAGGCGTGGAGGGCACCCTGAGCCCATGACACTGAGCTGAGCAGGGCAGGTGACACACCTGAGGGGCAGGATGACATCCAGGGGGACCTGGACAAGCCAGAGAAATGGTCCCAGAGTGTGGGGAGAGAGATAAGACTAAAAGTTAACATAGAGGAGGAATTAAAGAGGAAAACCAGCTGCTGCTTCCCGGACAGCAAAGAGACTCCAGCTGCCTCTTCCCAGCTGGGATAAGGTCACGATGTCCCACAAAGCTCCCCAGGCACCCAGAAACAATTGTAGCACTTCTCAGTAGAAACCCTCAAACTCCTCCTGAACCTAAAGAAAGAGCATAAAAGAGGGTTGGAAATGGGGAAAGAGTTGGAGGGACATTTCCACTGAAACTTCTGGGATCAACGGAGGGGTTGAACCTGCCTTCCTCCCCCTCAGGGACGCCTGTGCTGGGTGGGAAGTGCCAGCTTTGCATGTTAGTCACTGCGTGGAAGGACTAGAGCTGACTTTTGGTTCCTAATGTATTTGTGGACTGGTTTGGTTTAGAGGTTCTGCTTTGCTTTGCTTTAACAACAATTTGGACATTGTTTGAAGTGTGTTTTTGCAGCCAGACCCTGTCCCTGACCACCACGAACCTTTAACCTGTGCCAATTTGTATTAATAAAGAGTGTTATTCCCCAGACTGTTGGAGGGAGTCCTTTATAAAGGTGCTGCCAGTTTTGTCAATGCCGGAGTAACTGGTGGAAATATCCACTGAGGGGTTTTCCTTTGGCTGTGACGTGTCAATCCCTGAAAAAGGGCCCTGGAATTCCCCCACCTCATTGTGGATCTGTTTGGTGGAGGGTTCCTGGGTGGAATATGGGACAGACTAGATGGGACTGACAGGGTTTTGTTTTTTGCCTGGGGCACCACCAGACAAACAATCTCCAAGAGTCGGGTGAATTCCCCTTCCCCCCGTTTCCCGGCACACACGGGAATCTGCTGAGGTTGGACAAGACCAAGGTGGTGCAGTCAGGTCAGGGCAACCCCCGGGATCGGTGCAGGCTGGGGGAGGAAGGGATGGAAGAACCTGGTGGGAGAGGGCTCTGGGGGTGCTGGTGGGTGACAAATGGGACACGAGCCAGCCCAGAAACCCCCCGTGTGCGGGGTTCATCCCGGGGGCAGGGGAGGAGGGGAATGTGCCCCTCTGCTGCCCTCAGGTGAGACCCCACCTGCAGTGCTGCCTCCAGCTTGGGGGGGGCCCAGATCAGGAGGAATGGACCTGTTGGAGTGGATCCAGAGGAGGCCACAAAGGTGCTCTGAGGGCTGGAGCCCCTCTACTCTGGGGACAGGTTGGGACAATTGGGATTGTTCAACCTGGAGAAGAGAAGGCACCAGAGAGGCCTTAGAGCCCCTTCCAGTGACTCGAGGGGCTCCCAGAGATCTGCCGAGGGATTTTGGACAAGGACCTGTAGTGATGGGAGAAGGGGGAATGGCTTCCCACTGACAGAGGGCAGGCTTAGGGGGATATTGGGAAGAAAGTTTTCCCTGTGAGGGGGGAGGCCCTGGCACAGGTTGCCCTGAGAAGCTGTGGTTGCCCCATCCCTGGAAGTGTCCAAGGCCAGACTGGACGGGGCTTTGAGTAACCTGGGCTAGTGGAAGGTGTCCCTGCCCACAGCAGGGGGTGACACGGGATGACATTTAAGGTCCCTTCCCACTCAAACTAGTCCATGATTCCATGATTCTGTGCTGAGACAAGTCTCTGTTGTGGGCGGGACTGTCAACCAGTCCATTATCCCAGTGAAAAACCAGGACAACAGGACAGAGACCTCCTGCTGAGTTTCATTCCCTCCAACCTCATGTAGCTACTGAGGGACTCTGGGAAGTCGAGGACATGAGGATGTCACAGAGAAGGATGTGATGTCACAGGGATGATGTGACGTCAGAGAGGAGGATGAGATGTCACAGACAGGATGTGATGTCCCCAGGGAGAATGTATTCTCATGGAGGATGTGATGTCACAGAAAGGATGTGAAGGATGTGAAGTCACAGAGGAGGATGTGATGTCATAGAGGATGGATGTGATCTCACAAGATGAATGTGATGTCACTTGAAAAATGTGATGTCTCAGAGGAGAATGTGATGTCTCAGAGGAGGATGTGATGTCACAGATGAGGATGTGATGTCACTGAAGAGGACGTGATGTCACAGCAAGAATGTGAAGGATGTGATGTCACAGGGAGGATATAAAGGATGTGATGTCACAGAGGAGAACGTGATGTCACAGTGGAGGTTGTGATGTCACAGGGACAATGTGATGTCAGAGAGAGGATGTGATGTATCGGATGATGATTTGATGTCACAGGAAGGATATGAAGGATGTGATGTCACAGAGGAGGATGTGAGCACAGCAGACATGGGATGTCATATGCCAGATGTTACGTCATATAGGACCCTTGATGTCACAAGAGGAGCTGTGATGTCTTGGGGAGGATGTGATGTCACAGGGGAGATGTGATGTCACAGGAAGGATGTGATGTCATAGAGGAAGAGTTGATGTCACTGGGATAATGTGATGTCATAGGAAGGATGTGAATGATGTGATGTCAGAGAAGAGGATGTGATGTCACGGGGAGGAGGTGATGTCACGGGTAGGAGGAGATGTCACAGAGGAGGATGTGATGTCGCAGGAAGGATATGAAGGATGTGATGTCACGGGGAGAACGTGATGTCACAGTGGAGGATGTGATGTCACAGTAAGGATGTGAAGGATGTGATGTCACAGGAAAAATGTCATAGAACAGATGTTTTGTCATTGGGGACCCTTGATGTCACAAGAGAAGCTGTGATGTCTTGGGGAGGATGTGATGTCACAGGGGAGATGTGATGACACAGGATGGATGTGATGTCATAGAGGAGGATGTGATGTCACAGGGAATATGTGATTTCATGGGAAGGATGAGAATGATGTGATGTCACAGAGGAGGATGTGATGTCGCAGGAAGGTTGTGAAGGATGTGATGTCACAGAGCAAGACGTGATGACAAAGGGGAGCTGGGATGTCATAGCAGATATATGTTGTCACAAGGACAATGTGATGTCACAGGAAGTATGTGATGTCGCAGAGGAGGATGTGATGTCATGGGGAGGATGTGATATCCCAAAGGAATATGTGATGTCACAGGGAGGATGTGATGGCCCAGAGGAGGATGTGATGGTGCAGGAAGGTTGTCAAGGATGTCATGTCACACTGGAGGATGTGATGTCACAGGAAGGATGTTAAAGATGGGATGTCACAGGGAGGATGTGATGTCACAGGGGAGGATGTCATGTCACACTGGAGGATGTGATGTCGCAGGAAGGATGTTAAAGATGGGATGTCACAGGGGAGCTGGGACGTCATAGGAGATATATGTGATGTCACAGAAAGTATGTGATGTCACAGGAGGATGTGAAGTCATGGGGAGGATGGGATATCCCAGGGAGGATGTGATGTCACAGAGGAGAATGTGATGTCACAGGAAGAATGTGAAGGATGTCGTCATAAAGGAGGATGTGATATCACAGGAAGGATGAGATGTCCCAGGGAGAACGTGAAGGCACAGGGGAGGATGTGATGTCACTGGAACGATGTGATGTCCCAGAGGAGGATGTTATGTCACAGGAAGGATGTAAAGGATGTGATTTCAGATGAAGGTTGTGATGCCAAAGCGTGGATGTGATGTCACTGAGAAGGATGTGAGGTCACAGGAAGATTGTGATGTCGCAGTGGAGGCTGTGATGTCACAGAGGCCTATGTGATGTCACAGGGAGAATATGAAGGATGTGATGTCACAGGGAGGATGTGATGTCACAGTGGAGGATTTGATGTCACAGGGAGGATGTGATGTCACAGTGGAGGATTTGATGTCACAGGGAGGATGTGATGTCAAAAGGGAAGATGTGAGGTCCCGTTGAGGATGTGAGGTCACAGAGGAGGATGTGATGCCACAGAAGGGGATGTGAAGGATGTGATGTAACAGAGAAAAAAGTGATGTCACGGGTAGGATGTCATATGATAGATGTTACGTCATCGCGGACCCTTGATGTCACAAGAGGCTTTGTGATGTTATGGGGAGGTTGAAATGTCACAGGAGAGATGCGATGTCACAGGAAGGATGTGATGCCACAGGGATGATGTGATATCATAGGAAGGATGAGAATGATGTGATGTCTGAGAGGAGGATGTGATGTCACAGGAAGGATGTGATGTCACAGAGGAGGATGTGTCATAACAGGGAGGATATGATGTCACAGGGAGGATATGAAGGATGTGATATCAAAGGGAGGATGTGATGTCACAGAGGCGGATGTGATGTCACAAGGAGACATGAAGGATGTGATGTCAGCAGAAGGATGTGATGTCACATGAAGGATATGATGTCACAGGGGAGGATGTGTTATCACAGAAGAGGATGTGATGTAAAAGGGAGGATATGATGTCACAGGGAGGATATGAAGGATGTGATGTCACAGAAAGGATGTGATGCCAAATAGAAGGACGTGACATCACAGAGAAGGACTTGATGTCACTGGGAGGACGGTACGTCACAGGGGAGGATAAGACTGACAGAAAGGATGTGATTTCCGAAACGAAGATGTGATGTCAAAGTAAGGATGTGATGTCACAGAAGAGTATGTGATGACACAGAGAAGGATGAGATGACAGAGGAGGATAGGATTTCAGAGGAAGGCTGTGATGTCACAGAGGAGGACGTGATGTCACAGGGATGATGTGATGTCAGAGAGGAGGATGAGATGTCTCAGAGAGGATGTGATGTCACAGCAAGAATGTGAAGGATGAGATGTCACAGAGGAGGATGTGATGTCGCAGGAAGGTTGTGAAGGATGTGATGTCACAGAGCAAGACGTGATGTCAAAGGGGAGCTGGGATGTCATAGCAGATGCATGTTGCCACAGGGACAATGTGATGTCACAGGAAGTATGTGAGGTCGCAGAGGAGGATGTGATGTCATGGGGAGAATGTGTCATCCCAAAGGAATATGTGATGTCACAGGGAGGATGTGATGTCACAGAGGAGGATGTGATGTCACAAAGGAGAATGTGATGTCACGGGGAGGATGTGAAGGATGTCGTCACAAAGGAGGATGTGATATCACAGGAAGGATGAGATGTAACAGGGAGAATATGACGTCACAGGGGAGGATGTGATGTCACAGGAAGGATGTAAAGGATGTGATTTCAGACAAAGGTTGTGATGCCAAAACGTGGATGTGATGTCACTGAGAAGGATGTGATGACACAGGAAGATTGTGATGTCAGAGTGGAGGTTGTGATGTCACAGAGGCCTATGTGATGTCACAGGGAGAATATGAAGGATGTGATGTCACAGGGAGGATGTGATGTCACAGAGGAGGATGTGATGTCACCAGAAGGATGTGAAGGGTTTGATGTCACAAAGAAGGATGTGAGGTCATCGAGGAGGATGTGAAAGATGTGATGTCACGGAGGAGGATGTGATATCACAGGGAGGATATGATGTCACAGGGAGGATATGAAGGATGTGATATCAAAGAGAGGATGTGATGTCACAGAGGAGGATAAGATGCCACAAGGAGACATGACGGATGTGATGTCACCGGAAGGAAGTGAAGTCACAGAGAAGATGTGATGTCACAGGGGAGGATGTGACATCACAGAGGAGGATGTGATGTAACAGGGAGGACATGATGCCACAGGGAGGATCTGAAGGATGTGATATTAAAGGGAGGATGTGATGTCACAATGGAGGATGGGATGCCACAGAAAGGATGTGATGTCAAATGGAAGGACGTGACATCACAGAAAAGGATGTGATGTCACTGGGAGGACGGTACATCACATGGGAGGACCAGATTGACAGGAAGGATGTGATTTCAGAAATGAGGATGTGATGTCAAAGGAAGGATGTGATGACACAGAGGAGGATGAGATGACAGAGGAGGATGTGATGTCACAGGAAGGCTGTCATGTCACAGAGGAAGATGTGATGTCACAGGGACGATGGGACATCAGAGAGGAGGATGAGATGTCACAGAGAGGATGTGATGTCACAGAGGAGGACATGATGTCACAGGGATGATGGGATGTCGCAGAAGAGGGTGGGATGTCAGAGGGACGATGTGAGGTCACAGAGGAGGATGTGATGTCACATGGAGGATGTGATGTCACAGAGGAGAACGTGATGTCACAGGGGAGACTGTGATGTCACAGGAAGCATATGAAGGATGTGATGTCACATGGAAAAAGGGAGCTGGGACATAAAGGGGCTCACGAGCAATAGGCACAGCTGGGTGACTGGGATCTCCAGTCTGGGCAGGCACTGGGGAGCACTGGGCAATGCTGGCCCTGGCACACAAGGACTGGACCCAGGGAAGTGCTGAGGTGGTGGCAGTGCCCGGTTCCAGCCCATTTGCGGGCACTGCAGCCCCCAAGTGGTGCAGGCCCAGCCACGCCCTCCCCGAGCAGAACCCAGAGGGGCAGATCCCATTTGCTGGCCCTGCCCCTGTCTCAGCTGGGCACACCGTGTCCTCCCGCATCAGCCGGGTCCCGCTCTGCTGAGCTGGCCCAGGCAGGGGGGGCCAGGGACTGGCAGCCCAGCAGGGCTCTGGCTCCACACTGGACTGACCCTGGGACACAGCTGCCCCAGTGCCCCTGTCCCCAGGGATGGCCCTGCCCTGCCCTGGGCCCAGCGCTGGCCCTCAGCAGGATGGCACCTTCCCGCCCCACTCTCCCTCCCTCCCCACCCGCCTCAGAGGCCCCTCTGTGCTTTGACCCCCGTGGGCAGAGATCAAGGACAGGCACAGAGCGGGGGCTCCCGGCACCTGACACAGCCTCAATTCTCCACTCACCTTTGGCCACATTTCCGCAACACCTTCCATCCTTACGGGCCCCTGACCAGACACAAGAGACCATTGTGGGGCAGCTGGGAAAACATCTCAGGTCAATGACTTGACTCTTTGCCTTGGATTTTCCCCAGGAACCGGCAGTGACCTGGAAGATTTCCCTTGTGCCCCTTTCTGCTTGGTGCCTCGTTTGTTGGATAATTGAGGAACGTTGACTGAGGAGGGGCCCAGGGGAGGTGAAGCCGCTCAAGAAGGAGACATTTACAGCCCCTCAACACCAATGATCCCACTCTGCACCATCCAAATTGTGGGAGTAGCAGCTCATTGGAAGAGGGGAATGTCCCCAGTTTGGTGTTTGAGAGAGAGATGGACGAGAGACGTGAGCAGGGTGCCTGAGGTGCAGCTGATGCCCCCTGGACTGTCTCCTTCCTCCCCCCTGAGCAGGGTTGGGAGCCCCTGGGGAAATTCCTCTTGTTCCTGCAGTCCCTTCTGTGGAATTTTTCCCACCCTCTGGTTCCAAACGGATTTGGGGCCTGGTCGTTCTCCTCAGGGAGGTGTTGTGGTGACTCACAGAGGGAAAGGGAAGGAGAAAAGGGGGCCCTGTCCTCCCCACATTTATGTCTCCCTTCCCAAGTTCCCGGTGCCCTCGGCTTCCCAGAGTCCCTCAGTAGCTGCACGAGGGGGGAACAGGACCAGACTCAGCAGGAGGTCTCTGTCCTGTTGTCCTGGTTTTGACTGGGATAATGGACTGGTTTACAGCCACTGCCCACAACAGGGACTTGTCTCAGCACAGAATCATGGAATCATGGACTGGTTTGGGTGGGAAGGGACCTTAAAGCTCATCCCGTGCCACCCCCTGCCATGGGCAGGGACACCTTCCACTAGCCCAGGTTGCTCCAAGCCCCGTCCATCCTGACCTTGGACACTTCCAGGGATCCAGGGGCAGCCACAGCTTCTCAGGGTAACCTGTGCCAGGGCCTCCCCCCTCACAGGGAAAACTTTCTTCCCAATATCCCCCTAAACCTGCCCTCTGTCAGTGGGAAGCCATTCCCACTTCTCCCATCACTACAGGTCCTTGTCCAAAATCCCTCTGCAGCTCTCTGGGAGCCCCTCTAGGCACTGGAAGGGGCTCTAAGGTCTCTCTGGAGCCTTCTCTTCTCCAGGTTGAACAATCCCAATTGTCCCAACCTGTCCCCAGAGCAGAGGGGTTCCAGCCCTCAGAGCATCTTTGTGGCCTCCTCTGGATCCACTCCAACAGGTCCATTCCTCCTGATCTGGGTCCCCTGAGCTGGAGGCAGCACTGCAGGTGGGGTCTCACCTGAGGGCAGCAGAGGGGCACATTCCCATCCAGTCTGTCCCATATTCCACCCAGGAACCCTCCACCAAACAGATCCACAATGAGGTGGGGGGAATTCCAGGGCCC
Organism: Chiroxiphia lanceolata; assembly: GCF_009829145.1. Lineage (NCBI taxonomy): Eukaryota > Metazoa > Chordata > Aves > Passeriformes > Pipridae > Chiroxiphia > Chiroxiphia lanceolata. Next base: position 82,283 of record NC_045669.1, read on the forward strand.
TTTTTCAGGGATTGACACGTCACAGCCAAAGGAAAACCCCTCAGTGGATATTTCCACCAGTTACTCCGGCATTGACAAAACTGGCAGCACCTTTATAAAGGACTCCCTCCAACAGTCTGGGGAATAACACTCTTTATTAATACAAATTGGCACAGGTTAAAGGTTCGTGGTGGTCAGGGACAGGGTCTGGCTGCAAAAACACACTTCAAACAATGTCCAAATTGTTGTTAAAGCAAAGCAAAGCACAACCTCTAAACCAAACCAATCCACAAATACATTAGGAAGCAAAAGTCAGCTCTAGTCCTTCCACGCAGTGACTAACATGCAGAGCTGACACTTCCCACCCAGCACAGGTGTCCCTGAGGGGGAGGAAGGCAGGTTCAACCCCTCCGTTGATCCCAGAAGTTTCAGTGGAAATGTCCCTCCAATTCTTTCCCCATTTCCAACTCTCTTTTAAGCTCTTTCTTTAGGTTCAGGAGGAGTTTGAGGGTTTCTACTGAGAAGTGCTACAATTGTTTCTGGGTGCCTGGGGAGCTTTGTGGGACATCGTGACCTTATCCCAGCTGGGAAGTGACAGCTGGAGTCTCTTTGCTGTCCGGGAAGCAGCAGCTGGTTTTCCTCTCTAATTCCTATTCTATGTTAACTTTTAGCCTTATCTCTCTCTCCACACTCTGGGACCATTTCTCTGGCTTATCCAGGTCCCCCTGGATGCCATCCTGTCCCCCAGGTGTGTCACCTGCCCCGCTCAGCTCAGTGTCACTGGCTCAGGGTGCCCTCCATGCCTTGGCCTCCAACATTAAGGAAGATGTCGGATATTGGGGTCAGGAGTGAGGAATTGGAGGGTGTGGAGTCCAGCTGGTAATTCCTTGACAGGGATATGGGCAGGGACAGCGGGATTGGGAAGGGGGCAGCAGTCCTCAGCCTCTGGAGGTGTCTCCTGCAGAGAGGGAAGGACAGGAATGGCTTTGAGAAAGATCTTGCAAACTGCTATTGCAAGAGGTGTCCAGGATGAGATGGAATTCCCTGTGGGGGAGGCAATCACATCCCCTTGGGGTGCAGGGGCTGTAAATGCTCCCCCTGAGCGGCTTCACCTCCCCTGGACCCCTCCTCTGTCAACGTTCCTCAATTATCCAACAAACGAGGCACCAAGCAGAAAGGGGCACAAGGAAAATCTTCCAGGTCACTGCCGGCTCCTGGGGAAAATCCAAGGCAAAGAGTCAAGTCATTGACCTGAGATGTTTTCCCAGCTACCCCACAATGGTCTCTTGTGTCTGGTCAGGGGCCCGTAAGGATGGAAGGTGTTGCGGAAATGTGGCCAAAGGTGAGTGGAGAATTGAGGCTGTGTCAGGTGCCGGGAGCCCCCGCTCAGTGCCTGTCCTTGATCTCTGCCCATATGTCATATGAGGGATATGGCATCATAGAGGAACTGTGATGTCACAGAAGAGGAGGCGATGTCACAGAGGAGGATGTGATGTCATAGGAGAGATGTGGTGTCACAGAAGAGGATGTGATGTCAGAGGAAGGATCTGATGTCACAGAGGAGGTTTTGATGTCATATCATGGATGTTATGCCACAGAGGAGGATGTGATGTCACAGTGGAGGATGTGATGTCATAGGAGAGATATGATGTCCTACGATGGATGCGACGTCATAGAGGAGCTGTGATGTCACCGGAAGGATGTGATGCACAGAGGAGGATGCGATGTCATAGAGGAGGATATGATTCCACAGAGGAGTTTGTGATGTCACAGCACGGATGTGATGTCACATTGGAGGATGTGACGTCACAGGAGAGATATGATGTCATCTGATGGATACGACATCATATCCTGTGACGTCACATCCTCCACTGTCGCATCAAAGAGGACATCATAGAGGAGCTGTAGTATCACAGAGAGGATATGATTTCACAGAGGAAGGACGAGATGCCACGTGGGAGGATGTGATGTCACAGAAAGGATGTGATGTCATAGAGGAAGATGTGACGTCACAGGAGAGATATGATGTCATATGATGGATGAGACTTCATAGAGGAGCTGTGATGTCACAGGGAGGATGTGATGTCACAGAGGCAGGATGAGATGTCACGGGGGATGCTGGAGTAACTCACGGAAATATCCACTGAGGGGTTTTCCTTTGGGTGTGTTGTGTCAGTCCCCGAAAAAGGGCCCTGGAATTCCCCCCACCTCATTGTGGATCTGTTTGGTGGAGGGTTCCTGATGGGGATATGAGACAGACTCGATGGGACTGACAGGGTTTTGTTTTTCCCTGGGGAACGACCAGAGAAACAAATCTCCAAGAGTCGGGTGAATTCCCCTTCCCCCCGTTTCCCAGCACACACGGGAATCTGCTGAGGTTGGACAACACCAAGGTGGTACAGACCTGTAGTGATGGGAGAAGGGGGAATGGCTTCCCACAGACAGAGGGCAGGTTTAGGGGGATATTGGGAAGAAAGTTTTCCCTGTGAGGGGGGAGGCCCTGGCACAGGTTGCCCTGAGAAACTGTGGCTGCCCCATCCCTGGAAGTGCCCAAGGCCAGGCCGGACGGGGCTTGGAGCAACCTGGGCTAGTGGAAGGTGTCCCTGCCCATGGCAGGGGGTGGCACAGGATGAGCTTTAAGGTCCCTTCCCACCCAAACCAGTCCATGATTCCATGATTCATTGACCTGAGATGTTTTCCCAGCTGCCCCACAATGGTCTCTTGTGTCTGGTCAGGGGCCCGTAAGGATGGAAGGTGTTGCGGAAATGTGGCCAAAGGTCAGTGGAGAATTGAGGCTGTGTCAGGTGCCGGGAGCCCCTGCTCAGTGCCTGTCCTTGATCTCTGCCCACGGGGGTCCCAGCACAGAGGGGCCTCTGAGGCGGGTGGGGAGGGAGGGAGAGTGGGGCGGGAAGGTGCCATCCTGCTGAGGGGCAGCGCTGGGCCCAGAGATATGATATCATATGAGGGATGTGATGTCACAGAGGAGGATGTGATGGCACAGGAATGATGTGATGTAACTGATGCCTTAAGCCCCTTTATAGTTTTTGTTTTTCTAATTTTTATAAGCTTTAGAAGTTTTATAAGTAGTAGAAGTAGATTTTAAAAGCAGCATCCTTCACTCCCTTTTCCTGTATTACAAGTACTTTACACATTCCTTAACCCTCTTACCTCATTCTATGCTCCCCATATCAAATCTACCCCTGAATTCAGTGGCAATATTTAGTCTCTTGTCAAGGCAAGGCCTAGGCTGTTTAGAGAACAGCCATATCAGGGCCTGAACAACAAAAGGGAGTCAAGAACTAGGTGACTATATACCCTCTGTGCTCTGCAGATGATGAGACTGATGAAGAGGTGGTCCCGAAATACACCCCAGACTCAATTCTCAGGGGGTGGACCCGGGGTGGACCAGAGCAAAGGCTACGGGGTGGACACACTTGGGATTGGACAGACAATATTATAAAATGGACCATCTGGAGCACAGCGGCGCGTGTCTTTTAACATCCATTGCCTTGGCACAATTAAACCCTTTCCTTTTCTCACCCCTAATTAACTGCTCCGGACTTATTTCTTTAGCACCAACATTCCACAGCATCACACAGAAGAGGAGGTGATGTCACAGAGGAGGATGTGATGTCACAGGAAAGATGTGATGTCACAGGAAAGATGTGATGTCATATGACAGATGTGATAACATAGAGGAGGCGTGATGTCACAGGAGAGATATGATGTCATATGAGGGATGCGACATCATATAGGAGCTGTGATGTCACAGAAGAGGAGGTGATGTCACAGGACATATGCGATGTCACAGAGGAGGATGTGATGTCATAGGAGAGATGGGGTGTCACAGAAGAGGATGTGATGTCAGAGGAAGGATCTGATGTCACAGAGGAGGTTTTGATGTCATATCATGGATGTTATGCCACAGAGGAGGATGTGATGTCACAGTGGAGGATGTGATGTCATAGGAGAGATACGATGTCCTACGATGGATGCGACGTCATAGAGGAGCTGTGATGACACCAGAAGGATGTGATGTCACAGAGGAGGATGCGATGTCATAGAGGAGGATAAGATGCCACAGAGGAGTTTGTGATGTCACAGCACGGATGTGATGTCACATTGGAGGATGTGACATCACAGGAGAGTTATGATGTCAACTGATGGATACGACATCATATCCTGTGACGTCACATCCTCCACTGTGACATCATAGAGGACATCATAGAGGAGCTGTAGTATCACAGAGAGGATATGATTTCACAAAGGAAGGACGAGATGCCACGCAGGAGGATGTGATGTCACAGAAAGGATGTGATGTCACAGATGAGGATTGTATGTTGTACAATGGATGTGATGTCACAGAGGAGGATGCGATGTCACAGGAAGGGTGTGATGTCATAGAGGAAGATGTGACGTCACAGGAGAGATATAATGTCATATGTCCTTCATAGAAGAGCTGTGATGTCACAGGGAGGATGTGACGTCACAGAGGTAGGATGAGATGTCATGGGGGATGCCGGAGTAACTGGTGGAAATATCCACTGAGGGGTTTTCCTTTGGGTGTGTTGTGTCAGTGCCCGAAAAAGGGCCCTGGAATTCCCCCCACCTCATTGTGGATCTGTTTGGTGGAGGGTTCCTGGGTGGAATATGGGACAGACTGGATGGGACTGACAGGGTTTTGTTTTTGCCTGGGGCACCACCAGACAAACAAATCTCCAAGAGTCGGGTGAATTCCCCTTCCCCCCGTTTCCCGACACACACGGGAATCTGCTGAGGTTGGACAAGACCAAGGTGGTGCAGCCGGGTCAGGGCAGCCCCCGGGATCGGTGCAGGCTGGGGGAGGAAGGGATGGAAGTCCCTGCTGGGAGAGGGCTCTGGGGGTGCTGGTGGGTGACAAATGGGACACGAGCCAGCCTGGAAACCCCCCGTGTGCGGGGCTCATCCCGGGGGCAGGGGAGGAGGGGAATGTGCCCCTGTGCTGCCCTCAGGTGAGACCCCACCTGCAGTGCTGCCTCCAGCTTGGGGGGCCCAGATCAGGAGGAATGGACCTGTTGGAGTGGATCCAGAGGAGGCCACAAAGGTGCTCTGAGGGCTGGAACCCCTCTGCTCTGGGGACAGGTTGGGACAATTGGGATTGTTCAACCTGGAGAAGAGAAGGCACCGGAGAGGCCTTAGAGCCCCTGCCAGTGACTCGAGGGGCTCCCGGAGAGCTGCCAAGGGATTTTGGACAAGGACCTGTAGTGATGGGAGAAGGGGGAATGGCTTCCCACTGACAGAGGGCAGGTTTAGGGGGATACTGGGAAGAAAGTTTTCCCTGTGAGGGGGGAGGCCCTGGCACAGGTTGCTCTGAGAAGCTGTGGTTGTCCCTGGATCCCTGGAAGTGTCCAAGGTCAGACTGGACGAGGCTTGGAGTAACCTGGGCTAGTGGAAGGTGTCCCTGCCCATGGCAGGGGGTGGCACAGGATGAGCTTTACGGTCCCTTCCCACTCAAATTAGTCGATGATTCCCGGATTCTGTGCTGAGACAAGTCCCTGTTGTGGGCAGTGACTGTAAACCAGTCCATTATCCCAGTCAAAACCAGGACAACAGGACAGAGACCTCCTGCTGAGTCTGGTCCTGTCCCCCCCTCGTGCAGCTAATGAGGGACTCTGGGAAGCCAAGGGCATCAGGAACTTGGGAAGGGAGACATAAATGTGGGGAGAACAGGGTCCCCTTTTCTCCTTCCCTTTCCCTCTGTGAGTCACCACACCACCTCCCTGTGGGTCACGACCTGAGGAGAACGGCCAGGCCCCAAATCCATTTGGAACCAGAGGGTGGGAAAAATGCCACAGGAGGGACTGCAGGAACAAGACGAATTTCCCCAGGGGCTCCCAACCCTGCTCAGGGGGAAGGAAGGAGACAGTCCAGGGAGGATCAGCTGCACCTCAGGCACCCTGCTCAGGTCTCTCGTCCATCTCTCTCTCAAACACCAAACTGAGGACATTTCCCTCTTCCAATGAGCTGCTACTCCCACAATTTGGATGGTGCAGAGTGGGATCATTGGTATTGAGGGGCTGTAAATGTCTCTTTCTTGAGCGTCTTCACCTCCCCTGGGCCCCTCCTCAGTCAACGTTCCTCAATTATCCAACAAACGAGGCACCAAGCAGAAAGGAGCAAAAGGAAAATCTTCCAGGTCACTGCCGGCTCCTGGGGAAAATCCAAGGCAAAGAGTCAAGTCATTGACCTGAGATGTTTTCCCAGCTGCCCCACAATGGTCTCTTGTGTCTGGTCAGGGGTCCGTAAGGATGGAAGGTGTTGCGGAAATGTGGCCAAAGGTGAGTGGAGAATTGAGGTTGTGTCAGGTGCCGGGAGCCCCCGCTCAGTGCCTGTCCTTGATCTCTGCCCACGGGGTCCCAGCACAGAGGGGCCTCTGAGGCGGGTGGGGAGGGAGGGAGAGTGGGGCGGGAAGGTGCCATCCTGCTGAGGGCCAGCGCTGGGCCCAGGGCAGGGCAGGGCCATCCCTGGGGACAGGGGCACTGGGGCAGCTGTGTCCCAGGGTCAGTCCAGTGTGGAGCCAGAGCCCTGCTGGGCTGCCAGTCCCTGGCCCCCCCTGCCTGGGCCAGCTCAGCAGAGCGGGGCCCGGCTGATGCGGGAGGACACGGTGTGCCCAGCTGGGACAGGGGCAGGGCCAGCAAAGGGCATCTGCCCCTCTGGGCTCTGCTCGGGGAGGGCGTGGCTGGGTCTGCACCACTTGGGGGCTGCAGTGCCCGCAAATGGGCTGGAGCCGGGCACTGCCACCACCCCAGCACTTCCCTGGGCCCAGCCCTTGTGTGCCAGGGCCAGCATTGCCCAGTGCTACCCCCAGTGCCTGCCCAGACTGGAGATCCCAGTCACTCGGCTGTGCCCATTGCCCGTCAGCCCCTTTATCTCCCAGCTCCCTGTTACCATGTGACATCACATCCTTCATATCCTTCCTGTGACATCACAGTCTTCCCTGTGACATCATGTTCTCCTCTGTGACCTCACATCGTCCCTCTGACATCCCACCCTCTTCTGCAACATCACATCCTCCCCTGTGACATCATGTCCTCCTCTGTGACATCACATCCTCTCTGTGACATCTCATCTTCCTCTCTGACGTCCCATCATCTCTGTGTCATCACGTCCTCCTCTGTGACATCACAGCCTTCCTGTGACATCACATCCTCCTCTGTGACATCACATCTTTCACATCCTCCTCTATGACCTCACATCCTCCTTTGTGACATCAAATCCTTCACATCCTTCCTGTGACATCACATCCTCCTCTGTGACATCACATCCTTCGTATCCTCCCTGTGACAAAAAATCCTCCTTGGTGACATCACGTCATCCTCTGTGACATCACATCCGTCCTGTGACATCAAAACTCTCCAGCGTCATCACATGCTCCTCTGTGACATCACATCCTTCACATTCTTGATATGACATCACATCCTCCTCTGTGATGTCGCGTCCTCTCCGTGACATCACATCCTCCTCTCTGACATCACATCATTCTCATCCTTCCTATGATCTCACATTGTCCCTGTGACATCACGTCCTCCTCTGTGCCATCACATCCGTCCTGTGACATTTCAACCTCCCCATAACATCACAGATCCTCTTGTGACATCAAGGGTCCTCGATGACGTAACGTCTATCATATGACATCCTACCCGTGACATCACTTTTTCTCTGTCACATCACATCCTTCACATCCCCTTCTGTGGCATCATATCCTCCTCTGTGACGTCAGATCCTCCCCATGAATTCACATCTTCCCTTTGGACATCAGATTCTTCCTGTGACATCAGATCCTCCACTGTGACATCACATCCTCCCTGTGAAATCACATCCTTCATATTCTCCCTGTGACATCACATAGGCCTCTGTGACATCACAACCTCCACTGTGACATCACAATCTTCCTGTGACATCACATCCTTCTCAGTGACATCACATCCACGCTTTGGCATCACAACCTTCATCTGAAATCACATCCTTTACATCCTTCCTGTGACATAACATCCTCCTCTGGGACATCACATCGTTCCAGTGACATCACATCCTCCCCTGTGCCTTCACGTTCTCCCCGTGACATCTCATCCTTCCTGTGATATCACATCCTCCTTTATGACGACATCCTTCACATTCTTCCTGTGACATCACATTCTCCTCTGTGACATCACATCCTCCCCTGTGATATCCCATCCTCCCCATGACTTCACATCCTCCTGTGACATAATATACTTTCTGTGACATCACATATATCTCCTATGACGTCCCAGCTCCCCTGTGACATCCCATCTTTAACATCCTTCCTGCGACATCACATCCTCTGGTGTGACATCACATTCTGGTTTTCCTCTCTAATTCCTATTCTATGTTAACTTTTAGCCTTATCTCTGTCACTGGCTCAGGGTGCCCTCCATCCATTGGCCTCCATCATTAAGGAAGATGCCGGATACTGGGGCCAGGAGTGAGGAATTGGAGGGGGTGGAGTCCAACTGGGGATTCCTTGCTGGGGATAAGGGCACGGACAGCGGGATTGGGAAGGGGGCAGCAGTCCCCAACCTCTGCAGGTGTCTCCTGCAGAGAGGGAAGGACAGGAATGGCTTTGAGAAAGATCTTGCAAACTGCCATTGGAAGAGGTGCCCAGGATGAGATGGAATTCCCTGTGGGGGAGGCAATCACATCCCCTTGGGGTGCAGGGGCTGTAAATGCTCCCCCTGAGCGTCTTCACCTCCCCTGGGCCCCTCCTCAGTCAACGTTCCTCAATTATCCAACAAACGAGGCACAAAGCAGAAAGGGGCAAAAGGAAAATCTTCCAGGTCACTGCCGGCTCCTGGGGAAAATCCAAGGCAAAGAGTCAAGTCATTGACCTGAGATGTTTTCCCAGCTGCCCCACAATGGTCTCTTGTGTCTGGTCAGGGGCCCGTAAGGATGGAAGGTGTTGCGGAAATGTGGCCAAAGGTGAGTGGAGAATTGAGGTTGTGTCAGGTGTCGGGAGCCCCCGCTCAGTGCCTGTCCTTGATCTCTGCCCACGGGGGTCCCAGCACAGAGGGGCCTCTGAGGCGGGTGGGGAAGGAGGGAGAGTGGGGCGGGAAGGTGCCATCCTGCTGAGGGCCAGCGCTGGGCCCAGGGCAGGGCAGGGCCAACCCTGGGGACAGGGGCACTGGGGCAGCTGTGTCCCAGGGCCAGCCCAGTGTGGAGCCAGAGCCCTGCTGGGCTGCCAGTCCCTGGTCCCCCCTGCCTGGGCCAGCTCAGCAGAGCGGGGCCCGGCTGATGCGGGAGGACACGGTGTGCCCAGCTGGGACAGGGGCAGGGCCAGCAAAGGGCATCTGCCCCTCTGGGCTCTGCTCGGGGAGGGCGTGGCTGGGTCTGCACCACTTGGGGGCTGCAGTGCCCGCAAATGGGCTGGAGCCGGGCACTGCCACCACCCCAGCACTGCCCTGGGCCCAGCCCTTGTGTGCCAGGGCCAGCATTGCCCAGTGCTCCCCAGTGCCTGCCCAGACTGGAGATCCCAGTCACCCAGCTGTGCCCATTGCCCGTCAGCCCCTTTATCTCCCAGTTCCCTGTTTCCCTGACCCCGGGGTCCTGGTGCCCCAAGAAGGGGGTCAGTGCCAGCCCTGCGTTCAGTCAAGGGGCTGGAGTGGGAACAGGGACAGTTGTGCTCAGACACACCGGGTTTGGGGCTGGACTGAGCTTGGGGTGTCCCAAAGGGAAAGCTCTGGGAAGGGATGGGCAGGAGGACATGGGGGGATCAGGCTTTGGGGGCCGTTGGAGGATGGATTGTGTTGTGTGGGATTGTCCCCACAGGGTATGCAGCTGCTTTCAGCTCTCTGCCCACCCTCTTGGCACCCGCAGGTGCCTGGGCCCTTCCAGGGGCAGCTGCCCCGTGCAGGAAGCTGGAGGGATGCTGGGGAAGGTGACTGGATGGGTGCTGCAGGCGGGATGGACTCTGTGCCAGGGCTGGGCTTGTGGCCAGGGCTGGGGGCTGTGCCCAGCCGGGCTTTGCCCCGGGGGCTCTCGGGGAGGGGGCAGGGAGGAGTCCCGGCAGGGATAAATGTGCTCCTGCCCTTGTGCAGCCTCAGCCAGCGCTGCCCAGGCCCAGAGGAAGATGAAGGTCGCTGTGCTCAGCGTGGCCCTGCTCTTCACCATCCTGCTGAGCCCCCCGGCAGATGCCAAGGTGAGGCCCCCATGCCACGGCCATGGACTCAGGGATGGGCCCCTTCCCAATCCAGGGGCTCCCCCAGCACTCCCCAGCACCCCCAGACCTGGGCCAGGCCACTTTCTTCCGGCCACAATTCCCTCTCTCCTTCCCCTTCCCACAATTCACCTCCTGCAGCTGCAGCTCCGCTTCCTCACGGGATGCTTGCACCCGGCTCCATCCTGGCACAGTCCCAATCCTTCCTGCTCTTTCTGACCCCAAATCCCACCTTTTTGGGCCTCCCCATCCCATCCTCTTGGTCCCCTGGGGCATCTCCCCACCATCTCCTCTCTTTCCCAGCCAAGGCAAAGGCCCAACCCAAACTGGGCAGAACTGGGCCAAGCCCCACTGGAGTCCAAGGAGGACAACCAGGCCCAAGCTCCACACTGGGCTCAAGTGGGACAAGGCCTGGCCAGGCTGAAGTGGCACCAACTGGGAAATGCCCTGCCATGGTCCATTCCCAGGGTCTTTCCTCCAGACTTTGCCCTCAATGCCTTGCCTTTCCCCCTGCACTGCTGTCCCCAACTTGCCTGGGAGCCACAATCCCACAGAGCCCCGCTCAGACCGGGGGGCAGCCGGGGCTGGAGGGGGTGGGGACACCCGTGTCCCCCCAGCCCCACAAGGCCAATCCCAACCAAGCCTTTGCTCTCCTCCTGCAGCCCGTTCAGGCCGGCGGCGTCCAATGTGGGGAGGTAAGTCCGGGAATTGGGGGGCACCCAGTGTGGGAACTGGGGGACACTTTGGGCCCCCATCCCTTCCTGGCACTGGGGACACCCCAGTGACCAGTGACGTCTCCTTGTCTCTCTACAGGCAGGCGTGATCGGCGGCCCGGTGGGTACCAGGGCTTGTGCTGGGCCCAGACCCTCCCCTCTGGTGGCCACCACCCTCCAGGGCATCCCAGCGCTCCCCAGTCCACCCCAGTGTGCACCGGGGAGGCCCTTCCTCAGGGACCCCACTCTATTCCCACACACCCCAGTCCACCCCACCACACACACACAGGGCATCATTCCCACACCATTTCTTCCCTTCTTTCTCCTCTAATCCTTTCCCTTTCAAATTGCCCACAACACTCGTGTCCAGAAATCCCCTTCCTTGACCCCTCAGTCCCAAACCCCCTCCCAGTCCCTTCCAGTTTTCTCCCCTTCCCCATTTCTCCTGCCCCACCCCTGCCCTGCTTCATTCCCTGGGTCCCCTCCACTGGAATCCCTTCCTCCTCCCCCACATTCCCCACAGTCCCATCCCTTCCACACCCCAATGCCCATCCTGTGGGATGCCCAATTCCCCCCACTTCACTGTCTTTGGGTCCCCTCCTCCTCCCCCCTCCACCCTCCCTGCAGGCCCTGAATTCCCCTGGCTCTCCTTGTCTCCATCCCCACCCTGGGCCCTGCAGGAACAGGGATCCCAGGGGAAACTGGGTGCAGTGGGGCTGGGGGGAGCAGAAGGGATTTTCCCCCTCAGACCGGGGCCAACCATGGGCTGGGGGGGCTGGAGACACCCGTGTCCCTCCCCCAGCCCCACAGGGGCCAATCCTGCTTAAACCTTTGCTCTCCTTCCCCAGCCACTTGCGGGACAAGGAGGAGGTGGATGTGTCGGGGTAAGTCCTGGAGTTGGGATGTCCCCAGTGTGGGAAATGGAGGGAAATGTAGTCCCCCCATCCCTCCTGGGCCTGGGGACACCCCAGTGACCAGTGACACCTCACGCTCTCTCTCCAGGGAGGCATGGATGTCCATCGAGTGAAGAGGTCTGAGGTGGGTACCCCGAGTTCTGCTGGGCTCAGACCCTTCCCTCTCATGGTCACAACCCTCCCCGGCATCTCAGCGTGTCCCAGTCCAGCCCAGTGTGTCCCAGTACATCCCAGTTTACCCCAGTTCACCCCAGTGTGTCTCTAACCCTGCCTTTGTCCCCAGCCCCCCGTGGCTGACCAGGTGGAGCTGCAGCGCCAGTGATGCTCGGTTGCCTCTCTGCATGTCCAGGTGAGAAATATCGGAGGGTCCTCAGCCCCCCAGAGGAGCCTGGCAGGGCCCTGGGGGGTCCCTGAGCCCTCTGCAGTGGGCAGAGCTTGGGGACAGCAGAGGGACATGGAGGGGGCTGTCCCTGCTCCGTGTTCCAGGGCAGCTGGACAGAGCTGCCCCCAAGCCTTGCCTTGCACTGGGGGCTCTGCAGACCCCCAGGGTCAGCGGGAGGGCAGGGAGGGGCTCGGGGAGGTGTCAGAGCATCCCGGGCTCAGGGGCTCTGGGAGCCACATGGATCACAGCATCCAATTCCCTTCTCCTGCCCCAGCTCCCTGCAGACAGACGGGGTGGGGACAAGGCCCCTCCCATGTCCCTGTGGACACCGGGGGTGAGGTTTGGGGCTCTGTCTTTCAGGACTGGAAGTGGTGGTGACACCCGTGTCCTGTCCCCCTCCAGCGGCATGAGGAGATGATCATCCCTGGAGGACCCCCCTGATCCCCTGGGTGCCCTGGCAATTTCCCTGCAATAATCAATAAACCCCTGCAGCAAAACAAATGCTCTGTGTCTGTCTGTGTGTCTGTGTTCCCACATCCACGGGTGCCTTCCCGTGGCCATGTGTGTTCCCACGTCCCCTGGGGCACCCGGTGGTTTGGGGGCACAGCGGGAAACAGGGTCTGACTGGGGCTGTCCAAGCACCGTCCCCAAGGAGCACAGCTTGGTGTCGGGGCAGGGGAGGGTCAGGGACAATCGGCCAAGGTCCCTCAGTCCTTCCCTGTGCTCTGGGAGGGATGGAAAAGGGGACCAAAGGAGCCAGTGGGTGCCAAATGCCCCCAGATCTCAAGGGACAGGCTCGGGGCTGAAGGGATGGAGAGCAGCCCTGCATCCAAGGCCATGGGGATAGTGGGGGATGAAAAGCAGGATGGGAGCCAGCAATGGGAACTCATAGTCCACAACCCCCCGTGTCCTGGGCTCATCCCACAGCGTGGGCAGCAGGGGAGGGGGGTTCTGCCCCTCTGCTCTGCTCAGCTGAGACCCCTCCTGCAGTGCTGCCTCCAGCTCTGGGCTCCTCTGGCTGTCTGCAACGCACCCACCTGCAATGGCAATGTATGATGGATTAGTGGGATGGGGGAGACCTCCAGGCCTTAGGCTGCTAACCCCATTACCTGCGCGGTGAATGCCCTTCCCCCTGCCCCAGCACGTGGCCGGCGACCCCGCAAGGAGCACACAGACCACTAGGGAGGGACGGACGAAAGAGAAAGTTTACTGGGGGGAAGGGGTTTCTAAAGTTTTTAGGAGGGTCAAAAGGGGGCCAATCACAAGTTCAGGGGCACAGAAAAAACCAATCAGGTAAGGGGTCAACAGCCAACAGGAAGGGGTTAACAGGGACCAATAAGAAACACCTCAGAACACTTTCCCAGGACACCTTCTATGAAAGACAAGTACCTCACAGGGGGTGTCGGGAAGAAGAAACAGTAACCTTGCAGAAAATACAAAAAGCCATTTTGAAACCTGTTTAAACCACGTTAAAAACTTCTGTTTCTATAACATTTGAGCTGTTTTCCTCTTTCTCCTCACCAGTCCATCTCTGACAGGACTTCTTCCATCCTGCATATGGCAAATCCATTGCCACAGCAATGGCTTGGGGGGATTCCCCTGCCAGCCCTGGCATCTCCTGCAGCTCCATGGGCTCCTCAGCACAGCAAAGACACGCACCTCTTGGGGCACTTCCAGAGGAGGCCACCCAGGGGATCCCAGGGCTGCAGCACCTCTCGGATGGAGACAGGCTGAGAGAGTGGGGGCTCTTCAGCCTGCAGAAGAAAAGGCTGTGGGGAGACCTCCTTGGGGCCTTCCAGTACTTCAGGGCAGCTTCTTACAAACATGTGGGCAAAGGGTTCAGTAGGACAGGGGGTGAGGGAGTTAAACCAAAAGAGGGGAGGTTCAAACTAGAGAGAGGGAAGAAACATTTGATGATGAGAATGAAACACAGGAAGACATTTGCAGGGAGGTGGTGGATGCCCCATCCCTGCAAACATTCAAGGCCAGCTTGGATGGGGCTCTGAGCAAGGTGATCTAGGAAAGATGTCTCTGCTCCCCCTCCAGGGGATCCCCCGCCCTGTGCTCTTGGCTACCGGAGCGATGGGCAGCTCTCAAAGGATGCAAGTGCCCAGAGAGCAGAGGGAACACACAGGACCTTTGTTAGCAGGGACATCTTCAGGTGAGATGGGAATAGTTTGGATCAACATGCTCAGGCTCCACTGTTTTGCCTCTCTGTGGTTGCACAGAACTGTCAGAAGAGACCGATAACCACGAGGTGCCCCAGTGTCACAGGGTGCCTTTGGGTCCCTGAGGCCCTGCATTGTCACGGGCTCCTCCTTGCCATCCAGAGACCAGGAAGTGTCAGAGGTGCCCCAGGGTACCAGGAGGTCCCGCAGGGTCAAGGGATAGCCTTGATTCCATGTGTCCCTGGAGTGTCACAATGTCCCCGTGGCTCCAGGAGGCCCCGCTGTGCCACAGAGGAGCAGCATTGGGGGTGGTGGGAAGGGGCAGAGGCAGCAGAGCCCAGCACAAAGCGAGTGGCTCCAGGCACGGTTTCTCCCACCCGCCGGGAGAGCGCAGGGGCAGGAGCCCTTTGCTGGGTCTGGCTCCCGGCGCTGCCAGTGCTCGGCGGCTTTGGGGTCTGACAGGAGGAATTATTGCTGTGGTGGTGGGTGGCAGAGGGGCTGTCACCAGGTCCAGTCACAGGGCACAGACAGCAGGTGTAGTGGGTTGGCCCTGCCTGGATTCATGAGGCAAGAGCTGGCAGAGGTCACTTCCTGATCACCTTCACAGGCAAAACAGACTCCAAGGGGGGATATGAACTGATGCCGAAAAACCTTGGAATGACAGAACTGCTCAGAGACTTGGCATCTTTAAGCAGCAAGGCATTTGTTTCTTCAGCGTTGGGAGTAAGGCAGCTCCCTGACCTTCCTGGCCTTGTGGAAGACCCCCCTCCTCTGCAGGATCCAGTCTGGGGGTGGGGGGGCTTGGGGGTCCCTGGTGGATGTTGGGGGTCCCAGGGGGGTCGGGTTAGTTTGGGGTCCAAGGGGTGGTTTGGGGCACATGGGGGGGGTTCAGGGGGTGTTTTTGATGGTCCCCCTGACCTTCCTGGCATTGTGTAAGACCCCCTCTCCTCTGCAGGATCCAGTATGGGGGTGGAGGAGGTTGGGGGTCCCTGGTGGATGTTGGGGGTCCTGGGGGGGTTGGGGGTCCCAGGAGAGGTTTGGAGATGCCAGGGGTGGTTTGGGGGTCCCGGGGGGGGGAGGTCTGGGGGGATATTTTGTGGGTTCCCTGACCATTCCAGACCAGGTGCTTGAGACCATGGCGCAGGCGGGGAGGGGGGAGGGCCCAGGGGGGTCCCCGTGACCCCCAGGGCCAGCGAGGAGCTCCACTGCGGGTTCAGGGTGTCGATCTGCACCTGGGTGATGTCACCGTGACGTCACCGCAACACCATCGACAGCCGCGGTGATGTCATCGACAGCCGCGGTGATGTCATCGACACACAGAGTGATGTCATCACACAGCTACCCCCAAACGTCAGTGAGTTCCCCTGTGATGTCACTATGTTCCCCTATGACATCAGCACACTCCCTATGACATGAGCACATTCTCCTGTGACATCATTGCGTTCCCCTATGATACCACCGTGTTCTCCCATGACATCATCACATTCCCCTGTGACATCACCACGTTTCCTATGACATCCGCACACTCCTCTATGACATCACCACATTCCCCTATGACATCACCATGCTCCCCTATGACATCGCCACCTTCCCTATGACATCACCCTGCCCTCTATGACATCACCACATTCCCCATGACATCACCATCTTCCCTATGACATCACCATGCTCCCTGTGACATCACCATGTTCCTCTCAGACATCACCACGTTCTCCTATGACATCCCCATGCTCCCCCATGACATCACCATGGTCCCCTGTGACATCACTGTGCCTGCTATGGCATCACCACATTCCCCTATGACATCACCACATTCCCTATGACATCACCACATTCCCTATGACATCACCATGTTCCCCTATGATATCCCCATGCCCCCATGACCTCACGATGCCCCCATGACATCACCACATCCCCTAATCCAGTCCCCCCCAGTTCCCCCTAGTCTCACCCAGTCTCTTCCAGTCACTTCCCCATCCCTCTCAATCCCTCCCAGTCCCCCCAGTCCCCCCCAGTCACTCTCAGTGTCCCCCAGTCCCCCACAGTCCCCACAGTGATGAATGTGATGTCACAGGGGAGCTTTGATGTCACAGGGGAGCTTTGATGTCACAGGGGAGATGTGATGTCACGGGAAGGGTGTGACGTCACAGGAGAGAACTGATATCACAGAAAGGATGTGATGTCATATGATGAATGTGATGTCACAGGGAGGATGTGATGTCACAGGGAGGATGTGATATCAAAGAGGAGGATTTGATGTCACAGGGGAACTGTGATGTCACAGGGGAGGTGTGATGTAACATGATGGATGCAACATCACAGAGAAGGTGTGATGTCACAGGGAGGACATCATGTCACAGGAAGGATGTGATGTCACAAGGGAACTGTGATGTCACAGAGGAGATGTGATGTCACTGAGGAGGAGGTGACATCACAGGAAAGCTGTGATGTCACAGGGGAGCTGTCATGTCATAGCGGAGATGTGATGTCACAGAAAGGATATGACGTCCCAGAGGAGGATGTGATGTCACGGGGAACTGTGATGTCACAGGAAGGATGTGATGTCACAGCAAGAATGTGAAGGATGTGATGTCACTGTGGTTTTCCCCCTGGAGTTTAAAAAATGGTAACCCCCGAGGGGGTGGTGTCTCTCTTGGTGTTGACCCAATCAGCACTCCTGCAAAATTAAACATATCACATCAGACTGGGAAAGGAGGATGATGCAGTTGTTGGAGAAGAAGTGACTATGTTCTGAAGCCATGAGGAGAGGGGGCAGGAGCCCCACTGGGGGGCCACGGCCCCCCAGCCCCCGACTGGGGTCATAGAAACTATGGCAGAAAGCCAAGGAGATCAGAAACAAGCATGCAATTAAGCAGAGAGACAGAGAGATGTCTGAAGGAGAGAGAGAGCCGGCAACAGAGCAAGACTAAGCTCTCCAGAGACAGAGTTTGGGGTAAGAACTGAATCCAAAATTCCCCAAAACCCCTCTGAGACCTCCCAGAGAGGAGGAGGCGGTGGACTCCCACTTGAGGGGAGTCTTGGAATGCAGCAGCACCGGAGAGAGAGGAGCTGAGAGCTCGGAGACATCCCGGAGCTGGACTGGGACAGGCAGAAGGAATGCGGAGGAGGGCCTCGCCCCCCCGCTGCTGCCCAGCTGGCAGCCTGAGACAGAGCACAGGAGCTCTGATGGACCGCTTGAGGCAAAGACTTTCAACTGAAAGCTGCCCTAACGTTCTGACTCAGGGGAGCTTGAATCCCCTGAGGAAAGGGACCGTCACAAAGCCCCTGGCACTTCCTGATATCACATGGTGAGGCGAGGACTGTTCCTGCTATTGCAACCCACGAAGAGAGAGAGAGACCTTCGATTGGAGTCGAAGAGCCGAGAGGGGTGAGAGGAGACCCCTCTGGTGTCTATTGGAAAGGGATCCAGCTACAACAATCCAGCTACAGCTGCGGTATGGGAAGAAGAGAGACACTGCTGCTCATGAGTGGAAAGGATCTTTTGTTTCTTCCTTCTGAACGTTTATTGGAGAGAGAAGAGATTGATCCAATGTAAATACTGATTTCTCATAGGAGAGATAGTTAGGATTATGTATATGATGTATTATAATAGTTATTTGTGTAGTGATTGTGATATAATTCCCTTGATCCCATATTGAGTCTTGCGTTGTGTCTGGGAAAACCATCTCACACTGGGGTGAGATGTGGGAGGGGTGCTTGGATCCGGGAATTGGATTCTAGGGGTCTCAAAACACGACAGTCATAGAGGAGGATGTGATGTCACAGGGAGGACGTGATGTCACAGGGGAGTTGTGATTTCACAGGAAAGATGTGATGTCACAGAAGAGGATGTGATGTCACAGGGAGGATGTGATGGAACAGGAAAGATGTGAAGAGTGTGATGTGACAGAAAAGGATGTGATGTCACAGGGACGATGTGATGTCACAGAGAAGGATGTGATGTCAAAGGAAGTATGTGAAGGATGTGATGTAACAGAGGAGGATGTGATGTCACAGGAAGGATATGATGTCACTGAGGAGGATGTGATGTCACAGGTAGGATGTGATGCCACAGGAGGATGTGATGTCACAGAGGAGGATGTGATGTCACAGGGACGATGTGATGTCACGGGTAGGATGTGATGTCACAAAGGAGGATGTGATGTCACAGGCAGTCTGTGAACAATGTGCTGTCACAGAGGAGGATGTGATGCCACAGGGGAGGATGTGATGTCACAGTGAAGGATCTGATATCACAGGAAGGATGTGATGTCACAGGAAGCTGTGATGTCACAGGAAAGATGTGATGTCACAGATGAGGATCTGATGTCAAAGGATGTGAAGGATGTGATTCACAGAGGAGGATGTGATGTCACAGCAGAAGATGTGATGTCACCGGGACAATGTGATGTCTCATGTAGTACGTGATGTCACAGAGGAGGATGCTCCCCAGTCTCTGCGGGCAAGGCTGGCACTGACCCCCTTCTTGGGGCACCAGGACCCCGGGGTCAGGGAAACAGGGAGCTGGGAGATAAAGGGGCTGACAGGCAATGGGCACAGCCAGGTGACTGGGATCTCCAGTCTGGGCAGGCACTGGGGAGCACTGGGCAATGCTGGCCCTGGCACACAAGGACTGGACCCAGGGAAGGGCTGGGGTGGTGGCAGTGCCCGGCTCCAGCCCATTTGCGGGCACTGCAGCCCCCAAGTGGTGCAGGTCCAGCCACGCCCTCCCCGAGCAGAGCCCAGAGGGGCAGATGCCCTTTGCTGGCCCTGCCCCTGTCCCAGTTGGGCACACCGTGTCCTCCCGCATCAGCCGGGCCCCGCTCTGCTGAGCTGGCCCAGGCAGGGGGGGCCAGGGACTGGCAACCCAGCAGGGCTCTGGCTCCACACTGGGCTGGCCCTGGGACACAGCTGCCCCAGTGCCCCCGTCCCCAGGGATGACCCTGCCCTGCCCTGAGCCCAGTGCTGGCCATCTGTCTAAGAGAAGGTCACTCTAAACAAACCTGCGTCCTGAGGACCTCGCTGCCACCGTCCAAGCTACCTCGGCCCCAGCAGATGAACCTTAGGATTAAAGGGTGGGCTCAGTTCAGTGCACACTGTGTCTCACCTAAAATATCCATTGTGCAGGCTCGAAGGCCTTACCCACATTTGCAAAGCCCTGTATCACCAGTGCGCTTGTAACAAATGTGGGTGGAGACCTTTCCCAAGTCTTCGTTCGCGAAGATTGGCCATGATGAGATGAGGGGATTGAGTCCATCATCAGCACGTTTGCAGATGACACCAAGCTGGGGGGGGAGTGTCGATCAGCTGGAAGGCAGGAGGGCTCTGCAGAGGGACCTGGATAGGTTGGAGAGTTGGGCTGATTCCAACGGGATGAGGTTCAACAAGGTCAAGTACCGGGTCCTGCCCTTCGGCCACAACAACCCCCTGCAGCTCCAGGCTGGGGTCAGAGGGGCTGGAGAGCAACCAGACAGAGAGGGACCTGGAGGTTTAGATTGACAGGAAGCTGAACAAGAGCCAGAGTGTGCCCAGGTGGCCAAGAAGGCCAATGGCATCCTGGCCTGTATCAAGAACAGCATGGTCAGCAGGTCCAAGGAAGTGATTCTTCCCCTGGACTCAGTGCTGGTGAGGCCACAGCTGGAGTGCTGTGTCCAGTTCTGGGCCCCTCAGATCAGGAAGGACATTGAGGGGCTGGAGCAGGTCCAGAGGAGAGCAACGAGGCTGGGATAGGGACTCAAGCACAAGTCCTATGAGGAGAGGCTGAGGGAGCTGGGGCTGTTCAGCCTGGAGAAGAGGAGGCTCAGGGGAGACCTCCTCACTCTCTACAACTCCCTGACAGGAGGTTGTAGCCAGGTGGGGGTTGGTCTCTTTTCCCAGGCAACCATCAGCAAAACAAGAGGGCTCGGTCTTCAGCTGTGCCAGGGGAGGTTTAGGTTGGATATTATAAAGAATTTCTTTACAAAGAGGGCAATCAGCCATTGGAATGGGCTGCCCAGGGAAGTGGTGGATTCTCCGTCCCTGGAGGTTTTTGAGACTGGATGTGGCACTTAGGGCCATGGTCTAGTAACCACAGCGGTAGTGGATCAGGGGTTGGACTTGATGATCTCTGAGGTCCCTTCCAACCCAGCTGATTCCGTGATTCTATGGGAACACACACATGGAGATGGGAACACACACATGGAGACGGGAATACACACATGGAGACGGGAACACACACATGGAGATGGGAACACACACATGGAGATGGGAACACACACGTGGAGATGGGAACACACCCATGGAGATGGGAACACACACATGGAGATGGGAACACACACATGGAGATGGGAACACACACGTGGAGATGGGAACACACACATGGAGATGGGAACACACAAATGGAGATGGGAACACACCCATGGAGATGGGAACACACACACAGGATCAAGCAGAGTAACTTTGCTGAAGGGATTTATTGATCATTCAGGGGAAATGCCCCTGGGCTCTGAGGGAAATCAGGGAGTTCTTCCAGGGATGATCATCTCCTCATGGTGCTGGAGGGGGACAGGACACAGGTGTCACCACCAGTCCTGAAAGACAGAGCCCAAAATGTCACCCCCAAAGTCCCTGCAACACGGAGAGGGGCCTTGTCCTGACCCCTCTCCCTGCAGGCACTGCTCACCTCAGACATCCAGGGATGCAGCCACATCTCACCAACAGGACCCACCACCTTCTCCACCACAGGGGGCTGGGGACAAAGGCAGGGTTAGAGACACACTGGGTGCAGTGGGATGCATTGGGAGCCTGGGGGAAGAAATGGGATCCTTGGGGAAGGTGCACTGGGGTATATTGGGGCAGACTGGGATGGCCGGGAGTGTCATGGCCATGTGAGGGGAGGACCCGACTCAGCAGAACTCCGTGTACCACCTGAGCCGTCTTCAGGATCCCAACTGCCACTAAATGCAGCTGGAGAGAGACCAGGAGCCCTGGCTGGTCACTGGGATGTCCCCGGTGCCAGCGAGGGATGGGGGGACCAAAGTGTCCCCCAGTTCCCAGACTGGATGCCCTCCAGTCCCCCTGGCCCACTCACCTCCCGCAGATCATTTTGGGTTCCTGCCAAGAGGTGCCTGGGGAAGGAGAGCAAAAGGTTGCTCAGGACGGCCCCTGTGGGGCTTGGGGGAGGGCACACGGGGTGTCCCCCAGCCCTCCCAGCCCATGGCTGCCCCGTCTGAGGGGGAAAAATCCCTTCTGCTCCCCCCGCTCCCACTGCACCCAGTTTCAATCTCCAACCCCTGTGCCTGCAGGGCCAGGGTGGGGATGAGACAGGAGAGCCAGGGGAATTCAGGGCCTGCAGGGAGGGTGGGGGGAGGTTGGGGGGACCCAAAGATGCTGAACTGGGGGGAACTGGGGGAGCCACGGACGGGATTGGGGGTGTTGAAGGGGCCCTGTGTGGGATGCAGGGGAGGGGAAAGGAATTCAGGTGTAGGGACATGGGGAATGCAAGGGAGAGGCTTGGTGGGGACAGGAGGAGGAGGATGGAGAGGACAAAAACAAGGGGACTGGGAGATGGTTGGGAGTGGAAAGTGAGCAAGGAATGGTCTTGGAGGTACCAGGGCAGTGGCCTGGGTGAAATGACAAAGGTCTGAGGGAGGATGGAGAGAAAAGCTTTGGGAATGATCAATGGGAGGATGTTTGGGGACCCTTGGGTAGGACAGAGAGCGATGCTGGGGAGAGATGCCTGAGGGGACCAAAAGGATGGGATGGGAGCCCAAGGGTGGGATTTTGGGAGCACCATTAAAAGCGCTGGAGTGGCGGCGCTCGGGCACGAGGGAGAGCCCGGGAAAGCTTCGGGAACATTCTGGCACTGAGGGGAGCGCGGGCTCGGAACTTGGGCACCGAAATGATCGTTGGGCCCGAGCGGGGGAGGGTCCCGGCAACGGAGCGCAGGAGAGGGCGGCGAGCGGCGAGTGCCACGGGTTGGGCTTCACTGCCCTGGAGGCAAAACTGCCCCGTGCACCATCCAAGATTTCCCATCGACCTTTCCCCAACCTCCGAGTGGGACAGGACATCAGAGCTGCGCTCTGCCCAGACCCCAGGAAAGAAACCCCATCCCTTCCAACCAGCTCAGGGAAAAACATCCGGCTCCCAGCAGCTGCACAGATGCTCCAGCACAGGAGCCTTGTCCCCCAGGCACATCTGTGGACTGTGCCCTGCCCAGAGCCCTGGGGCTTGCTGTGGAAGCCCCGAGGCTGTGGGATTGCAAGGGGTTGGCCTTTAAAGGGCTCTCCCAACCCCAAGCCTTCTAACCCTTCTACGGGCTCTAATCTGCGCTGCAGTGTGGTACTTACACAAGGGGCAGCTATGTCCCTGTGCTGGTTAAAATCTGCCTGCCAGCCTGAATTTCAGCAGCGAGACAAAGACCCAGCTACCGGATTTTTTGCTATTTACTAGGTGCCTCGTGTGCTCAACGCTTGAACCTGCCCAGACTCGCTGGACGGCAGCAGAGCCTGTGGTGCCTGCAGCCACTCCTCCCAGTCCCATACCATCAGCAAACGTGCTGAGGGTGCTCTCCGTCCCTTCTTGCCAGGCCACTGGGCAACCGGTCAAACAAGGCTGGCCGCCAGCACTGAGCCCCGCGCTCACAACCCTCTGAGCTCTGCCATTCAGCCAGGTCTCAACCCCCTCAGTGTCCACTCATCTAAGCCACACTTCCTGAACTGCCTGTGAGGGTCTTCTGGGAGGCAGGGTCAAAAGCCTTGCTGAAGTCACGGCAGACAACAGGCACTGCTCTCCCCTCATCTAGCCAGCCAATTGCTCCAGCCCAGAAGGCTAGGAGACTGGTCAAGCATGATTTTCCCTTCCTTTTATTCCACAGGCTTAGAGATGACATGCAGCATGAGCTGTTCTGTCCCCTTTCTGGGGATGGAGGTGACTGTATTGGGCCTGTCACTTCCTGGGTCCCTCTTGCTGCCCTTTTTGAAGACTGGAGTGATGTCGGCTTTCCTGCAGTCCTCAGGTTCCTCTACTGGGGAATCAGCATCCCTGATGTGCTGGCAGTGTTCCCTGTGCCAGGGGCAGGAGCAGAGATTTGCCTTGGCCAGGGCCAGAGCCCTGGAGTGGCACTGCCTGAACAGCACTTTTCGTGCAGCAGTGGCTGCCCAACAGTCCTCGGTGGCTGCCCCAGGGCCTGGCATCTGACCCTGCGCTTGCTGCAGCAGCAGCCGCCCCGGCTCTGTGGTTACCGAGGGCTCGGGATCCGCTGCGGAACCTCGGTTGCCAAGGGGCTGCCTCACACTGGGTGGTGGGGGCTGGGGCCATCCCTGCCCGTATTTCAGGGGCAGGGTGCTGATGTCACAGTGGCCACTGTGACCCGTGGGGCCAAGGGCACAAAACGGGACTCTGGGCTCGGGCCCAGTGTCAGTGTTACCTGACAACGAGAGGAGAAGGAAGAGGAGGGACAGCGCTGCCCAGGGAGAGCCTCAGAGCTTGGGGCTCTTGGCCTGTGCTGCAGCTACAGCCACCTCGCCCTTCTCAGACTCAGTGAAGGAGCATTTTGACGAGGCTACAGTGGATAGGAAAAAAGGAGGAGAAGGCGGACAGAGACAGGAGTCAGGGGCAGTAGGGGGGCCCTAACCCCCCGGGCTCTGCCCCTCTGTTGCAAACGCCTCTCGCTTCTTTTGCACAGACAGTGGAGGAGCACCTGGAGGAGACCTCGGTGTTCCAAGGACAGGGACTCCCTGCTGACAGTCACCATGTCACACAGGGAGGAGGAGGCCCCCAGAGGGAGGGAGCCAGGTGAGAGCAAAGTGCCCCCCTCTCAGCCTGGCAGAGGGGCTGTCGGGGCGGGCAGCACAGGTGCCATGCCCAGGGCCATTGTCTCTCTCCCCTCCAGCATGCCTGCTGTGTCAGCGATCAGAGGCTGACCTGGACATCTGTGGGGAAAAACTCTTCATACATGGGCTCTGTGCCCACGAGTTCTGCCTGGTGAGTTGCTCCATGGGTTCCCTCCACTTTTTGACAGGCAGTCCCTGCCACTCTCTCCTCATCAGTGAGTGTCATTTTCCTGCAGTTTTTTGCCACCAACTTTCCTGACCACCCGGTTCATCGAGGAGGACTCTGGTGTCTTCCCTCATGGGAGATCCGAGCTGTAGTCTCCCTGGCGGCTCAGCAGGTGAGACCCTGACTAGAGTAGGGAGATTTGTGCCAGGCAGGGTTTGCTGGAGCTTAGCCCAAAACCCAAGCAAGAAAGTCCAGCCCTTCCAAGCAGCTCTGGGAGAAGGAGGAGGCCCTGAGGCTGCTGCTGATGGGGCTACTCTGCTCTTTCCAGAGCTGCTGCATCTGTGGCCAGAGAGGGGCCACCATTTCCTGCTGTAGAAGAAACTGTGACCTGAGCTTCCACCTGCCCTGTGCCAAGCAGGGAGGCTGTGTCACCCAGTTCTGCAGACCATTCAGGTACCTGCTGTCCCTTCCTCACCACCACCAGGGAAGGGCCCAGCACTTCTCTCCTCACCCACCCCTTTTCCCCCCAGGGCCTTCTGCCCCGCACACAGCCCAGAGCAGGCAGTGGAGGCGACTCCAGAGCCGGGCACCCAATGCCTCATCTGCATGGAGCCTGTGGAGGACAGAAAGACCTTCAACACCCTGGTGTGCCCAGCCTGCAAAACCGCCTGGTTCCACAGGGCCTGCATCCAAGTAGGAGTGGTTCTGTCACCCTGAGGGGCACAGCAGGGGCTCAGCAGCACCAGGGCCTCACTCTTGCTGCTTGTGTTTCTCCTGTAGGGACAGGCTCTGCATGCTGGTTGTTTCTCCTTCCAGTGCCCCCTCTGCAGAAATGATGAGGCATTTATAAGAGATATGTTCACCATGGGGATCCAAATCCCCTTGAGGTTGGTATCCTTCTGCCTGGTTCACAACACAGGGGGTGCAAGTGCTGTGCCGTGCCAGGGCCTGCCCCAGCAGTCCTGGCCCTGCCCTGGTCCCTGAGTCCCGGGTTCAGCTTCCCGCAGGAGCTGGAAATGGCACAGGGGGAAGGGCAGGGACACCCTGCACCTGCCCAATGTTGGGGCAGAGGGAGCTCATCAGTTTTCCTTTTCCCATCAGACCACCATCATGGGAGGGCTTTAATGCATTCGATGAGATGGGAGACAGACACAGGCGCTGCGATGCCAGTGAGTGCCTTTTTCCAGGAGGCAGGCACGAGGCAGAGGAGGAGGGGTAAGTTGCCAAAGCTGCATCCCAGGGCTCTGCAGGACTTGAAGCAGAAGGACCCAGGAGAAGAGTTCAGCCAGATAATCCCATGCTTTGGACACTTTGTCCTCACCTCCATGAACCCGTTTGCTTCCCCAGGCCCTGGCAATTGCTCCTGTGCTCCTCCTGTGCTGCCGAGGGCACTCACAGACGCTGCTCTGGCCTGAGGAACAGCATAACCAGATGGGAATGTGATGGCTGTGCTGGTCTGGGCACAGGTAACAGGCAAAGCACCCTGGTGACCGTGGGCACGGCAGTGGGTGCCCTGGGTGGGTTTGGCAGAGCCTGTCCGCTCCAGGAGGGCTGGAGGCACTGCTCTGGCCTATCCTGCCCCAGGTCTGGGGTGGCCTTGACATTCCTGCTTCCCCTCACAGGCTCCCGAGATGAGTCAGAGCTTGCTGGTGTCAGCGTGGCCAGACAGTCAGGATTGGAGCCTTCTGATGGCTCCAGGGAACCCGAGACCGTCAGCCCCAACACAGGTAGCCTGGTGCTATCAGGGTTGTCTCCCAGTTCTGCACCACTGGAGACCATCAGCCCCAGCCCCAGCGTCCAGGTACCATCCCCTGGATCTTCAGCACCACAGACCAGCAACCACCGTACCAACCTCCAGGCAACATCGGAGCAGTCTCTGCAATCTCCCTCACAAGAGACGAGCAGCTCCAGCCCTGACAGTCAGGCAACATCGGGGTCATCCCAGAGCAGCTTCCCAGCAACTGAGGACAGCAGCTGCTCCAGCAGTCAGGGGCCTGACCGCCGGCAAAACCATCCCCGTCGGCAACGTCGGGCCCAAAATCCACACCTTCGGTCCAGAAGTCCCCTGGACAGGACTCATGTGCCAGCACCAAGTCCTGGGAGGCGCAGGCCCTGGCAGAGACCATCAGGGACATCCCGCAGGCGAAACCGCTCCCGCCTGCAACGTCCGACCCCAAATCCATCCAGCCGGTCCAGAAGCCGCCGTGACAGGAGCCACGTGAGAGCACCCAGTGCTGGGAGGAGCAGCCGCAGCCACGAAACATCAAGAACATCCCACACCCAAAATCGCTCCCGCCAACAACATCAGGCCCCAGATCCATCCCGCCGGTCCAGAAGTCGCCGTGACATAAACTGTGTGAGAGCACCAAGTGCTGGGAGCCGCATCCCCAGCCAGGAAGCATCAGGGACATCCCGCAGGCGAAACCGCTCCCGCCTGCAACGTCCCACCCCAAATCCATCCGGCCGGTCCAGAAGTCCCCATGGCAGGAACTGCACACCAGCACCAAGTACTGTGAGGCGAAACCCAAGGGAGACAGCAGTCAGGACTTCCCAAAGGCAACACCACTCCCGCCAGCAGCGTCGGACACCGAACTCATCCAGCAGATCCAGAAGTCGCCACGACAGGAGCCGTGTTAGAGCACCAGGTGCTGCCAGGCGCACTCACCGGTGGGACGGTGAGACAGGGACCCACCGCTGACACGTCCCATGTCACACAGGGAGGAGCAGGTCCCCAAAGGGAGAGAGCCAGGTGAAAGCAAAGTGCCCCTCCCGCAGCCTGGCAGAGGGGTTGTCGGGGCGGGCAGCACAGGTGCCATGCCCGGGGCCATTGTCTCTCTCCCCTCCAGCATGCCTGCTGTGTCAGCGATCAGAGGCCGACCTGGACATCTGTGGGGAGAAAAACTTCAGACAAACGGGCTCTGCAGGGCTTGAAGCAGAAGGACCCAGGAGAAGAGCTCAGCTCCTCCATGAACCCGTTTGCTTCCCCAGGCCCTGGGAACTGCTCCTGTGCTCCTCCTGTGCTGCCGAGGGCACCCACAAACACTGCTGTGGACTGAGGAACAACATAACCAGCTGGGAATGTGATGGCTGTGCTGGTCTGGGCACAGGTAAAAGGCAAAGCACCCTGGTGACCCTGGGCCTGGTGCCCCTGGGCCTGGCAACGGGTGTCCAGGGTTGGCTTGGCTGAGCTTGTCTGCTCCAGGAGGACTGGAGACACTGCTCTGGCCTATCTTGTCCCAGACCTGGAGTGATTTTGGGGTCCCAAGCCAGGAATTGCGGATCCCATTCCCAGCGGGACA
This sequence comes from Chiroxiphia lanceolata, assembly GCF_009829145.1. NCBI lineage: Eukaryota > Metazoa > Chordata > Aves > Passeriformes > Pipridae > Chiroxiphia > Chiroxiphia lanceolata. The sequence goes on from NC_045669.1 coordinate 109,926, forward strand.
CTCCCACCAGAATACTGGGACGCTCCCACGGAAACACCAGGATCCAGAGGGTTGGGAAGGAGGGATTTTCCCGGGATTCCCCCCTACTCGTGGTGGGCCATGAGCAGCATCATGGCCATGCCTGCCAGCAGCTGCAGCAGCGCCGGCCCCGGGCCGGAATTCCGCAGGATCTTGGGAATGACGGACACGGTGCCCAGGGAGATGAAGCCGCCGGCGGTGAAGGGAAGGATCCCGGAGCCCTCGGCCGCCCCGGAGCCCTCGGCCAGCAGGGAACAGGCGGCACCGGCAACCGCGGCCAGGACCATCACCAGCTGGAGATACATCACCTGGGGTGGAGAAACAGGGGAACTGGGAGCACTGGGAGGGACTGGGAGAGGGTAATAGGGTCACTGGGAGCACTGGGAGGGATTGGGAAGGGAATGAGGGACACTGGAGGAAGTGGGAGGGACTGGGAAGAGAAGGGAATGGGAGGCACTGGAGGGACTGGGACCACTGGGAGGGACTGGGGGGACTGGGAGCCCTCGGTCAGCAGGGAACGGGTGGCACCGGCAACCGCGGCCAGGGTGGTGACAAGCTGCAGACACATGGCCTGGGACACGGATAATGGGGTCACTGGGAGCACTGGGAGGGACTGGGAGGGGGTTAGAGGGGTAAGAGATGGATTGGGAAGGACTGGGAGGGACTGGGAGCAGGGAACAGGTGGCGCCGGCAACTGCGGCCAGGGCCGTCACCAGCTGGAGACACATCACCTGCGAGGGGATAACGGGGTCACTGGGAGCACTGGGAGCACTGGGAGCACTGGGAGAGGGATAATGGGTTACAGGGAGGGACTGGGAGGGGATTAAAGGGATAAGAGATGGATTGGGAAGGACTGGGAGCACTGGGAGGCATTGGGAGGGACTTGGGGCACTGGGAGGGGGTTACAGGGATAAGAGATGGATTGGGAAGGAGTGGGAGGGACTGGTGGGACTGGGAGCAGGGAACAGGCGGTGCCAGCAACCACGGCCAGAGAGGTGACCAAGTGGAGACACATCAGCTGGGAGGGGATAACGGGGTCACTGGGAGGGACTGGGAGGGGGTTACAGGGATAAGAGATGGATTGGGAAGGACTGGGAGGGACTGGGAACACTGGGATCCCTCGGCCAGCAAGGAACAGGTAGCGCCTGTTTGGTTTGGTTTAGAATTTGTGCTTTACTTTACTTTAACAATTCTGACGTTGTTCAAAGTGTGTTTTTGCAGCCAGACCCTGTCCCTGAGCACCAGGAACCTTTAACCTGTGCCAATTTGTATCAATAAAGAGTGTTATTCCACAGACTGTTGGAGGGAGTCCTTTATAAAGGTGCTGCCAGTTTTGTCAATGCCGGAGTAACTGGTGGAAATATCCACTGAGGGGTTTTCCTTTGGCTGTGACGTGTCAGTGCCCAAAAAGGGCCCTGGAATTCCCCCCACCTCATTGTGGATCTGTTTGGTGGAGGGTTCCTGGATGGAATATGGGACAGACTAGATGGGACTGACAGGGTTTTGTTTTTGCCTGGGGCACCACCAGACAAACAAATCTCCAAGAGTCGGGTGAATTCCCCTTCCCCCCGTTTCCCGACACACACGGGAATCTGCTGAGGTTGGACAAGACCAAGGTGGTGCAGCCGGGTCAGAGCACCCCGGGGATCGGTGCAGGCTGGGGGAGGAAGGGATGGAAGTCCCTGCTGGGAGAGGGCTCTGGGGGGCTGGTGGGTGACAAATGGGACACGAGCCAGCCCGGAAACCCCCCGTGTGCGGGGCTCATCCCGGGGGCAGGGGAGGAGGGGAATGTGCCCCTCTGCTGCCCTCAGGTGAGACCCCAGAGCTGGAGGCAGCACTGCAGGTGGGGTCTCAGCTGAGTGGAGCAGAGGGGCAGAACCCCCCTCCCCTGCTGCCCACGCTGTGGATGAGCCCAGGACACGGGGGGGGTTGTGGGCTGTGAGCTCCCATTGCTGCCTCCCAGCCTGCTTTTCATCCCCCACTATCCCCATGCCTTGGATGCAGGGCTGCGCTCCATCCCTTCAGCCCCGAGCCTGTCCCTTGAGATCTGGGGCATTTGACACCACTTGCTCCTTGATCCCTTTCCCATCCCTCCCAGGCACAGGGAAGGACTGAGGGGCCTTGGCTGATTGTCCCTGACCCTCCCTGCCCCGACCACCAAGCTGTGCTCCTTGGGGACGGTGCTTGGACAGCCCCAGTCAGACCCTGTTTCCCGCTGTGCCACCAAACTGTGCCAGCAGTGCCAGGGCCTGTCCCTGCCTTGTGATCCCAGCACAGACACGCAGCAGGACTGTGACCAAGCTGCCGGAGCACTCAGGCCTTGCACCCAACAGCAGGGCTGGCAAGGGGAGTGGGGAGCTGCAAAGAGCAGCTGTGGAAAGAGCAGGTACCCTTGGCCCTGGCCCTTGCTGCTGGGCTGGGAATCTCTTCCCTCCTCCTCTGCACAAGGCACTGGCCCTGCAGCTCCACAGAAGGGCTGAGGAAGCATCTTGGACACACAGGTCACTGCAGGGCACTTGATTTTCTTGAAATACACAGTGATCGTGGCACCTCAGTGTGTCTGTGCACAGCAGTGGTAGGTACTGGTGTAGCAATAGAAGACTAATGACATTCCTTTATGGAAACAGGTAGCACAGGGTGAAAAAAAAAAAGGAATGCAAATAGAAAATACACCAATACAACAACAAGAAAATGGACACGTGGTACAAAGCAGGCTGACATCCTGGATGCTGTGAAGAAGAAAAAAAGGCACTTCAGTGCTTCTGAAAGCATCCAGTCTTTCCTCCAGGTATCCTGAGGTCCTGGTTCCTCCTGGGGAGTTCAGTGCTGGAAGGCACCACCGAGTCCAGAACTGACCTCAGCAGTTCCAGCAGCAGGGAGGAGATGGAGGGGGGCTTCAGTGGGCAAACCTGACAGTGCTGACAAACAGGGAGACCACAGCCACGGTGAGGGAGGCCCGTGAAAGGCTCTAAAAACCCTCCCCGAAGGTTCACTCCCTCTGCTCTCTGCACTTTGGGGTTCTGGGGGTCCCCCCGTTCAGGCTGTTGGCAGGTCCCTCGTTTTTGGGGGCCCCCTCTCCGGGGTTCTGCCTTTTCCTGGCTGCTGCAGATGCCGGGAATCCCAGGGGTCCCCCCCTCTCGGAGCCCCTCTTCAGGGCCGGGGGTCCCCGGCCCCCCCACCCTCTGTGCTCCCCCTCTCCGCGCTTCCCCTCTCCCCGCCCCCCCCAGGCTGCCGGGGGTCCCCAGCTCCGCGGTCGCCCCTCTCTGCTCTCCCCACTCCGGGGCCCTGAAAAGGGGCCTCGTCGCGTCCCCCCCCGCCGGCACCGGCTGACAATGGGGCGCGGGGCCTGACCCCGCAACACCGACCCCCACCGCGGGGGGTCCCCGCATCCCCCGCCCACCATCCCGCTCTGCCGGGAACCACCCCGGATCCCCCCCAACAAAACCAAACCACCTCCCGGGGACCCCCCGAGCTCCCCCCGAGGGCCATTTGCGGCTCAGCCCAAACATCCCCCCCAAACACCCCCGCACACCCCCCAACCCATCGCAGCCGAGCTCCCCCTCCCCGCCCACTCAGGGGGGCGATGCTCCTCCTCTTCCTCCTCCTTTGCCTCTGCCCGCTCCTCCTCCCCCCGCTCCATCCCCCGAGCCAGGAGCTCGCCGGTGAGTTGGGGGGGCCCCGATGGCAAAGGGGCAGAGGGGAAGGAAAAGAGGGGCTGGGACCCCCAGAGTGAGCGAGAGAGGGGGTGGGTCACTGCCAAAGCAGCGGGGGGGCGACGGGCAAAGGGTGGGAGAGGGGAAGAAGGGGAGGTGGGAGAGCGGCAAAGGGCTTCCCGTGGGGGTCCCTTCGTGTCCCCACAGCTCGATCCCTGGAGAGGAGGGACCCCCGGACCCCAGCGGCTGGTGGGGGCCGGGATGTTTGTTGGGAATTCCCGGCAGGCCGAACAAAGGCCCCGGCCACGCGTCGGGAACTCTTTGATTGTCCCCAACAGTGGCGGGAGTTCCCCAATTGCCGCCCCCCCAAAGGGGGGAGATGGGAGAGGGGGGAAGGCTGGGAGTGTTTTTTGGGGTGAGTGTTGGGGCTGTCGGGGGGCAGAGTGCTGGGGAAGGGGGTTTTGGGGGATGCCAGGGCCGAGGAAAGGGGAGTGCGGGGCTCTGGAGAGGTGGGATGGGGGGTCCGGGGAGATCCCCTGGCCAGGGGTCGGCGGTGTGGGGGAAAGGGAGGTCCTGGGGGTTGGGAGAATGGCCAGAAACCGGCGTTCAGGGGGTCCCCCGTGTTCCAAAGAAAAGGGTCCTGTGGGTTGTGGCAAAGGCAGGCCTGGGGGTGCAGGGGGTAGCAGCGTGAAGGGAAAGCAGGGCCTGGGGGCTGGGAGAGGCGGGCTGGGCGGGCAAGGAGGTTGCAGGGGGGTCTTAGTGCAGAATAAGGGGGTGCCAGGGGGTTCCTGTGGCCAGGAATGGGGGTTTGGGGGTGTCCCAGAGGGAAGGAAAAGGGTGGATGTAGAGACTGGGAGAGGGGGCCCAGGGGGTCTCTGGGGTCCTTGTGTCCAGGAAAGGAGGGTGCAGGGGCCTCCAGTGTGAGGGAAAGGGGGTTCAGTGGGTGGGGAGAGCCGGGATGTGCAGGAAGGGCAGTTCAGGGGGTGCCGGGTGTTGAGGAAAGGAGGGGTTGGGGAGTGGGAAAGGCAGGAGTGGGGGTGGAGGGGGTTGCAGGGTGAAGGAGAAGGGAGGGTGTGGGGACTTGGAGAGGTGGGATGGCTGGGAAAGGGGTTGCAGGGGATCCTGGAGCTGGGGAAGGGGGTGAGAGTGCCAGTGTTGGAGAGGAGGTGCAGGGGGGTCCTGATGGGCAGGACTGGGGGTCCAGGGAGTGCCAGGGTGAAGGAAAAGGGAGTCTGGGAGAGGTGGGATGGCCGGGAAAGGGGGTGCAGGGGGTCCTGGAGCTGGGGAAGTGGGTGCAGGGGGTGGTGGTCTGGATAAGGGGGTGCAGGGGGGATCTGGTGTCCAGGAATGAGGCATTCAGGGGGTCCCTGAGCCACTCCAGGAGCACCCTGCAGGATAAGGCAGGAGTGGGGGAAGTGGGGAGACAGGGAGATTTGGGGGTCAGGGGTGGTCCCAGGGTCCAAGGAAAGGGAGAAAACGGGGAGAGCTGTGGAGAACCTGGGAAGGGGCTCCAGGGGGGCCCAGGGTCAGGGAAAGGGGACCTGGGGGTGAGGTGGGGTGGGATGGCCAGGAATGGGGGGCCAGTGGTCTCCCAGGGTGAAGGAAATAGGGGGATGGAGGGCACTGGGAGATGGTGGGATGGTGAGGAAAGTGGGGACAGGGGGGGATCCTGGAGTCAAAGAAAGAGGGGTTGGGGGTCTGGAAAAACTGGGACTGGCCAGGCAAGGGGGGGGCCCAGGCCTGGAGGAGCAGGAAGAGGAGGAGGGAACAGGTGGTGGGGGCTGCTGAGACCCCCGGAGTGGGGAGAGCGGAGAGGGGCGATCCCGGCACCGCGGGACCCCCGTCAGCCTGGAAGGAGGGGGGAACCTGCAGAGAGGGGAGGGTTGGGAGTGCAGGAACCCTGAACTGGGGCCCTGGAGAGGGGGTACCCTTGGGAGCCCTGGACACGAAGTGGGGAGCCCAGAGAAGGGGGAGTGCTGGGACCCCGTCAGCCCAGCCAGGGGGACCCCAGAGAAAGGGAGCCCGAGAAGGGGACCCCCCGGGATTTCTGGGACCCACAGCAGTGTGGAGAGGGGGAACCCCAGAGAGGTGGATCCCTGAGAGCCCCAGCACCCAAAGCAAGGATTCAGGGGAGAAGGACACCTGGGGCCTCCAAAACCGCCTCATCCTAAGCAGGGGGACCGTGGAGAGGGGGGGAACTGCAGGACCCCAGCAGCCCAGAGAAGGGGTCCCCCAGAATACAAGTTGAGAAGACCCCTGGGATTCCTGGACCCTCAGCAAGCCAGATAGGGGGGACCCCCCAATACATGTGGGACCCCCAGCAGCCCAAAGAGGGGGGACCCCCAGAACCCAAAGTGGAAGAGACTGAGAGGGGGAACTCCTGGAGGGTTTTTGGTCGAACCTTGGAGTCTGGGGGACTTTGACTGAAACTTGGTGTTTAGGAGGTTTTTATGGACACGAGGTGCTCAGTGACTTCTAGAGATTGACTTGGCAGGGGAACCCCCACCCAACGCGCTCAACCCTTGTTTTCCCCCACCCCCCAGTCAGGATTCTCCTTCCCAAAGCTTGACCAGATGAAGGAGGCTGCGAGGAAGAGGAAGATGCCGCGGGCCCCCCAGGCAGGTGAGGAGGAAGTCAGTGGCCCTTTGCCCTGTCTTGTCCTGTATCTCCCAGCCCAGCATCGCCCCCGGCTGCAGGACAACCCCGCTGCCGCCGCCGTCCTGCCGGGCCGATTTGGGGGGATGTCCTTGGCCTTCCCTCTGGGCCGGAGGCAAATCCCCTCCCGGTCCTTCTTCCTTCCACTGCTTGTTCATTTTCCTTCACTTCTTCTGCTCCTTGTCCTCCCTCTCCTTCTCCTTATGTTTTTTCCTTTCTCTCCTTCTTCCTTCTCCTTCCTTTCTCTCCTTTCTCCTTTTTCTTTGTTCTGTCTTCTCCTTCCTTTCCATCATTCCTTGTCTCCTTGCTCCTTCCTTCTCTCAGGGCCAGCATGGCCAGCAGGACCAGGGCAGTGGTTCTTCCCCTGTACTTGGCACTGTTGAGGCCACACCTCGAGTGCTGTGTCCAGTTCTGGGCCTTCTCCTTCCTTCCTTCTTCTTCCTTCCTTCTTCTTCCTTCCTCTCCTTGTTGCTTTTTCTTCTTGTTCTTTCCCTTCAAATTCCTTCCTCTCCTTTTTCCTTCTCTACCCTCCTTCCTCTCCATCTTCCTTCTCCTCCCCCTTCCCTCTGGGCCCGAGGCAAATCCCCTCCCTGTCCTTCCTTCCTGCCCCAGGCCCCGAGCTGAGGACGGAGGGCACGGAGGACAAATCCTCCTGGCAGACCCTGGTGGGAGAGGCTGTTTTGAAGGGCTCCACGGCACAGGAAGGCAGCGGGGAGGAAAAGGCCCGGAGATCCTATCAGGAGGGAGGGGCTCCAAAGCCAGCCCAGGGTTCTCTGAGGAGAAAGACCCAGCCTGTGCCGGGAGGCCGGGCCGGAGCTTGAGCCAGAGCTCCAAGCTGGTGGTGCAGGAGCAGCTTCACACCAGAGAGAAACCCAACAAGTGCTTGGAATCTGGGAAGAGCTTGAGCCAGAGCTCCAAGCTGGTGGTGCAGGAGCGCGTCAGTGCCGTGGAGAAGACCTACAAGTGCCCCAGCTGTGGGAAGAGCTTCTGCAACAGCTCCAACCTCCTTGCCCACCAGCGTGGTCCACACTGGGGAACGGCCCTACGAGGTGTGCGGAGTGTGGGAAGACCTCATCTATGGCTCCCACCTCTTCACCCACCGCCGGGGTGCACACGGGGGAACGGCCCTACAAGTGCTTGGAATGCGGGAAGGGCTTCAGGTCAGCTCCCGCCTGATCCGCCACCAGCAGATCCACATTGAGGAACAGGGGCCCAGCCCTACAAATGTGGGGAAGCAAGAAAAGCTTTAGAGACAGCTCCGGCCCCATTGCCCACCAGCGTGTTGCACACAGGGGAGAAGTCCCTACACGTGTGGAGAGTGTGGGAAGAGCTCAGGTCAAATCTAACCTGACCCAGCACCAGAAGACCCACACGGGGGAATGGCCCCTACCAATGTCTCGAGTGTGGGAAGAGGTCTCGGAGCAGCTCAGATCTCCTCAAGCACCAAGCGGACACCCACGGATGAGAGGCCCTTCCGCTGCACCGACTGTGGGAAGGGCTTCAACGCAACTACACCCTCGTCACCACCGGCGCATCCACACTGGGGAGAGGCCCTACAAGTGTGGGAGTGTGGGAAGAGCTTCACCCACAGCTCTGCCCTGACCCACACACCAACGGACCCACCAGTAAGGGAAGCCCTGCGAGTGCTCAACGCAATGAAGAGCTTCATCTGCTGCTCCAACTCCATCACCTGTTGGAGGACCAAACCTTGGGAAACAGACTTGGTGACTCACATTCCAAGTGACCCACATTGGGAACAGCTGACCCACATTCCCAGTGACTCACATTGGGAACAGGCTTGGGACCCACGTTCCCAGTGACCCACGTTGGGAAGCACCCTGGCTGGTGGACTGTGGCAGGATGTCCCATGTGTTATTTGTGTGGGCACGGACCCAGTTACACACAAGACACACGGCTGAATCAAATTTATTAAGAACAACATGAGCTGATATAGACAGTCCAAACTGTGACACGTCATGACGTGACCTCTCAACCAGTGACATTCGAGCACTGCCTTGTGCATGTGCAGCAGAGTACAGAAGGCACTTCCTGTAATATAAATCACTACATTTCCACTTTATTATAATTAGAACGAGTTACAGAACAATTTTTAAACCTTTTTCGTAAACATTTCTTAACATAAACAAACTTATCTTAAGCATTTATAAAAACCAGGGCCTAATGCAGTAAGGCCTTTATTAAAACTGGTCATAACCTTATTAACTGTGTAACTTTCAATTATTCAGGGTTTGTAAATACGGTTTGTGTAAGACTTTTTCTCTGAGGGTATTTGTGTAACTGGGTGAGAAGCATCAGTTTTATGTCAAGGGGAAGTGTGTCAGGTTATGGATGTTGTGTTCAATTGTATTTGCTGGGGTTGAGGTAGTGTTGTTGTATGAGTGTATTTTATTTAAGGCATCTCTGGCATAAAGTGGTTTTGAATTCACTCTCATACGTACGTCCACACAACTTTTCTCATTCATACGTAGGTGGCCACTTCTCAGTCTCTCCTCACACATGCACACTTAAGCCTTTTATTATGTCTCTGTATTTCAATGATGTAGTTTGGGTCTGGTAGTGGTCATTAGTTATGTGTTTCTTCGATTCCAGTTTCTTCATTTGTCACTTCTGTTGATTGCTCTTGCTCTGAAGAAGGGCTGATATAAGGCCTGACACATCTGGAAGGAATCCATTGTAGTTTAGTACCTGTGGATACACAGGCATATCCCCTCCCCCACGTTACCAGGTCCACTGGTCCTGACCATTGCCCTGATATTAAATATTTATCATGACTGGTGGTTTGGGAGAGGAAAGTACCTGAGATTCGTGTTGACACTCGTTACCTGCTGTGATCTGTGTCATCACAGTTTAAGAAATTTAGGACATAGGACGCTTTCCACAGGTGTTCCTGGGACTGTAGATAGATTCCCCCCTTTTTTGTTTTTGCAGCATTCCCCTCAATGTGCAGTGTGCTCTCTCCACCGCAGCTTGTCCCATGGTGAGTGTGGTCTGCCTGTGGAATGAAATATCCCCAACCCATGAGAAATGTTTTGACCTTTGAAGAGCAATAGGCAGGAGCATTGTCTGTCTTTATGGTTTTTGGAATTCCCAAAGTTGCAAAGCAACTAAACCAGTGTCTGATCACATCCCTTGCCTTTTCCCCAGGGTGTGCAGTGGCATTTATGTGTTTAGAATGTGTGTCTGCTGTGACATGGACGTACTTTAGCCGACCGAGTTCAGCTACATGAGTAACGTCCGTTTGCCAAATTCCATCGGCTGTTGTGCCTCGGGGATCAACCCCTTCCTTAGATGGCACTGGGGCCATTTGCTGCCAGTCAGGTCATGACATGCTGATAGCTCGAGCTTGATTCCCTGTGAGTTGGAACTGCCTCTTTAACGAGCGTGCATTTTGCTGAAAGGATAGGTGGGAGAGTTTGGCCCGCTCGAGAGTTTTGGGAACTGCAGCAATCACAGCGGCAGCATCTGCTCTTTGATTGCCCTCCGCTCTGGGTCCTGGTAGTTCTGTGTGGGAACGGGCATGCATTATGTAAGAGTCAAATTTTCTGTGGTTGACAGGGGACCATATAGTACATATCTCTGCGAACAAATAAGGATTAGTGACATCTCAAAGGAAAGAGGCTTCGAGACGTGAAACCAACCCCGCAGCATAACACGAATCAGTAATGATATTCAGTGGCTGCTCACTAAACAACTCAAAGGCTATGCAGATAGCAGCAAGCTCTAAAACCTGTACAGAGCCTTGGTCTATGGTCTGCACTTGATTGTCCCAGCGTCCTGTGACAGGATTTATCTGTGTCACTGCGACCTTTTTTGACCGTCCAGACACGTCAGTGATGCCTGATACGGGTTGTGGTCTGCAGCGACGTGTGGCCATTAGAGGTAGATTCCCCATTTGTGTCCTGGAGAGACCTGCAACCCTGCTCCTCGAACAGCATTAGTTAAGGCAGTCAAAATAGATTGGAATTCAGTCTCTTGGGCAGCAGCCACCAAAGTGTCTCCATGTAGTGGTAAATGTGGGCTGAAGGGTAGAGCTCCCGGACAGGGTGTATGGCATTAGCTACCGCTGTCTGGCAAACAGTCGGACTGTTACACACACCTTGAGGCAAAACAGCCCAGTGGTACCTCTGCACGGGCTCTGCAGGATTGAAGGCCGGAATTGAGAAGGCGAAGGGAGGAGTATCATCTGGATGTAGAAAGAGAGTAAAAGAACAGTCCTTCAGGTCAGTTCCTGTCTAGGCCTCTGCACACCTCCTACCCCCGAAGTGGGGAAGATTGTGGGCCAATCAGAAGGGCATTCTGTGTCTTTTACAATAGAACTGTCAGCACCAGTGTCTACCAAGCCTTTAAACCTGCGCCATCTGTGACAAGTCAGCATAGGCTGAGAAGCAGAGAGAGTCTTTGCCTAAAATATTTGTGGCTCACCTGTGCTCCCAAAAGGCCCAGAGCCTCTCTTTCTCTTCCCAGGGGCTGAGGCGCTGTAAAAAGGGATTAGCTGAGCAAGCTGCTGCCCTTCAGGGATAGAGCAGGGTGGTGCAGGTGTCCGGGGAACGGGGGCCCCAGCCCTACAAATGTGGGGAATACAAGAAAAGCTTCCCATACAGTTCTCAACTCGTCACCTACCAGGGTGGGTGTACAGGGGGGAGAAGCCCTACGAGTGTGAGGAGTGTGGGAAGAGGTTTTGGAGCAGCTCACATCTTCTCCAGCACCAGCGGATGCACACGGGGGAGACGGCCTTCCACTGCACCGACTGTGGGAAGGCTTCAAACAGAACCCTTTCCCATCCCTCCCAGAGCACAGGGGAGGTCCAGGTGCTCCAGGGGCTGCCCCGTGTGCCCCTTGCCTGTCCCAGCCCCCAGGAGGGACATTCCAGGACATTCCCAACCTGCACTGCTCAGGATGCACATGGAGGGGGTGAAGGGGATCTCGTGTGCAGAGACCCCCAGGAACCCCCTGAGCCTCTCTGCTCATGGCAGGGGTGCGGCCAGAGAGGCACCAGGTGTGCAGGGGCTGGAGAAGGAGGGGACAGGGACACGGGAATGCAGGTACAGAGATGGGAACACACACATGGAAATGGGAACACACACACATGGAGATGGGAACACACACATGGAGATGGGAACACACACATATGGAGATGGGAACACACACATGGAGATGGGAACACACACATGGAGATGGGAACACACACGTGGAGATGGGAACACAAACATATGGAGATGGGAACACACACATGGAGATGGGAACACACACATGGAGATGGGAACACACACGTGGAGATGGGAACACACACATGGAGATGGGAACACACAAATGGAGATGGGAACACACCCATGGAGATGGGAACACACACACAGGATCAAGCAGAGTAACTTTGCTGAAGGGATTTATTGATCATTCAGGGGAAATGCCCCTGGGCTCTGAGGGAAATCAGCGGGTCCTCCAGGGATGATCATCTCCTCATGGTGCTGGAGGGGGACAGGGCATGGGTGTCACCACCAGTCCTGAAAGACAGAGCCCAAAATGTCACCCTCAAAGTCCACTGAAACACGAGAGGGGCCTTGTCCTGACCCCTCTCCCTGCAGGCACTGCTCACCTCAGACATCCAGGGATGCAGCCACATCTCACCAACAGGACCCACCACCTTCTCCACCACAGGGGGCTGGGGACAAAGCAGAGTTAGAGACACACTGGGTGCAGTGGGATGTATTGGGAGCCTGGGGGAAGAAATGGGATCCTTGGGGAAGGTGCACTGGGGTATATTGGGGCAGACTGGGATGGCCGGGAGTGTCATGGCCATGTGAGGGGAGGACCCGACTCAGGCAGAACTCCTGGTACCCACCTGAGCCATCTTCAGGATCCCAACGTCCACTAAATGCAGCTGGAGAGAGACCAGGAGCCCTGGCTGGTCACTGGGATGTCCCTGGTGGCAGCGAGGGATGGGGGGACCAAAGTGTCCCCCAGTTCCCAGACTGGATGCCCTCCAGTCCCCCCGGCCCACTCACCTCCCGCAGATCATTTTGGGTTCCTGCCAAGAGTGCCTGGGGAAGGAGAGCAAAAGGTTGCTCAGGACTGGCCCCTGTGGGGCTGGGGGAGGGACACGGGTGTCCCCAGCCCCCCCAGCCCATGGCTGCCCCCGTCTGAGGGGGAAAATCCCTTCTACTCCCCCAGCCCCACTGCACCCAGTTTCACCTCCAAGCCCTGTGCCTGCAGGGCCCAGGGTGGGGATGGAGACAAGGAGAGCCAGGGGAATTCAGGGCCTGCAGGGAGGGTGGGAGGAGGTTGGGGGGGACCCAAAGATGCTGAACTGGGGGGAACTGGGGAGCCCACGGGACTGGGATTGGGGTGTTGAAGGGGCCCTGTGTGGGATGCAGGGGAGGGGAAAGGAATTCAGGTGTAGGGACGTGGGGACTGCAAGGGAGAGGCTTGGTGGGGACAGGAGGAGGAGGATGGAGGAGGACAAAAATGAGGAGACTGGGAGATGGTTGGGAGTGGAAAGTGAGGCAAGGAATGGTCTTGGGAGGTACCGGGGCAGTGACCTGGGTGAAAGGCAAAGGTCTGAGGGGAAGGATGGAAAGAAAAGCTTTGGGAATGATCAATGGGAGGATGTTTGGGGACCCTGGGTAGGACAGAGAGCAGATGCTGGGGAGGAGATGCCTGAGGGGACCAAAAAGGATGGGATGGGAGGCCCAAGGGGTGGGATTTGGGAGCACCATTAAAAGCGCTGGAGTGGCGGCGCTCGGGCACGAGGGAGAGCCCGGGAAAAGCGTCGGGAACATTCTGGCACTGAGGGGAGCGCGGGCTCGGAACTTGGGCACCGAAATGATCGTGGGCCCGAGCGGGGGAGGGTCCCGGGCAACGGAGCGCAGGAGAGGGCGGCGAGCGGCGAGTGCCACGGGTTGGGCTTCACTGCCCTGGAGGCAAAAACTGCCCCGTGCACCATCCAGAGATTTCCCATCGACCTTTCCCCAAACCTGCCGAGTGGGACAGGACATCAGAGCTGCGCTCTGCCCAGACCCCAGGAAAGAAACCCCATCCCTTCCAACCAGCTCAGGGAAAAACATCCGGCTCCCAGCAGCTGCACAGAGGCTCCAGCACAGGAGCCTTGTCCCCCAGGCACATCTGTGGACTGTGCCCTGCCCAGAGCCCTGGGGCTGCCTGTGGAAGCCCCGAGGCTGCGGGATTTGCGAGGGGTGGCCTTTAAAGGGCTCTCCCAACCCCAAGCCTTCTACCCTTCTACGGCTCTAATCTGCACTGCAGTGTGGTACTTACACAAGGGGCAGCTATTTCCTGTGCTGGTTTAAAATCTGCCTGCCAGCCTGAATTCAGGCAGCGAGACAAAGACCCAGCTACCGGATTTTTTTGCTATTTACTAGGTGCCTCTGTGCCCAACGCTTGAACCTGCCCAGGACTCGCTGGACAGCAGCAGAGCCTTGTGGTGCCTCAGCCACTCCTCCCAGTCCCATACCATCAGCAAACGTGCTGAGGGTGCTCTCCGTCCCTTCTGCCAGGTCACTGGGCAACCGGTCAAACAAGGCTGGCCCCAGCACTGAGCCCCGCGCTCACAACCCTCTGAGCTCTGCCATTCAGCCAGGTCTCAACCCCCTCAGTGTCCACTCATCTAAGCCACACTTCCTGAACTGCCTGTGAGGGTCTTCTGGGAGGCAGGGTCAAAAGCCTTGCTGAAGTCACGGCAGACAACAGGCACTGCTCTCCCCTCATCTAGCCAGCCAATCGCTCCAGCCCAGAAGGCTAGGAGACTGGTCAAGCATGATTTTCCCTTCCTTTTATTCCACAGGCTTAGAGATGACATGCAGCATGAGCTGTTCTGTCCCCTTTCTGGGGATGGAGGTGACCGTATTGGGCCTGTCATTTCCTGGGTCCCTCTTGCTGCCCTTTTTGAAGACTGGAGTGATGTCGGCTTTCCTGCAGTCCTCAGGCTCCTCTACTGGGGAATCAGCATCCCTGATGTGCTGGCAGTGTTCCCTGTGCCAGGGGCAGGAGCAGAGATTTGCCTTGACCAGGGCCAGAGCCCTGGAGTGGCACTGCCTGAACAGCACTTTTCGTGCAGCAGTGGCTGCCCAACAGTCCTCGGTGGCTGCCCCAGGGCCTGGCATCTGACCCTGCGCTTGCTGCAGCAGCAGCCGCCCCGGCTCTGTGGTTACCGAGGGCTCGGGACCCGCTGCGGAACCTCGGTTGCCAAGGGGCCGCCTCACACTGGGTGGTGGGGGCTGGGGCCATCCCTGCCCGTATTTCAGGTGCAGGGTGCTGAGGTCACAGTGGCCACTGTGACCCGTGGGGCCAAGGGCACAAAACGGGACTCTGGGCTCGGGCCCAGTGTCAGTGTTACCTGACAACGAGAGGAGAAGGAAGAGGAGGGACAGCGCTGCCCAGGGAGAGCCTCAGAGCTTGGGGCTCTTGGCCTGTGCTGCAGCTACAGCCACCTCGCCCTTCTCAGACTACAGTGAAGGAGCATTTTGACGAGGCTACAGTGGATAGGAAAAAAGGAGGAGAAGGCGGACAGAGACAGGAGTCAGGGGCAGTAGGGGGGCCCTAACCCCCCGGGCTCTGCCCCTCTGTTGCAAACGCCTCTCGCTTCTTTTGCCCAGACAGTGGAGGAGCACCTGGAGGAGACCTCGGTGTTCCAAGGACAGGGACTCCCTGCTGACCGTCACCATGTCACACAGGGAGGAGGAGGCCCCCAGAGGGAGGGAGCCAGGTGAGAGCAAAGTGCCCCCCTCTCAGCCTGGCAGAGGGGCTGTCGGGGCGGGCAGCACAGGTGCCATGCCCAGGGCCATTGTCTCTCTCCCCTCCAGCATGCCTGCTGTGTCAGCGATCAGAGGCTGACCTGGACATCTGTGGGGAAAAACTCTTCATACATGGGCTCTGTGCCCACGAGTTCTGCCTGGTGAGTTGCTCCATGGGTTCCCTCCACTTTTTGACAGGCAGTCCCTGCCACTCTCTCCTCATCAGTGAGTGTCATTTTCCTGCAGTTTTTTGCCACCAACTTTCCTGACCGCCCGGTTCATCGAGGAGGACTCTGGTGTCTTCCCTCATGGGAGATCCGAGCTGTAGTCTCCCTGGCGGCTCAGCAGGTGAGACCCTGACTAGAGTAGGGAGATTTGTGCCAGGCAGGGTTTGCTGGAACTTAGCCCAAAACCTGAGCAAGAAAGTCCAGCCCTTCCAAGCAGCTCTGGGAGAAGGAGGAGGCCCTGAGGCTGCTGCTGATGGGGCTACTCTGCTCTTTCCAGATCTGCTGCATCTGTGGCCAGAGAGGGGCCACCATTTCCTGCTGTAGAAGACACTGTGACCTGAGCTTCCACCTGCCCTGTGCCAAGCAGGGAGGCTGTGTCACCCAGTTCTGCAGACCATTCAGGTACCTGCTGTCCCTTCCTCACCACCACCAGGGAAGGGCCCAGCACTTCTCTCCTCACCCACCCCTTTTCCCCCCAGGGCCTTCTGCCCCGCACACAGCCCAGAGCAGGCAGTGGAGGCGACTCCAGAGCCGGGCACCCAATGCCTCATCTGCATGGAGCCTGTGGAGGACAGAAAGACCTTCAACACCCTGGTGTGCCCAGCCTGCAAAACCGCCTGGTTCCACAGGGCCTGCATCCAAGTAGGAGTGGTTCTGTCACCCTGAGGGGCACAGCAGGGGCTCAGCAGCACCAGGGCCTCACTCTTGCTGCTTGTGTTTCTCCTGCAGGGACAGGCTCTGCATGCTGGTCGTTTCTCCTTCCAGTGCCCCCTCTGCAGAAATGATGAGGCATTTATAAGAGATATGTTCACCGTGGGGATCCAAATCCCCTTGAGGTTGGTGTCCTTCTGCCTGGCTCACAACACAGGGGGTGCAAGTGCTGTGCCGTGCCAGGGCCTGCCCCAGCAGTCCTGGCCCTGCCCTGGTCCCTGAGTCCCGGGTTCAGCTTCCCACAGGAGCTGGAAATGGCACAGGGGGAAGGGGGAACACCCTGCACCTGCCTGATGCCAGGGCAGAGAGAGTTCATCAGTTTTCCTTTTCCCATCAGACCACCATCATGGGAGGGCTTTAATGCATTCAATGAGATGGGAGACAGACACAGGCGCTGCGATGCCAGTGAGTGCCTTTTTCCAGGAGGTAGGCAGGAGGCAGAGGAGGAGGGGTAAGTTGCCAAAGCTGCTCCTCCTGTGCTGCCAAGGGCACCCACAAACACTGCTGTGGCCTGAGGAACAGCATAACCAGCTGGGAATGTGATGGCTGTGCTGGTCTGGGCACAGGTAAAAGGCAAAGCACCCTGGTGACCCTGGGCCTGGTGCCCCTGGGCCTGGCAACGGGTGTCCAGGGTTGGCTTGGCTGAGCTTGTCTGCTCCAGGAGGACTGGAGGCACTGCTCTGGCCTATCTTGTCCCAGGCCTGGGGCAATTTTGGGGTCCCAAGCCAGGAATTGCGGATCCCATTCCCGGCGGGACACTCCCACCAGAATACTGGGACGCTCCCACGGAAACACCAGGATCCAGAGGGTCAGGAAGGAGGGATTTTCCTGGGATTCCCCCCTACTCGTGGTGGGCGATGAGCAGCATCATGGCCATGCCTGCCAGCAGCTGCAGCAGCGCCGGCCCCGAGCCAGAATTCCGCAGGATCTCGGGAATGACGGACACGGTGCCAGGGAGATGAAGCCGCCGGCGGTGAAGGGAAGGATCCCGGAGCCCGCGGCCGCCCCGGAGCCCTCGGCCAGCAGGGAACAGGCGACACCGGCAACCGCGGCCAGGACCATCACCAGCTGGAGATACATCACCTGGGGTGGAGAAACAGGGGAACTGGGAGCACTGGGAGGGACTGGGAGGGACTGGGAGAGGGTAATAGGGTCACTGGGAGCACTGGGAGGGATTGGGAAGGGAATGAGGGACACTGGAGGAAGTGGGAGGGACTGGGAAGAGAAGGGAATGGGAGGCACTGGAGGGACTGGGACCACTGGGAGGGACTGGGGGGACTGGGAGCCCTCGGTCAGCAGGGAACGGGCGGCGCCGGCAACCGCGGCCAGGGCAGTGACCAGCTGCAGACACATGGCCTGGGACACAGATAATGGGGTCACTGGGAGCACTGGGAGGGACTGGGAGGGGGTTAGAGGGGTAAGAGATGGATTGGGAAGGATTGGGAGGGACTGGGAGCAGGGAACAGGCGGCATCGGCAACTGCGGCCAGGGCCGTCACCAGCTGGAGACACATCAGCTGCGAGGGGATAACGGGGTCACTGGGAGCACTGGGAGCACTGGGAGAGGGATAATGGGTTACAGGGAGGGACTGGGAGGGGGTTACAGGGATAAGAGATGGATTGGGAAGGACTGGGAGCACTGGGAGGCATTGGGAGGGACTTGGGGCACTGGGAGGGGGTTACAGGGATAAGAGATGGATTGGGAAGGAGTGGGAGGGACTGGTGGGACTGGGAGCAGGGAACAGGCAGCGCCAGCAACCACGGCCAGAGAGGTGACCAAGTGGAGACACATCAGCTGGGAGGGGATAACGGGGTCACTGGGAGGGACTGGGAGGGGGTTACAGGGATAAGAGATGGATTGGGAAGGACTGGGAGGGACTGGGAGCACTGGGATCCCTCGGCCAGCAAGGAACAGGTAGCGCCTGTTTGGTTTGGTTTAGAGTTTGTGCTTTACTTTGCTTTAACAATTTTGACATTGTTCAAAGTGTGTTTTTGCAGCCAGACCCTGTCCCTGAGCACCAGGAACCTTTAACCTGTGCCAATTTGTATTAATAAAGAGTGTTATTCCACAGACTGTTGGAGGGAGTCCTTTATAGAGGTGCTGCCAGTTTTGTCAATGCCGGAGTAACTGGTGGAAATATCCACTGAGGGGTTTTCCTTTGGCTGTGACGTGTCAATCCCCGAAAAAGGGCCCTGGAATTCCCCCCACCTCATTGTGGATCTGTTTGGTGGAGGGTTCCTGGGTGGAATATGGGACAGACTAGATGGGACTGACAGGGTTTTGTTTTTGCCTGGGGCACCACCAGACAAACAAATCTCCAAGAGTCGGGTGAATTCCCCTTCCCCCCGTTTCCCGGCACACACGGGAATCTGCTGAGGTTGGACAAGACCAAGGTGGTGCAGTCAGGTCAGGGCAGCCCCCGGGATCGGTGCAGGCTGGGGGAGGAAGGGATGGAAGAACCTGCTGGGAGAGGGCTCTGGGGGTGCTGGTGGGTGACAAATGGGACACGAGCCAGCCCAGAAACCCCCCGTGTGCGGGGCTCATGCCGGGGGCAGGGGAGGAGGGGAATGTGCCCCTCTGCTGCCCTCAGGTGAGACCCCACCTGCAGTGCTGCCTCCAGCTTGGGGGGGCCCAGATCAGGAGGAATGGACCTGTTGGAGTGGATCCAGAGGAGGCCACAAAGGTGCTCTGAGGGCTGGAGCCCCTCTACTCTGGGGACAGGTTGGGACAATTGGGATTGTTCAACCTGGAGAAGAGAAGGCACCAGAGAGGCCTTAGAGCCCCTTCCAGTGCCTCGAGGGGCTCCCAGAGATCTGCCGAGGGATTTTGGAAGAGGACCTGTAGTGATGGGAGAAGGGGGAATGGCTTTCCACTGACAGAGGGCAGGTTTAGGGGGATATTGGGAAGAAAGTTTTCCCTGTGAGGGGGGAGGCCCTGGCACAGGTTGCCATGAAAAGCTGTGGCTACCCCATCCCTGGAAGTGTCCAAGGTCAGGATGGATGGGGTTTGGAGTAACGTGGGTTAGTGGAAGGTGTCCCTGCCCATGCCAGGGGGTGGCACGGGATGAGCTTTAAGGTCCCTTCCCACTCAAATTAGTTGATGATTCCATGATTCTGTGCTGAGACAAGTCCCTGTTGTGGGCAGTGACTGTAAACAAGTCCATTATCCCAGTCAAAACCAGGACAACAGGACAGAGACCTCCTGCTGAGTCTGGTCCTGTTCCCCCCTCGTGCAGCTACTGAGGGACTCTGGGAAGCTGAGGGCACCAGGAACTTGGGAAGGGAGACATAAATGTGGGGAGAACAGGGTCCCCTTTTCTCCTTCCCTTTCCCTCAGTGAGTCACCACAACACCTCCCTGTGGGTCACGGTCTGAGGAGAACGGCCAGGTTCCAAATCCATTTGGAACCAGAGGGTGGGAAAAATCCCACAGGAGGGACTGCAGGAACAAGACGAATTTCCCCAGGGGCTCCCAGCCCTGCTCAGAGGGAAGGAAGGAGACAGTCCAAGGGGGATCAGTTGCACCTCAGGCACCCTGTTCAGGTCTCTCGTCCATCTCTCTCTCAAACACCAAACTGGGGACATTTCCCTCTTCCAATGAGCTGCTGCTCCCACAATTTGGAGTGTCCAGAGTGTGATCATTGGTGTTGAGGGGCTGTAAATGTCTCTTTCTTGAGCAGCTTCACCTCCCCTGGGCCCCTCCTCAGTTCACATTCCTCAATTATCCAACAAACGAGGCATGAAGCAGAAAGGGGCAAAAGGAAAATCTTCCAGGTCACTGCCGGCTCCTGGGGAAAATCCAAGGCAAAGAGTCAAGTCATTGACCTGAGATGTTTTCCCAGTTTCCCCACAATGGTCTCTTGTGTCTGGTCAGGGGCCCGTAAGGATGGAAGGTGTTGCGGAAATGTGGCCAAAGGTGAGTGGAGAATTGAGGTTATGTCAGGTTGCCGGGAGCCCCCGCTCAGTGCCTCTGTCCTTGATCTCTGCCCACGGGGGTCCCAGCACAGAGGGGCCTCTGAGGAGGGTGGGGAGGGAGGGAGAGTGGGGTAGGAAGGTGCCATCCTGCTGAGGGCAGCGCTGGGCCCAGGGCAGGGCAGGGCCATCCCTGGGGACAGGGGCACTGGGGCAGCTGTGTCCCAGGGCCAGCCCATGTGGAGCCAGAGCCCTGCTGGGCTGCCAGTCCCTGGCCCCCCCTGCCTGGGCCAGCTCAGCAGAGCGGGCCCGGCTGATGCGGGAGGAAACGGTGTGCCCAGCTGGGAACAGGGGCAGGGCCAGCAAAGGGCATCTGCCCCTCTGGGCTCTGCTCGGGAGGGCGTGGCTGGGCCTGCACCACTTGGGGGCTGCAGTGCCCGCAAATGGGCTGGAGCCGGGCACTGCCACCACCCCAGCACTGCCCTGGGCCCAGCCCTTGTGTGCCAGGGCAGCATTGCCCAGTGCTCCCCAGTGCCTGCCCAGACTGGAGATCCAGTCACCCGGCTGTGCCCATTGCCCGGTCAGCCCCTTTATCTCCCAGCTCCCTGTTTCCATGTGACATCACATCCTTCATATGCTTCCTGTGACATCACAGTCTCCCCTGTGACATCATGTTCTCCTCTGTGACATCACATCCTCCACGTGACATCACATCCTCCTCTGTGACATCACATCCTCCTCTGTGACATCACATCCTCCCTGTGACATCCCATCCTTCATATTCTCCCTGTGACATCACATAGGCCTCTGTGACATCACAGCCTCCACTGCGACATCACAATCTTCCTGTGACATCACATCCTTCTCAGTGACATCACATCCACGCTTTGGCATCACAACCTTCATCTGAAATCACATCCTTTACATCCTTCCTGTGACATAACATCCTCCTCTGGGACATCACATCGTTCCAGTGACATCACATCCTCCCCTGTGCCTTCACGTTCTCCCTGGGACATCTCATCCTTCCTGTGATATCACATCCTCCTTTATGACGACATCCTTCACATTCTTCCTGTGACATCACATTCTCCTCTGTGACATCACATCCTCCCTGGGATATCACATCCTCCCCATGACTTCACATCCTCCTGTGACATCACATACTTTCTGTGACATCACATATATCTCCTATGACGTCCCAGCTCCCCTGTGACATCCCATCTTTAACATCCTTCCTGCGACATCACATCCTCCAGTGTGACGTCACATCCTCCCCTGTGACATCACATCCTCCCTGTGACATCACATCTTTAACATCCTTCCTGCGACATCACATCCTCCAGTGTGACATGACATCCTTCACAACCTTCCTGCACCATCACATCCTCCTCTGGGCCATCACATCATCCCTGTGACATCACATATTCCTTTGGGATATCACATCCTCCCCATGACATCACATCCTCCTCTGCGACATCACATACTTCCTGTGACATCACATTGTTCCTGTGACAACATATATCTGCTATGACATCCCAGATCCCCCGTGACATTACATCCTTCATATCCTCCCTGTGACTTCACATCCTTCCTGCGACATCACATCCTCCTCTGTGACGTCACCTCCTCCCCGTGACATCACATCCTCTTCTCTGACATCACATCATTCACATCCTTCCTATGACATCACATCATCCCAGTGACATCACATCTTCCTCTATGACATCACATCCTTCATATCCTCCCTGTGACATCACATCCTTCACATTCTTGCTGTGACATCACAACCTCCTCTGTGACATCACATCCTCATCTGTGACATCACATCCTCCTCGGAGACATCACATCCTTCAAGTGACATCACATTCATCTTGTGAGATCACATCCATCCTCTATGACATCACATCCTCCTCTGTGACTTCACATCCTTCACATCCTTTCTGTGACGTCACATCCTCCACTGAGACATGACATCCTCCCCTGTGACGTCACATCCTCCCTGTGACATCACATCCTTCATATCCTCTCTGTGACATCGCATCTCCTTCTGTTACATCACATCCTCCACTGTGACATCACATTCTCCCCTGTGACATCACATTCTCTCTGTGACAGCTCATCCTCCTCTCTGACGTCACATCATCCCTGTGACATCACATCCTTCTCTGTGACATCCTCATGTCCTTGGCTTCTCAGAGTCCCTCAGTAGCTACACGAGGTTGGAGGGAACGAAACTTAACAGGAGGTCTCTGTCCTGTTGTCCTGGTTTTCACTGGGATAATGAACTGGTTTACAGTCACTGCCCACAACAGGGACTTGTCTCAGCACAGAATCATGGAATCATGGATTGGTTTGGGTGGGAAGGGACCTTAAAGCTCATCCTGTGCCACCCCCTGGCATGGGCAGGGACACCTTCCACTAGCCCACGTTACTCCAAGCCCCGTCCATCCTGACCTTGGACACTTCCAGGCATGGGGCAGCCACAGCTTCTCAGGGCAACTTGTGCCAGGGCCTCCCCCCCTCACAGGGAAAACTTTCTTCCCAATATCCCCCTAAGCCTGCCCTCTGTCAGTGGGAAGCCATTCCCCCTTCTCCCATCACTACAGGTCCTCTTCCAAAATCCCTCGGCAGATCTCTGGGAGCCCCTCGAGTCACTGGAAGGGGCTCTAAGGCCTCTCTGGTGCCTTCTCTTCTCCAGGCTGAACAATCCCAATTGTCCCAACCTGTCCCCAGGGCAGAGGGGCTCCAGCCCTCAGAGCACCTTTGTGACCTCCTCTGGATCCACTCCAACAGGTCCATTCCTCCTGATCTGGGCCCCCAGAGCTGGAGGCAGCACTGCAGGTGGGGTCTCACCTGAGGGCAGCACAGGGGCACATTCCCCTCCTCCCCTGCCCCCGGCATGAGCCCCGCACACGGGGGGTTTCCGGGCTGGCTCGTGTCCCATTTGTCACTCACCAGCACCCCCAGAGCCCTCTCCCAGCAGGGACTTCCATCCCTTCCTCCCCCAGCCTGCACCGATCCCGGGGGTTGCCCTGACCCGGCTGCACCACCTTGTTCTTGTCCAACCTCAGCAGATTCCCGTGTGTGCCGGGAAACGGGGGAAAGGGGAATTCACCCGACTCTTGGAGATTTGTTTGTCTGGTGGTGCCCCAGGCAAAAACAAACCCCTGTCAGTCCCATCCAGTCTGTCCCATATTCCACCCAGGAACCCTCCACCAAACAGATCCACAATGAGGTGGGGGGAATTCCAGGGCCCTTTTTTGGGGACTGACACATCACAGCCAAAGGGAAACCCCTCAGTGGATATTTCCACCAGTTACTCTGGCATCAACAAAACTGGCAGCACCTTTATAAAGGACTCCCTCCAGCAGTCTGGGTAATAACCCCCTTTATTAATACAAATTGGCACAGGTTAAAGGTTCCTGGTGTTCAGGGACAGGGTCTGGCTGCAGAAACACACTTTAAACAATGTCCAAATTGTTGTTAAAGCAAAGCAAAGCAGAACCTCTAAACCAAACCAATCCACAGATACATTAGGAAGCAAAAGCCAGCTCTAGTCCTTCCAAGCAGTGACTAACACGCAGAGCTGACACTTCCCACCCAGCACAGGCGTCCCTGAGGGGGAGGAAGGCAGGTTCAACCCCTCCGTTGATCCCAGAAGTTTCAGTGGAAATGTCCCTCCAATTCTTTCCCCATTTCCAACACTCTTTTATGCTCTTTCTTTAGGTTCAGGAGGAGTTTGAGGGTTTCTACTGAGAAGTGCTACAATTGTTTCTGGGTGCCTGGGGAGCTTTGTGGGACATCGTGACCTTATCCCAGCTGGGAAGTGACAGCTGGAGTCTCTTTGCTGTCCGGGAAGCAGCAGCTGGTTTTCCTCTCTAATTCCTCTTCTATGTTAACTTTTAGCCTTATCTCTGTCTCCACACTCTGGGACCATTTCTCTGGCTTGTCCAGGTCCCCCTGGATGTCATCCTGTCCCTCAGGTGTGTCACCTGCCCCGCTCAGCTCAGTGTCACGGGCTCAGGGTGCCCTCCATCCATTGGCCTCCATCACTAAGGAAGATGTCGGATATTGGGGTCAGGAGTGAGGAATTGGAGGGTGTGGAGTCCAGTTGGGGATTCCTTGCTGGGGATAAGGACACGGACAGCGGGATTGGGAAGGGGGTAGCAGTCCTCAGCCTCTGGAGGTGTCTCCTGCAGAGAGGGAAGGACAGGAATGGCTTTGAGAAAGATCTTGCAAACTGCCATTGGAAGAGGTGCCCAGGATGAGAGAATTCCCTGTGGTGGAGGCAATCACATCCCCTTGCGATGCAGGGGCTGTAAATGCCCCCCCGAGGGACTCCACCTCCCCTGGACCCCTCCTCTGTCAACGTTCCTCAATTATCCAACAAACGAGGCACGAAGCAGAAAGGGACAAAAGGAAAATCTTCCAGGTCACTGCCGGCTCCTGGGGAAAATCCAAGGCAAAGAGTCAAGTCATTCAGCTGAGATGTTTTCCCAGCTGCCCCACAATGGTCTCTTGTGTCTGGTCAGGGGCCCGTAAGGATGGAAGGTGTCCCGGAAATATCGCCAAAGGTCAGTGGAGAATTGAGGCTGTGTCAGGTGCCGGGAGCCCCCGCTCAGTGCCTGTCCTTGATCTCTGCCCACGGGGGTCCCAGCACAGAGGGGCCTCTGAGGCAGGTGGGGAGGGAGGGAGAGTGGGGCGGGAAGGTGCCATCCTGCTGAGGGCCAGCACTGGGCCCAGAGATATGATGTCATATGAGGGATGTGATGTCACAGAGGAGGATGTGATGGCACAGGAATGATGTGATGTAACTGATGCCTTAAGCCCCTTTATAGTTTTTGTTTTTCTAATTTTTATAAGCTTTAGAAGGTTTATAAGTAGTAGAAGTAGATTTTAAAAGCAGCATCCTTCACTCCCTTTTCCTGTATTACAAGTACTTTACACATTCCTTAACCCTCTTACCTCATTCTATGCTCCCTATATCAAATCTACCCCTGAATTCAGTGGCAATATTTAGTCTCTTGTCAAGGCAAGGCCTAGGTTGTTTAGAGAACAGCCATATCAGGGCCTGAACAACAAAAGGGAGTCAAGAACTAGGTGACTATATACCCTCTGTGCTCTGCAGATGATGAGACTGATGAAGAGGTGGTCCCGAAATACACCCCAGACTCAATTCTCAGGGGGTGGACCCGGGGTGGACCAGAGCAAAGGCTACGGGGTGGACACACTTGGGATTGGACAGACAATATTCTAAAATGGACCATCTGGAGCACAGCGGCGCGTGTCTTTTAACATCCATTGCCTTGGCACAATTAAACCCTTTCCTTTTCTCACCCCTAATTAACTGCTCCGGACTTATTTCTTTAGCACCAACATTCCACAGCATCACACAGAAGAGGAGGTGATGTCACAGGACAGATGTGATGTCAAAGGAAAGATGTGATGTCATATGACAGATGTGACAACATAGAGGAGGTGTGATGTCACAGGAGAGATATGATGTCATATGATGGATGCGACATCATAGAGGAGTTGTGATGTCACAGAAGAGGATGTGATGTCACAGGACATATGCGATGTCACAAAGGAGGATGTGATGTCATAGGAGACATGTGGTGTCACAGAAGAGGATGTGATGTCAGAGGAAGGATCTGATGTCACAGAGGAGGTTTTGATGTCATATCATGGATGTTATGCCACAGAGGAGGATGTGATGTCACAGTGGAGGATGTGATGTCATAGGAGAGATATGAGGTCCTATGATGGATGCGACATCGTAGAGGAGTTGTGATGTCACCAGAAGGATGTGAAGTCACAGAGGAGCATGCGATGTCATAGAGGAGGATATGATGCCACAGAGGAGGTTGTGATGTCACAGCATAGATGTGATGCCACAGCATGGATGTGATGTCACAGTGGAGGATGTGACGCCACAGGAGAGATATGATGTCATCTGATGGATACGACATCATATCCTGTGACGTCACATCCTCCACTGTGACATCATAGAGGACATCATAGAGGAGCTGTAGTATCACAGGGAGGATGTGATGTCACAGAGGTAGGATGAGATGTCACGGGGGATGCTGGAGTAGCTCATGGAAATATCCACTGAGGGGTTTTCCTTTGGCTGTGACGTGTCAATCCCCGAAAAAGGGCCCTGGAATTCCCCCCACCTCATTGTGGATCTGTTTGCAGGAGGATTCCTGGGTGGAATATGGGACAGACTAGATGGGACTGACAGGGTTTTGTTTTTGCCTGGGGCACCACCAGACAAACAAATCTCCAAGAGTCAGGTGAATTCCCCTTCCCCCCGTTTCCCGGCACACACGGGAATCTCCTGAGGTTGGACAAGACCAAGGTGGTGCAGCCGGGTCAGGGCAACCCCCGGGATCGGTGCAGGCTGGGGAAGGAAGGGATGGAAGAACCTGCTGGGAGAGGGCTCTGGGGGTGCTGGTGGGTGACAAATGGGACACGAGCCAGCCCGGAAACCCCCCGTGTGCGGGGCTCATCCCGGGGGCAGGGGAGGAGGGGAATGTGCCCCTGTGCTGCCCTCAGGTGAGACCCCACCTGCAGAGCTGCCTCCAGTTCGGGGGGCCCAGATCAGGAGGAATGGACCTGTTGGAGTGGATCCAGAGGAGGTCGCAAAGATGCTCTGAGGGCTGGAACCCCTCTGCTCTGGGACAATTGGGATTGTTCAACCTGGAGAAGAGAAGACTCCAGAGAGGCCTTAGAGCCCCTTCCAGTGCCTCGAGGGGCTCCCAGAGACCTGCCGAGGGATTTTGGAAGAGGACCTGTAGTGATGGGAGAAGGGGGAATGGCTTCCCACTGACAGAGGGCAGGTTTTTCCCTGTGAGGGGGGAGGCCCTGGCACAGGTTGCCCTGAGAAGCTGTGGCTGCCCCTGGATCTCTGGAAGTGTCCAAGGCCAGGATGGAAGGGGCTTGGAGCAACCTGGGTTAGTGGAAGGTGACCCTGCCCATGCCAGGGGGTGGCACAGGATGAGCTTTAACATCCCTTCCCACTCAAATTAGTTGATGATTCCATGATTCTGTGCTGAGACAAGTCCCTGTTGTGGGCAGTGACTGTAAACCAGTCCATTATCCCAGTGAAAACCAGGACAACAGGACAGAGACCTCCTGCTGAGTCTGGTGTCCCCTCTCATGCAGCTACTGAGCTGCTCTGGGAAGCCGTGGGCACCAGGAAATTGGGAAGGGAGACGTAAATGTGGGGAGAACAGGGTCCCCTTTTCTCCTTCCCTTTCCCTCTGTGAGTCACCACAACACCTCCCTGAGGAGAACGGTCAGGTCCAAATCCATTTGTAACCAGAGGGTGGGAAAAATCCCACAGGAGGGACTGCAGGAACAAGACGAATTTCCCCACGTGCTCCCAGCCCTGCTCAGGGGGAAGGAAGGAGACAGTCCAGGGAGGATCAGCTGCACCTCAGGTACCCTGTTCACGTCTCTCGTCCATCTCTCTCTCAAACACCAAACTGGGGACATTTCCCTCTTCCAATGAGCGGCTTCTCCCACAATTTGGATGGTCCAGAGTGTGATCATTGGTGTTGAGGGGCTGTAAATGTCTCTTTCTTGAGCGGCTTCACCTCCCCTGGGCCCCTCCTCAGTCAACGTTCCTCAATTATCCAACAAACGAGGCATGAAGCAGAAAGGGGCAAAAGGAAAATCTTCCAGGTCACTGCTGGCTCCTGGGGAAAATCCAAGGCAAAGAGTCAAGTCATTGACCTGAGATGTTTTCCCAGCTGCCCCACAATGGTCTCTTGTGTCTGGTCAGGGGCCCATAAGGATGGAAGGTGTTGCGGAAATGTGGCCAAAGGTGAGTGGAGAATTGAGGCTGTGTCAGGTGCCGGGAGCCCCCGCTCAGTGCCTGTCCTTGATCTCTGCCCACGGGGGTCCCAGCACAGAGGGGCCTCTGAGGCAGGTGGGGAGGGAGGGAGAGTGGGGCGGGAAGGTGCCATCCTGCTGAGGGGCAGCGCTGGGCCCAGGGCAGGGCAGGGCCATCCCTGGGGAGGGGGGCACTGGGGCAGCTGTGTCCCAGGGTCAGTCCAGTGTGGAGCCAGAGCCCTGCTGGGCTGCCAGTCCCTGTCCCCCCCTGCCTGGGCCAGCTCAGCAGAGCGGGGCCCGGCTGATGCGGGAGGACACGGTGTGCCCAGCTGGGACAGGGGCAGGGCCAGCAAAGGGCATCTGCCCCTCTGGGCTCTGCTCGGGGAGGGTGTGGCTGGGTCTGCACCACTTGGGGGCTGCAGTGCCCGCAAATGGGCTGGAGCTGGGCACTGCCACCACCCCAGCACTGCCCTGGGCCCAGCCCTTGTGTGCCAGGGCCAGCATTGCCCAGTGCTCCCCAGTGCCTGCCCAGACTGGAGATCCCAGTCACCCAGCTGTGCCCATTGCCCGTCAGCCCCTTTATCTCCCAGTTCCCTGTTTCCCTGATCCCGGGGTCCTGGTGCCCCAAGAAGGGGGTCAGTGCCAGCCCTGCGTTCAGTCAAGGGGTTGGAGTGGGAACAGGGACAATTGTGCTCAGACACGCCGCATTTGGGGCTGGGCTGAGATCTGGGGTGTCCCAGAGGGAAAGCTCTGGGAAGGGATGGGCAGGAGGACATGGGGGGATCAGGCTTTGGGGGTCTTTGGAGGATGGATTGTGTTGTATGGGATTGTCCCCACAGGGTATGCAGCTGCTTTCAGCTCCCTGCCCACCCCCTTGGCACCCGCAGGTGCCTGGGCCCTTCCAGGGGCAGCTGCCCCGTGCAGGAAGCTGGAGGGATGCCGGGGAAGGTGACTGGATGGGTGCCGCAGGCGGGATGGACTCTGTGCCAGGGCTGGGCTTGTGGCCAGGGCTGGGGGCTGTGCCCAGCCGGGCTTTGCCCCGGGGGCTCTCGGGGAGGGGGCAGGGAGGAGTCCCGGCAGGGATAAATGTGCTCCTGCCCTTGTGCAGCCTCAGCCAGCGCTGCCCAGGCCCAGAGGAAGATGAAGGTCGCTGTGCTCAGCGTGGCCCTGCTCTTCACCATCCTGCTGAGCCCCCCGGCAGATGCCAAGGTGAGGCCCCCATGCCACGGCCATGGGCTCAGGGATGGGCCCCTTCCCAATCCAGGGGCTCCCCCAGCACTCCCCAGCACCCCCAGCCCCGGGCCAGGCCACTTTCTTCCAGTCACAATTCCCTCTCCCCTTCCCCTTCCTACAATTCAGCTCCTGCTGCTGCAGCTCCGCTTCCTCACGGGATGCTTGCACCCGGCTCCCTCCTGGCACAGTCCCAATCCTTCCTGCTCTTTCTGACCCCAAATCCCACCTTTTTGGGCCTCCCCATCCCATCCTCTTGGTTCCCTGGGGCATCTCCCCACCATCTCCTCTCTTTCCCAGCCAAGGCAAAGGTCCAACCCAAACTGGGTGGAACTGGGCCAAGCCCCACTGGAGTCCAAGGAGGACAAACAGGCCCAAGCTCCACACTGGGCTCAAGTGGGACAAGGCCTGGCCAGGTTGAAGTGGCACCAACTGGGAAATGCCCTGCCATGGTCCATTCCCAGAACCTTTTCTCCAGGCTTTGCCCTCCATGCCTTGCCTTTCCCCCTGCACTGGTGCCCCCAACTTGCCTGGGAGCCACAATCCCACAGAGCCCCGCTCAGCCCGGGGGGCAGCCGGGGCTGGAGGGGGTGAGGACACCCGTGTCCCCCCCAGCCCCACAAGGCCAACCCCAACCAAGCCTTTGCTCTCCTCCTGCAGCCCGTTCAGGCCGGCGGCGTCCAATGTGGGGAGGTAAGTCCGGGAATTGGGGGGCACCCAGTGTGGGAACTGGGGGGGGCACTTTGGGCCCCCATCCCTTCCTGGCACTGGGGACACCCCAGTGACCAGTGACGTCTCCTTGTCTCTCTACAGGCAGGCGTGATCGGCGGCCCGGTGGGTACCAGGGCTTGTGCTGGGCCCAGACCCTCCCCTCTGGTGGCCACCACCCTCCAGGGCATCCCAGTGCTCCCCAGTCCACCCCAGTGTGCACCGGGGAGGCCCCTTCCTCAGGGCCCCCACTCTATTCCCACACACCCCAGTCCACCCCACCACACACACACAGGGCATCATTCCCACACCATTTCTTCCCCTCTTTCTCCTCTAACCCTTTCCCTTTCAAATTGCCCATGACACTCGTGTCCAGAAATCCCCTTCCTTGACCCCTCAGTCCCAAACCCCCTCCCAGTCCCTTCCAGTTTTCTCCCCTTCCCCATTT
This sequence comes from Chiroxiphia lanceolata, assembly GCF_009829145.1. Taxonomy (NCBI): domain Eukaryota; kingdom Metazoa; phylum Chordata; class Aves; order Passeriformes; family Pipridae; genus Chiroxiphia; species Chiroxiphia lanceolata. Next base: position 140,096 of record NC_045669.1, read on the forward strand.
CTCCTGCCCCACCCCTGCCCTGCTTCATTCCCTGGGTCCCCTCCACTGGAATCCCTTCCTCCTCCCCCACATTCCCCACAGTCCCATCCCTTCCACACCCCAATGCCCATCCTGTGGGATGCCCAATTCCCCCCACTTCACTGTCTTTGGGTCCCCTCCTCCTCCCCCCTCCACCCTCCCTGCAGGCCCTGAATTCCCCTGGCTCTCCTTGTCTCCATCCCCACCCTGGGCCCTGCAGGAACAGGGATCCCAGGGGAAACTGGGTGCAGTGGGGCTGGGGGGAGCAGAAGGGATTTTCCCCCTCAGACTGGGGCCAACCATAGGTTGGGGGGGCTGGGGACACCCGTGTCCCTCCCCCAGCCCCACAGGGGCCAATCCTGCTTAAACCTTTACTCTCCTTCCCCAGCCACTTGCGGGACAAGGAGGAGGTGGATGTGTCGGGGTAAGTCCTGGAGTTGGGATGTCCCCAGTGTGGGAAATGGGGGGAAATGTAGTCCCCCCATCCCTCCTGGGCCTGGGGACACCCCAGTGACCAGTGACACCTCACGCTCTCTCTCCAGGGAGGCATGGATGTCCATCGAGTGAAGAGGTCTGAGGTGGGTACCCCGAGTTCTGCTGGGCCCAGACCCTCCCCTCTCATGGTCACAACCCTCCCCGGCATCCCAGTGTGTCCCAGTCCAGCCCAGTGTGTCCCAGTCCTGCCATGTGTGTCCCAGTCCAGCCCAGTTTGCCCCAGTTCACCCCAGTGTGTCTCTAACCCTGCCTTTGTCCCCAGCCCCCCGTGGCTGACCAGGTGGAGCTGCAGCGCCAGTGACGCTCGGTTGCCTCTCTGCATGTCCAGGTGAGAAATATGGGAGGGTCCTCAGCCCCCCAGAGGAGCCTGGCAGGGCCCTGGGGGGTCCCTGAGCCCTCTGCAGTGGGTAGAGCTTGGGGACAGCAGAGGGACACGCAGGGGGCTGTCCCTGCTCCGTGTTCCGGGGCAGCTGGACAGAGCTGCCCCCAAGCCTTGCCTTGCACTGGGGGCTCTGCAGACCCCCAGGGTCAGCGGGAGGGCAGGGAGGGGCTCGGGGAGGTGTCAGAGCATCCCGGGCTCAGGGGCTCTGGGGGCCACATGGATCTCAGCATCCAATTCCCTTCTCCTGCCCCAGCTCCCTGCAGACAGACGGGGTGGGGACAAGGCCCCTCCCATGTCCCAGTGGACACCGGGGGTGAGGTTTGGGGCTCTGTCTTTCAGGACTGGAAGTGGTGGTGACACCCGTGTCCTGTCCCCCTCCAGCGGCATGAGGAGATGATCATCCCTGGAGGACCCCCCTGATCCCCTGGGTGCCCTGGCAATTTCCCTGCAATAATCAATAAACCCCTGCAGCAAAACAAATGCTCTGTGTCTGTCTGTGTGTGTGTGTTCCCACATCCACGGGTGCCTTCCCGTGTCCGTGTGTGTTCCCACGTCCCCTGGGGCACCCGGTGGTTTGGGGGCACAGCGGGAAACAGGGTCTGACTGGGGCTGTCCAAGCACCGTCCCCAAGGAGCACAGCTTGGTGTCGGGGCAGGGGAGGGTCAGGGACAATCAGCCAAGGCCCCTCAGTCCTTCCCTGTGCTCTGGGAGGGATGGAAAAGGGGACCAAAGGAGCCAGTGGGTGCCAAATGCCCCCAGATCTCAAGGGACAGGCTCGGGGCTGAAGGGATGGAGAGCAGCCCTGCATCCAAGGCCATGGGGATAGTGGGGGATGAAAAGCAGGATGGGAGCCAGCAATGGGAGCTCATAGCCCACAACCCCCCCCGTGTCCTGGGCTCATCCCACAGCGTGGGCAGCAGGGGAGGGGGGTTCTGCCCCTCTGCTCCGCTCAGCTGAGACCCCACCTGCAGTGCTGCCTCCAGCTCTGGGCTCCTCTGGCTGTCTGCAACGCACCCACCCACAATGGCAATGGCTTGGGGGGATTCCCCTGCCAGCCCTGGCATCTCCTGCAGCTCCATGGGCTCCTCAGCACAGCAAAGACACGCACCTCTTGGGGCACTTCCAGAGGAGGCCACAAAGGGGATCCCAGGGCTGCAGCACCTCTCTGATGGAGACAGGCTGAGAGAGTGGGGGCTCTTCAGCCTGCAGAAGAAAAGATGTGGGGAGACCTCCTTGGGGCCTTCCAGTACTTCAAGGCAGCTTCTTAGAGACGTGGGCAAAGGGTTCAGCAGGGACTGTCACAATAGGACAGGGGGTGAGGGAATTAAACTAAAAAAGGGTAAGTTCAGACTAGAGATAAAGAAGAACTATTTTATAGTGAGAATGCTGAAACACAGGAAGACATTTGCAGGGAGGTGGTGGATGCCCCATCCCTGCAAACATTCAAGGTCAGGTTGGGTGGGGCTCTGAGCAAGGTGATCTAGGAAAGATGTCTCTGCTCCCCCTCCAGGGCATCCCCCGCCCTGTGCTCTTGGCTACCAAGTGATGGGCAGCTCTCAAAGGATGCAAGTGCCCAGAGAGCAGAGGGAACACACAGGACCTCTGTTAGCAGGGACATCTTCAGGTGAGATGGGAATAGTTTGGATCAACATGCTCAGGCTCCACTGTTTTGTCTCTCTGTAGTTGCACACAACGTTTGGAAGAGACTGAGAACCACGAGGTCCCACAGTGTCACAGGGTCCCCTTGGTGACAGGAGGTCATGAAGTGTCCCAAGCACTTGTGGGGGTAGAGTTTTTGGAGGTGTTCTCTGACCCAATCTTCCTTGAGCAAGGCAAGGTCTTCATCCAACATTCCTATAGCCTGGTCTCCCGGGCCAGAGATCCCTGAGGGCTGGTCTTGTCAGGGCAAAGGTGTTCAGTAACTCTGCCTTCTCTGCATCCTTGCCATGAGCAGAGTGGCTCAGGGGGTTCCTGGGGGTCTCTGCACACGAGATCCCCCTCACACTCTTAAGGCAACTTCCCAGGCTCCCCATTCCCAAGACTCCCTGGCAGTCACTCTCCCACCAGCCCAGACTGGCACTGCTGACACTCAGGCCCCTTCCCAGCAGCAGCAGCTCCAGTGACCCGACGGATCCCCTGTGACTCCCCACACCCCCCACTCTCACAGTCAGACCAGGTTTCCTCACTGCTTCCACACCAGGTTTCCAGTGGCAGAGTCTCTGATATCTCAAAAACAGTAAAACAATTTATTTCTTGTGAAGAAACACAGATACAGGCTGAGCTGGTGCCTTGAGGAAGGACCCCCAACAAAAAACTCTATGAGGTTTTATCTCCTCACACTCCAAGCACACAAACTGCTCTTCCTGCTGAGTCCTGGGCTCCTGCCCTGTATCCAAGTGTCCTCTCCCTTGGCTGCTCCCGGGTCAGCAGCTCACAGTCTTTGGTCTGAGGCCCCTCACCCAGAGCTCATCCCACAGCTCCAACTGCAGCTGCTCCCTGAGCCACCTGCACCCACAGGATTCCTCAACCCTGGGCACCACAAGGCTCCTGACAGTGTCCCAGGGTCCCTTGGGTTCCATGAGCCCCCACAGTGTCCCAGGGTCCCTTGGGTTCCATGAGCCCCCACAGTGTCCCAGGGTCCCTTTGGTTCTTTGAGGTTCTGGCACCGAAAACTGGGAAACAAACTCTCCAACCAGTTTTTTGGGTTAGAAAGCCCACATTACTTCATTCAGAGTGCTGGGTGCACGAAGATAGCTCCATAAAACATGCACACCCAGCAACCTCACAGACCACCTTAGAGTCATGAAATTAATAGTCATGACATTCCTGTTACATATTCCTTACATTTCCTGAGTACATGCAGAGGTACTAATTACCTTCATGGACTTACTTGAATATGGCTCTGGAGCTTCCAAGGAATCTTTTCTCCGTGAGAGTATCTCAGACATGTGGTCATGTCATAATGTACTTCTCTTACCATTCTTTGCTCTGACACACAATCCTTGTTCTCAAAACTAAGGCATTTGCAGGTCCATGTTAATCAACTGATATAGGGAAATAAGGAAGTAAGAGCTGGCACAAGGCTATTAGTCACAGATGTAGGGATCAAACACTATTGTACTACAGTTAAAAGAATTTTCCAGCATCTTTCCCCACTGCTGCATAGACTCTGTTTTTAAAAAATACAACTACTTTGGTCACAGTTTGGGCTGCTTTCAGCTGGGGTAGAGTTGATTTTCTTCCCAGTGGCTGCTACGGGGCCGTGGTTTGGATTTGTGCTGAACACAGGGTTGATAATACAGAGATGTTTTGGTTGTTGCTGAGCAGGGCTCACACAGAGCCAAGGCCTTTTCTGCTTTTTGGAGGGCCAGGCTGGCAAGGAAGTTGGGAGGCTGTGAGGAGACACAGCCGGGACAGGGGACCCAAACTGACCCAAGGGATATTCCAGACCACATGACATCATGCCCAGGATAGAAAGTGAGGGGAAGAAGAAGGAAAAGGAAGGTTTTGGAGTGATGGCATTTGTCTGCCCCAGTAAGCATTCTGTGGGATGGGCCCCTGCTCCCCTGCAGGTGGCTGAACACCCGCTTCCCATAGGAAGTGCTGAATTAATTCTTTGGTTTTCTTTGCTCGTGTGCCCAGTTTTGCTCTCCCTCTAAAGTGTCTTCTCCCTCAACCCAGGAGTTTTCCAGCTTTTATCCTTCCAAGTCTGCCCCTGCTCTGGCTGGTGTGGGAGTGAGCGAACGTCTCCTCAGTTGCTGACTGGGGTTAAACCGTGACAGAGCTTGTCAGTGGCACAATGGCCCCTCGATTCCACGAGGTTCCGCAATGTCCCAGGGCTCCTTCAGTTCCCTGAGGTTCCTCAGGCTCCCAAGGTTCCTTTGGTTCCATCAGGTTTTATAGTGTCCCAGAATTCCTTTGGTTCCATGAGGCTCCGCAATGTCACAACGTCCCCTTGACTTCATGAGGTTTCTCAGTGTCACAGGGTTTCTTTGGTTCCATCAGGTTCCACAGAGTCACAACGGCCCTGTGATTCCACGAGGTTCCACAGTGTCCCAGGGTCCCTTTGTTTCCATGAGGGGAGGGGCTGGAAACACCCATTGCCGGAGTGGGGGAGGGGTTGGGAAGCCAAGGGACCCCCAAGAGCCCCTGTGACTGAAGCCCATACTGGGAACCCTTGGGCCTGTACTGGGAGCATTTGTGACCCCATCCTGGGAGCTCTGGGAGTACTGCTGACCCCATCCTGAAAGGACTGGATGCACTGGGAGCCCTGGTGCCCCCATACTGGGAGAACTGGAGACTCCTACACTGGAAGCCCTGACGCACATACTGGGGCCATACTGGGAGCACTGGGAGCCGTGGTGCCCATTCTGCTGCCATACTGGTGTCACTGGTGCCTGTCCTGGTCCACCCTGGTGCTGTCCTGGTGCCCCTATGGGTCCCTATTGGCCCATACTGGTACCATGGTTGTGCATACTGGTCCCAGACTGGTCCATACAGGTCCATACTGGTCTGTACTAGTCTCATACTGGCCCGTACTGGTGCCATAGCGGGGTGAAGGGAGGTATTTCTTTTTGTGTTGGTGGTGGGGAGTGGCTGTAGTTACTTATTTATGTATTTTTTTTATTTTGGGGCGTGGGAGGCAGAGGGGGCCGGGGAAGGGATGTTGGAGGGTTGGGGGGGGTGTTTGTTTCCCTTTTCCAGCACTGCATTTTGGTTTGGGTTGGTTTTTACTTGTCAGTTTTTCAGTGAAATAAATCTCTCCAGACATGGAGCTGCCATCCTGCAAAGGCCGGGCCCCCCCACTGCTGCAACGCACAGACACAAAGAGATACAGACACACAGAGACTCCCAGACATACACACAGACACACACACCGAGTGTAGGTGTAGAAAACCTTCCAAGAAACACCGAGGATGGAAAACCTTAATGCCCACTCAAGGAAACTCTCGCTGCCAGGGAAAAGCTTTAAGGTGGGAAGAAGCAACTTTCTCCTGCAGGGTGCTGCGATGTTTTCTTTATCTGCTGCCCGGAGGTAACCCCCCTGCTCCAAGCGATAAAATCCTCACAGAGGGGCCTGGGCCCCCCCAGGGGGGTCAGGCAGGTCCCAAAGCACAGGGGAGCACACAGCCTCTCGGGGTTGTCGCTCCCGCGAAAGGGGTTGTTCTAAAAGCACCCAAACAGGTTTCTGCTCGGGCTTTCTTGGCCAGCTTTCCCGCAGTGTTCTCGGCCGTCCAAAAGAAATACCGTTCAAGCTTCGGGCCCGGCCCGGTGCAGACACAGCCCCTGCCGCGCTCTCCCTCTCCTCCCCCGCCGCCTTTCAGGCCCCGCGCACGGGTCGGGGCCGCCCCGCCCTCCCCCCTCCCAGCGGCCGGTGCCGGAGCGGGGCGGCCAAGGCGGTCCCCGCGCCCCGGGGCGGCGGCAGCGGCAGCGCCGGGGCGAGGAGGAGGCGGCGCGGGGGGAGGCGAAGGCGTTCGGCGCTGGGCGCGGAGCCTGGAGCAGAGGGGAGGCTGGGGACGGGCCGGGGGCGCTGCCGGCGGGGGCCGGGCGGGGTCTCTGTGCGAAGCACAGTTGGGGTTGCGTCGCTGGGAGTCTTTTTGGCGTTGTGCGGTTGCCCCGATAAGGGAAGATGTTAAGTTGCTGTGGAGAAGATGTTGCGCTGCTACTGATAAGGGAAAGTTGAAGCCCAGAGTTGAATAGGGGCAGTTTTAAGGTTCCGGGGCTGTCGCTAAGGGAGCGGCCGTGTCGGCGGGGAGCAGCCAATGGGGAGGTGCCCAGAGGCAGCCAATGGGAAAGCTGCGGGATGGCGGGAAGGGGCAGCCAATGGGAGAGCGTGCGGTGCAGCCAAGCGTAACCAATAGACAACCAATGGGACGCCGAGCAGCCGGGCAGCCAATGAGGAGCTGTCGCCAGGGGACGGTGCTGAGAGACTGCGCATGCTCCGAGAGCGAGGGGACCAGTTCGGAGAGAGGAAGACTCTGAGCCTTCATCCCCTACGACCACCCGAGACGAGCACGAGAGAGAAGCGCGCAGGCGCCAGAAGGCGTGTGCCGAGATTTACATCGAACACCGCCCCGTCTCCGGTACTTCGTGAATATGTAAACTGCGCAATGAATATGTATGACCGAATTGTAGAAAAGGGAAGCCGTGAGGGGGGAGGGTGTGCGCGTGTTAGTTCAGTTGTCCTCTTTTCGTTCTGCGATGTAATAAAGAAATAGCGGCTTAATAGGACCTGTGGCTCTCGGGTTTTACTACCGTCGGCTTTTCCCGGCATCAGTTCCGGCCCGCCAGGCAGGAGTCATCCTGTGCTCGGCTGCAGACTCCGCTGGAGGCAGGGACTCCCTGGGGCGCCCTCGAGATTTTGGCGAAGGGACTCCTCCCTTCACTGGGCTCGCTGCGGGAGCAGCCGGGGACCTCGTGCGACCCACTGAAGGTATTTGTTTGGTATAATTCAGTTTTGGGTGACCGGTCATTTGGTTTCAGAGTTGGTGTACAGTGTGTGAGGCAAACCATGTGTGTCTTCTTCTAGCAGCGATTTTAATCAGCAGGTGTTGGCATCTGAGTGTCTGGCATAAGTGCTGCGAGTGAGAGAACATGTTTTCTTATCCTGTAGCTGCGATTTTAATCGGCACGTGTTGGCATCTCAGTGTCTGGCATGGGTGCTGCGAGTGAGAGAAGATTTTTTTTTCTTGTCCTGTAGCACCGCTTTTAATCAGCCCGTGTTGGCATCTGAGTGTCTGGTGGGGGTGGTGTGAGTGAGAGGTTTTGTTCTTGTCTTGTAGCACCGATTTTAATCGGCACGTGTTGGCGTCTGAATGCCTGGTGTAGGTATTGTGAGAGCGGTGTTCTTGTCCTGTAGCAGCGATTTTAATCAGGAGGTGTTGGCATCTCAGTGTCTGGTGTGGGTACTGCGAGTGAGAAATTTTTTCTGGTTTTGCAGCACCGATTTTAGTCGACACGTGTTGGTATTTTATTGTCTGAGTTAGGTGATGCGAGTGAGAGAAGATTTTTCCTTGTCCTGTAGCAGCGATTTTAATCGGCAGGTGTTGGTGTCTCTGCAGTAGATGTTGTGAGAGCAGTTTTCTTGTGTTCTAGCAGCGATTTTAATCAGGAGGTGTTGGCATCTGAGTGTCCAGTGTGAGTTCTGTGAGGAGAGAAGTTTTCTTGTCTTGTAGCACGGATTTTAATCGGCATGTGTTGGCGTCTCGGTGTCTGGGGTAGGTGCTGCGAGTGAGAAAACTTTCCTTGTCTTGTAGCAGCGATTTTAATGGGCACGTGTTGGCATCTGAGTGTCTGGCATAAGTGCTGTGACTGAGAGAAGATTTTTTCTTGTCCTATAGCGTCGATTTTAATCGGCACGTGTTGGTATTTTATTGTTTGGGTTAGGTGGTGAGAGAGAAGATTTTTTTTTTCCTTGTCCTAAAGCACCGATTTTAATCGGCACGTGTTGGCGTCTGAATATTTGGTGTAGATACTGTGAGAGCAATGTTCTTGTCTTGTAGTACCGATTTTAATCTGGAGGTGTTGGCATCTGAGTGTCTGGTGTGGGTGCTGCGAGTGAGAGAAGATTTTTTCCTTGTCCTGTAGCACCGATTTTAATGGACAGTTGTTGTATCTGAGTGTCTGGTGGGGGTGGTGTGAGTGAGAGGTTTTGTTATTGTCTTTGTAGCACCGATTTTAATCGGCACATGTTGGCGTCTCTTGGAGTAGATGCTGTGAGAGCAGTTTTCTTGTGTTCTAGCACGATTTCAATCAGGAGGTGTTGGCATCTCAGTGTCTGGTGTGGGTGCTGCGAGTGAGAGAAGATTTTTTCTTGTCTTGTAAGACCAGTTTTAATCGGGACGTGTTGGCATCTGAGTGTCTGGTAGGGGTGTTGTGAGCGAGGGAAGATGTTTTCTTATTCTGTAGTAGCCATTTTAATGGGCACGTGTTGGCATCTCGGGGTCTGGGGTAGGTGCTGCGTGTGAGAGAAGATTTTTTCTTATCCTGTAACAGCGATTTTAATGGGCATCTCAGTGTCTGGTGGGGATATTGTGAGAGAGGTTTTGTTATTGTCCTATAGCACCGATGAATATTTGGTGTAGGTACTGTGAGAGCAGTGTTCTTGTCTTGTAGCAGCGATTTTAATCAGGAGGTGTTGGCATCTGAGTGTCTGGTTGGGGTGGTGTGAGTTAGAGAATTTTGTTATTGTCTTGTAGCAGCGATTTTAATCGGCACGTGTTGGCGTCTGAATGTCAGGTGTATGTGCTGTGAGAGCAGTGGTGTTGTTTTGTAGCAGCGATTTTAATCAGCACGTGTTGGCATCTGAGTGTCTGGTGTGGGTGCTGCGAATGAGAGAAAATTTTTTTTTTCTTGTCCTGTAGCACCGATTTTAGTCGACACGTGTTGGTATTTTATTGTCTGGCTTAGGTGCTGTGAGTGAGAAAAGTTTTCTTGTTGTCTTGTAGCAGCGATTTTAATGGGCACGCGTTGGTATCTGAGTGTCTGGTGGGGGTGGTGCGAGTGAGAGAAGTTCCTTGTTTTGTGTTGTAGCACCGATTTTAATCGGGAGGTGTTGTCAACTCAGTGTAGGTGTTGCGAGAGAAGTCGTTGCCTTGTAGGTGCGATTTTAATTAGCAACTGTTGGCATTTCGGTGTCTGGTGTAGGTGGTGCGAATGGGAAAAGTTTTCTTGTTGTTTGTGACACGAGTTTTAATTAGGACCTATAGTATCTTAATGTTTGCTGCAAGCAGTGCGGTAAGAAAAGGCTTTCTTATTGTTATGTGGTACCAATTTTAATTCGCACTTGTTAACATCTCAGTGTCTGGTGCAGGCAGTGGGATTAGGAGGGGTTTTTTTTTTCTGTGGCACTAATTTTCATCAGCTTCCCAGATTTATGTCCCGCAGTTTGTAAGTTAAAAAGCAGTTGTATTTAAGGGTTGGTAAAAGGAAAGGAGGTAGAAAAGCAACTGTAAATTACTGTGTTGTGAAAAAGAGTCCTCTGGGCTATAGTTTAAGCCATTGAGAGATCTGGGTAGTGTGAGTGGAAGTGGTGTCAATAAGGCAAGCACGATTAGATATTGCAGATAATGGTGGCCTTTGTATAAATGAAATGTGGGAGAAAGGAGGCCACCGAATGGAACTTTAAATTATAATATAATTTTGCAATTAATGTTATTTTTAAGGCGTAATGGAAAAGGGGATGAGGAAATATGTGGAGATAGGTTTTTCTGTTTGAGAAACCGTCCAGAATGGCAGAGAGATTGCGGGAGAAACGTTTCACTGCAGGATTCCCTGCTGTTAGCATTAGAAAAGGACAGGAGGAAAGAGAACAAAAAGATAAAAAGGTGCTGCTCATCATGCAGCATCGAGCAAAGGTGCTTTAAAACAAGAAAAGGGAGAGACCTGTCTGACGGGGTTATAGATCAGAAGAATTGAGCGCACCACACCCCCAGTTACCCCCGCGGGACCTGAAGCCCCTGCAGTGGCATCAGGAGATGACTCTAGCAGCGATGACAGTGAAGCAGGAGCCAGCGGCAGCACCCCCGTCACCGCACGCAGCAGGAGTAAAAGGAGCCCAGAGCCCCCCCTTACGGGCCCCCCTCGGGCAGGTAGTAGGACGGGCAGGAGAGTTGGTGAGAGTAAAGGTCCCTTTTAGTGCAGCAGATCTTGATAATTGGAAGGAGGTGGTTAAGGGCTACCGAGATGATCCCAGTGAGATAGTGAAACATTTTGAAAGGATTGTTAGAAACCAAGATCCTGATTGGTCAGATATTGACTTAATGCTTAATGAGATGACTGCCTGCGATTGCCTTTGTTCACAGGGAACCAGAGTGCTGTCCCTTTGGCCGTGGAGAGGAGAGGAGCAGATGAAAGACTAAAGACATTGAAAAACCCTGAATCCCATCCGGATGGAAGACACTCCTCTACCGGACAGGCCAAGTCCATTCCCGGAGCCCAGGTGTACCAGGTGAACCCAGGAACGGGGAGCAGGCCTACCTGCGGCAGCGGGATCCGCCAGGCAGGGGGAACGGGGCACGGGAGTGGGATGCCATGTCTGCCCCACCCAACCCAGACGTGCCAAGGGTGGGTGGTTGTGGCTTGAGGGCCACCAAGGTCTCCTGTGGTGGGAGATGGGAGCAGCCAGACCCCTCCACTGATCAGCGAGGGGCCGCCTGCCACTGCCCCCCCCGTGACGGTGGGTTCCACCATCGCAGCCCAGCCCCATCCCCGCGTATCCCCACCAAGGGAAGCAAAAGCCACCAGTGGCTTCCCATGTGCACTCCCATTGTTGCCTGGTCGCTGGACCCCACGTGCTTGGTGCCAGAAGTAAGAACCTCCCTCGGGGCTCGCCCCCCCCTCAGTGGGTAAGTGACAAAACCATCAGAGTAGCGTGTGCCCGGCCTCCTCCTTGTTCTCCACCTCTCACGTCTCTTGACAGCACCGGACTAGAGTCAAGTTCAACAGGGTCTTTCCCCAGTGATTCAGCCAAGCCAGTTCCTTTTTTTGTGGTTTTGATGTATAGTAGGTAGGGACAGTGGGAATCTCGTTCTGCCATTCATGCTCATCGCTAATTAGATGGCAAAGTATTTGGTTATTTATCAGGCACATATAATAGTATGTATAATTTCTATGTGTTCCTCTTCTGGATTAAGCAAAGGTGACCTGTCCGCCTTGGTCAGGATTGGTAGAATTTTGTCACAGATTAGTGGTATGTGACACATTATGATCTGATTCCATTATCGTCCCCACCTACTATCCAGGCCAGATTTAATTGGATTGTGGTGGCCTTGCATTCACAGCACTCACTTTATGCGCTGTGAGACTTTGTTGTGAACTAAGAGGATACAACAGTGCTTGCTTTGCTCCCAAACATTGTACAATATCTAGAGAGGTAAGGAGTGTTCTGGAGGGCAGGCCCAGGGCTGTCTTCTCTTTGTTCCATTTGGAGAAACACAGGTCCCTCAAAAGTTCCTCATTTTTACAGTACCATTTCCCCTGTGCTCCAGGGGGAAGGCCCATAAATACAATGTCTGCTGCATTTGTCAGATCCTAAATTTGTTGGTATTTTCCTAGTTTTTCCATTGCAGCCTCTTCCAAAGATGTGTCAGTATCGCAGTGACATCCACCACATGTGCTTGGTTGTCCTTCACAAATATGAGGTACCATTTATGTAACTTGTTGTTATCTCTTCTATGTGGTTCCTGAAACACCGCTCAATTTTTCTCTTTAGCTTCCTTTGATAAGGTATCACAGATACAGTTGTTTGTACCTTTTAAGTCTTGCATCCTGCAAGACTGGGCAGTTCCCGATGATATGGGAGCATGTTTCCTTCTCAACCTGGCAGTGTCTGCAGGATTTGATGTACCTTGCTTATCTACTCCTTGCCAGGAACTCTCTTGTGGGGTAAACACTGGCTCTCAATTGCAGTGCTGTTCTAGGCTTTGTGTGGGTGATGCCTCTGTAGTTGTCGATCCCAAAGTTGTTGGTCCCACCCCTTTCCAAGTTGGTAATGCCCAGGTACTGGGATACCAGCTTGGTCCATTTTGCAAATTCTGATGCTCTCCAGTTTCAGGGTTTCAGAAAGCTGATCTTCAGAGTGGGTACCTCCCATTCCGATGGTTTTTTCTCATCCCCATCATTGGATAGTTGGATTACTGGTTTGGGTTCCAATATTGTTGGCTGTTTCCTTTGTCTTCTCCAGCTTTTATCCATAGCTTTTCATCTGCTTGTTTGATTTGTTCTGTTTTCAGAATTGTTTTGACTGTTTCATCTGAAGACTGAGCCAGTTTCTGCCATCTTTGGGCTTGTGCACTTGGGATCGATCCTGTCAACCTGGTGATACCCAAACCTCCACTCCTTATGCTTGAATTTAGGATGATGTGAGATGTGCTCGGTGGCAAATGCAACTATTCCTTGACAGTGGATCGTCTCTGTAGGTCCAGGGACTGGAGGAACCCTGCTTTCACATCAGTGTGGTGCCCAAGTAGGTTAATGTGGGGATGGGATAAGTTTTGCAGATGTCAGTTTTCTAAAACGGTTTCAGCGGTGCCTTATTGATCCATTGTGACCAATTTGTTAATTTTGCAGATAGTTCTGGTGTATCTCTACCAGTCCAGGGGTCAATCTGCCAGCCCGGATATTTCTCAGAACTCTACCAGGTTCAATCCCATTGAGGGGTGTGCAGTTAAGGTCTGTGCTGGACAGTCACTGACGGTGTACGAATCCTTAGTTGGCTTGATGTAGAAGCCGTGGCACTTTTCTCCCCGTGTCCTGAGACCAGTAAGTTTGCAGAAGGTCTGTAGGATTTCGATGTTGTTTTTTATGCCTTCCCAGGATCCATTTAATAGGACCAAGTCATCAGTGAAGGGCATTGCTGTTACGGTGTTCCCTCCCTGTTGGTACCCTTTTCCACACTCTTGCAACTTGCACAGCAGAGGGTCTACAGGCAAATTGAATAGAAGCAGTGACATTGGATCACCTTGTTTCACACCACTTTGTATGTGGATGTGATCTGTGCGTTCATTCTTTGTGTCTATACGTGTGTAGATGTTCTCATCCAGGTTCTTAAACAAGGTAATAATAGGAGGGTCTACTCCCTTCTGTTTCAGATCTCTTAGGATGTGTTGATGGCTCGCGGTATCAAAGGCCTTTGCGATATCAACCAATAGCACTCGGAGTTCTCTGTGTTCTTAGCATTTCAAATTAGCAGCTGTAACAGTTTTGGATTTTTGGAGCATCCTGCCTGTCTTGTAAATCCTCTCTCTCTGCCTGAGATTAATGGGGCATGCCTTGGCCAACCTTGCTGTCATTGTTCTGGAAAAGAAGCTTAAAGTGATTGATCCAATGGTAATGGGTTGTGAGTTGCTGGTGTCCTTCAGGCGTTCTGGTCTGATTGAGTTTGGTATTAAAATAGTCCAGCAGCACCTCACCATGTTTGGTATCCTTGCTGATGCCAGCCATAGATGGAAAATTTCCATGGTCTGGGAGTGGCGAGGGTCCAACTGCCACTGCCACCCTCTGTGAGGGTGAGTTCCACCGAGCCTCCTGCCCCATGTATTCCTGCAGAGGGAAGGGAGGGCAGCAAGAGGCCTCCCACGTGCCCTGCTATTGATACCAGGCCCCCGGGCCCTGGCACTTGGTGCCAGAAGCGAGAGCCCCCCTCAGGGCTCACCCCTCCCTCACTGGGTGAGTGACAAAACCATGAGAGTAGTGGTATTTCACCGACAGCCGGGACACTGGCAACGGGTCACCCTGCACTGCCGAGCACGTACCCGGCCTCCCACTTATTCTACAGCTCTCGTGTCTCTTCCCAGCACCAGACTAGAGTCAAGCTCAACAGGGTCTTCTTTCCCTGCTGATTCTGCCAAGCCCGTTCCCTTGGCTGTGGTTTCACTGGATAGTAGGTAGGGATAGTGGGAATCTCCTTCATCCATTCATGCACATCACTAATTAGCCGATGAGGCATTTGGCTATTTATTGAACACATAGAAATATATGTTCTTTTTCTGGGTTACATGAAGATGGCCTGTCCACCTTGGTGAGAATCGGTAGAATTTTGTCCAGAAGTCAGCGTTATGTGACACATGATGATCTGAGTCCCAGTTGTCATCCCCACATACTGTCTGCCCTGATCTAACTGGTTTGTGGCAGCTGTAGGTATTGCTTAACTTTATTGTAAATTAAGGTACAACAGTATGAGCTATTTTTGCCTTGACTATGCCATTAGCTTGCAGATAATGTGGTGTGTGGAATACCCAGTGAACTCCTTCTTCTTTGGGCCAGTCTTGGACTGTAGCTGTGAAATACGACCTGTTGTCTGATTGAATTGACACAGGTTTTGGGAAGAAACTGAACCCTGCTTTAAGAGCTTCCACAGTGTTTGCCCCAGTTGCTGGAGGGAAAGCCTTGGCTTGTACCAGTCCCAATCTAACTTCCACTCTTACCATCACATATTGCTTTCCTTCTGATTTCCGAAAAGGTCCAATATAGTCCAGCTACCGTGTGTCCCCCAGTCTCTTACTGTCTCTTATGTGCAAGGGAGGTTGTTGTAGGGGATGATGCTCTAGTCAAACTCAACACTGTTCCCATGCAGATATCCAGGTATGAACCATCTCAGGAGTTACTGCCATCCTCTATTTCCTGCTTGTTTGTATAGATCTTGTGCCCCTGTGTGCTTTTGCTTTGAGTGCAACCACTCTAATAATTGGTCCCATTTTTCTACTGGAGTTTTTACATCTGGTGGGGCTAGTTTTCCCTAATAAACCGGCCATTGCACCCTGGTCTACTGTGTCAGAACCCTTTGTGCAGTCTCTTAGTGAAGTCCACAAAAGGCTCTGTTGGTCCTTGGTTAATTAATGTAAATGAGGGAGTCTGGACATACGCATCTGCTACCCTCTTAACTGCTTCCAACACCAATTCTTTAGATATGTCTAAATGTTTCAGATCAATTCTAGACTGATTGTCCTTACTTGAGTAATGTCCTTGACCGTAAAGCATGTCTACAGCCTGTCTCACAGCTATTCCCTTCCTCTCAACCTTTTTGCTAACGTAAGTTATAATTAATTTCTTCCATTCTGTCTCAAAGACGGATGATTTCATGGTGGAAAAAAGCCCATTTATAACTGCACGAATATCATAGGGTACAAGTCTATAAGCTAAAAGGAATGATTCCAGCAGGCCAACCATGAAGGGTGCTCCTAACCCATACTGAACAATAGCTTTTTTAATGTCCTTCAGCACTGGGCAAGAGATAGACCTCCATTCTGGAGCTTTACCCTCCTCTAAGTAAATTGGAAAGGCCTTTAGGAAGTCTCCGTCATTGGCCTGAGCAGCCTCCTCCCTGAAAGACTTCCAGAAGTTTGGATGGTTTGCCTGTCTCTCAGGGGAGTGCTGCGAACAGTCTGAGTCAGTGTCAGATAACTGGTAGGTAGGGTAGGCCTCGGTGGAACAGGCCCTATGGGCGTGGCCATGTTTGCGGAAGCTGGACTTGGCCTTGGCCTGGCCCCGCCCCTCACTTCCCGTCTGTTCCTGGAGGTGGATCTTTCTGGGGAGGAGGCGGAACTGGAGGGAGAGGCCGTGCGTGTGGGCGTGTCGGGGGAGGAGTCCCTCACGTGTGCAGGCGGAGGTGGCCTAGGGGGTGGTGCCAAGGGAACCCGCCCCCTTCTTTCCCGCGCTGGCGTTTCCCACGGCAACTTTTCCCACCTTCGCTCCTCGCGCGTCTTGCCTCTCTCCTTCCTGACGCCATTTTGTTGGTGTCGTATCAACTGCCACTGGTCCACAGAGGTGTTTCTGCAAGTACGTGACCCTTGTGGTCCAGCCACTTGGCGAGTGCCTTAGCGGATTTTTTATCAAGGGGGTGACCGTGTTCGATAATAAAGTCTTTAAGTTGCCGGTAGGACAAACTTAAAGTGTGTTAAAGCTGGTAAAGTGTGTTCCTCTGTCAGAATCTACCACCGTTACAACCCCATATCTGGGAATGATTTCCTCTAACAGAACTTTGATTACTACCTTTGCCATACACTGGGCAGTAGGGAAATGAGTCAACTGATCTACCAATACTAGCAAACATTGCTATCTTCCTACCTTTGATAACTCTGTAAAATCTGCTTGAATCTTTTCAAATGATCTCTTAGCTATTTCTCTTTTCCCTTTAATTCTTTCTCTTAGTTGTCTTTTGTTCACCTTTTGACAGGTTAGACATCCCTCCAAAATTCTCTTGGCTATACCGTAAGTCCCAACACAAGCATACTTATTCTCAAACTGGTCTACCAAAGCTTGAGTTCCCCAGTGTGTTTACTCATGCAATTTACTCATTATCTTCTGAGCAAGATCTTTTGGGAGTATCTCTTGCCCGTCTGATAATAGCCATCTACCATTTTCCTCTTTTGCACCTACTTGGAATAATTTTTCTTTCTCTTGGTTGCTAAAACTTTTTGAGACATCTCAGTCTTTCTGCTCCGAGTTTGTCACTACTAACCTTTTTAACCTCTTTGTCTGCTAAATTATTTCCTCTAGCAGTAACTTTCAGGCTTCTTTGATGGCTCTTAACATACATTACTGCAATCTGTCTCAGTCTTCTTAAAGCTCTTAAGATTTCTCGTATTAACGTCTCATGAATCAGCCCTTTACCTTGTGTATTAATTAATCCGCGTTCTTCCCATATTTTACCAAAGGTGTGGACCACTCCAAACGCATACTTGGAATCAGTAAATATAGTTCCTACCTTTCCATCTAGCAACTTCAGGGCCCTCAACAGAGCATATAATTCGCACGCTTGGGCTGACCATGTTTTATCAAGAGACCCAGACTCTCGAACTTGAAAAGACCCTCCATCAACTACTGCATAACCTGACTTTCGACTTCCATTTGCTACTCTGGATGAGCCGTCTATATATAGCTTTTCACCTGAGGTCAGCTCTTCTTCCTCAAGGTCCTCTCTGATCTTTGTCTGGAGATTAATAACTTGTAAACAGTCATGAACTAGATCTCCCTTGGGCTCTCCATGTAAAAACTGAGTTGGATTCTGTAAGTTTGTCACCTCCAACTCTAGTTTAGATGAATTTAATAAAATACTTTCATATTTCAATAGTCAACTGTCTGTTAACCACTTTTCCGCTCTCTGCTGCAACACTCCTCGTATGTCATGCGGGGTATACACTTTTAGTTGCCCCCCAAAAGTCACTTTTGCAGCTTCTTCTACTAATAAGGCAGTAGCTACAATTGCCTGCAAACAAGTGGACCATTCTCGACTCACTGGGTCCAATAACCTAGAATAATATCCAACTGTTTTTCTGTGCCCAGACCACATTTGTGTTAAGACTCCATGGGCTGTTCCATTTTCAGTATTCACAAATAAATTGAATGGTTTTCTTATGTGCAGAAGACTCAATACAGGAGCATTTACTAAGTCTTCCTTTAATTTTTCTAATTGGATCTCATCTTCATTACTCCATTTTACTAACCCTTCTTTAGTCAGTTTTTCATATAAAAATTTGACCTTACTGCTATAATTTTCAATCCATTGTCGACAATACCCTAACAGTCCTAGAATTTGTCTGATTTGTCTTTTATTTTTAGGTACAGGTAAAGACAGTATCCCATTTACTCGGTCAGGGTCTAACTGCTTGCATCCTTTACTCAACCATTGTCCCAAATACTTTACTTTCTTCTCAGTGAACTGAAGTTTAGACTTAGATACTTTTAAACCTTTTAGGCTTAAGAAGTTCAAAAGCTTGATACTCTCATCTCTATTTCTGGTTCTTTTCCAGCAATTAGCAGGTCATCTACATGCTGGATCAAAACAGTGCCTTCACAGGGCTTAAACGATTCCGACAATTGTTCCAGGGCCTGCCCGAACAAATTTAGGGATTCGTAAATCCCTGAGGCAAGACAGTCCACTTTAATTGCTGTTTCCTATGTGTATCAGAGTCTTCCCACTCGAAGGCAAAATAATTTCTGCTCTCTTCTTTAAGAGGACAAGTCCAAAAGGCATCTTTCAAGTCAATTACGCTATACCACTTATGTTCAGGAGAAAGTTGATTCAATAAAATGTAAGGGTTAGCAACTACTGGGAACTGAGTAACTGTGAGCTTATTTACTTCTCTCAAATCTTGCACCAATCTGTATGACCCATCAGGTTTCTTTACGGGTAAGATGGGTGTGTTGTGAGGTGACATGCACGGTTCTAACAATCCCTGTGCCAAGAGTTGTTCTACAGTAGGTTTAAGTCCGACTCTTCCTTCATGAGAAATAGGATGCTGGTTTACCCTTGTAGTTTCTTCTGGATTCTTAATAGATATCTCAAAGAGTTTTATGTTCAGTTTTCCAACAGATCCTGGAGTATACCATACTTCAGGATTAATTCTTTTCTCATCTTCGGCCGTAAGGGCATATATTTTAAGTTACAACTTTTGTTCTTTTACTTCCAAATTTATTCCCAATTCAATCATTAGGTCCCTTCCTAATAAATTATATTCTGCTTCTGGGACCAACAAAAAGGTTCCTAATGCATACTTATCAGGAGCTTCAATTTCTACATTCTTAATTATGGGAACTTTAAAAGGCTCTCCTTTAGCTCCGATAACTTGAACTGTGTCTGAGGAAGTTACACAACCCCAGGGCAATTTTTGAACTGTTGATCTTTCAGCTCCTGAGTCCACAAGGAACTCAATTTCTTGTTGCCGGGGACCCACTTTTAGTTTTATCAAGGGCTCGGCATTCTTTTGGGTCCCCAGCAAATAGAACCACTGACACCTTCAATCTTCTTGATTGCTTTTTTGATGTCTTTTAGCATTGGGTAAGAGATAGGCCTCCACTCTGGGGCCTTGCCCTTTTCCAGATATATAGGAAAAAAGGCCTCGAGAAAGTCCACATCATTAGCCTGCATAGCCTCCTCTCTGAAAGCTTTCCAGAGGTTAGGGTGATTTGATCGCCTTTCAGGGGAGTGCTGCAAACACTCTGAGTCCGAATCAGAGTGATGGCAGGTAGGGTAGACCTCGGTGGAACAGACCCTATGGGCGTGGCCATGTTACCGGAAACTGGACTTGCCTGAAACCATGTTGCCGGAAGCCTGACCCCGCCCCTCCCTTCCCTTTTGTCCCTAGAATGAGGTCTTACTGGGGAGGAGGCAGAGCTGGAGGGAGAGAACGTGCGTGTGGGCGTGTCGGGGGAGGGGACCCTGACACACACAGGTGAGGGCAGAGGCGGCCTGGAGGGTGGTACCGAGGGGACCCGCCCTCTCTTTTCCCTCACTGGTGTCTCCCGCGGCAACTTCTCCTGCCTTTGCTCCTCGCGCTTTCTACCTCCTTCCTTCCTGACGCCATTTTGTGCACGCCATGATTTGGTCCTTTCTTCCCTCCCGCCATCTTGTGTCTGCTGAATCTTGCGTGTCGTAGTCAGTTTCGGTTTGGTGGTGGATATCTCATGGAGGCTGTCATTCGTGTTCATCATCTGCTGCTGTAGCACCATCAGAACAAACCTCCAGGCAATTAAGGCTTCTTTTGTTGTCCAGTCCCCCCTGTCATTATCTCGCCATAAGTTATACCCAATGGCCTGCCAGTGGTCCTCTGTGAGTACATGGCCCTTGTGGTCCAGCCACTTGGTGAGTACTTTGGAGGATTTTTTATCGAGGGGGTGACCGTGCTCAATGATAAAATCTTTCAGTTGTCGGTAGACGAACTTCTGGGAGGTAGACAGCGAGAGTCCCATTGTGATGTTACAGAGACTTCTGTGATTGTCTTTGATGTTACTGTTCCTCCCTTTTTCCTTTTTTTGGTGTGGGTGTCGGGGTGGGAAGTGGAATGTCCCCAGCTGCTCACCTTCTCCGGTGCATCGACCCATGCGACTCCACAGCCCACAGTCGTCTGTCCAGCTGGGGGGGGACGGGCGGGATGATCACCGCTCCTGGTGATCTCTGAGCCCAAGTGAGGACGCAGGAGTTCTCTCAATATGAAAGACCTTCAACTGCGCCCCACATTGGGCGCTGTCTGCCATGGCCCGAGGGTAAAAGGGATAGGGACGCGGCAGCACACAAAAGGGTTCGGACGCAGTTGAAAGTCTGGGTGCAACGCCAGTTTATTAAGAGAAAACAGGGACTTTTATAGGGTATGTAAAGGGGAGGATTCATAACTGGGGCAGAGCATGGGATTGACAACCCAGGGTAAGACAGGATTGGGAGACAGGGAAAGGTGGGTGTAACTTCGGGGTATCCAAGGGAAGGGACCAATGGGAGCTCACTCTACACTGCGGCAACCCTCAACCAGTCAGTGAGAGATGAGTGGGAAAGCCAGGGAGAACAGGGGAGTAAACAACTTTAAGCAGGGAAAAAATGTGAGGGCAAGTACAGACAAGCCCTGAACCATACAAACCAAGGGGAATAACGTGGGGGTACATTGAATTTGGTATGAAAGTGATAATAAACTGGGGAATAACAGGTCAGTCCATGAGGTAACAGTCATTTCAGGGTCCGTAAACATCTCTCCAAGCCTGAAATCGTTCTCAGTCTGATTTTCTGTCTTCCTCAGTGGCTGGCAAAAAACTGCAGAAAAATGAAACTCACTGATGAGGAGAGAGTGGCAGGGACTGCCTGTCAAAAAATGGAGAGAGCCCACGGAGCAACTCACCAGGCAGAACTCATGGGCACAGAGCCCATATCTCTGGAGTTTTTCCCCGCAGATATCTGAGTCAGCCTCTGATGGCTGACACAGCAGGCATGCTGGAGGGGCACCCTGTGTGACATGGTGACTATCAACAGGGAGTCCCTGTCCTTGGAACACCGAGGTCTCCTGCAGGTGCTCCTCCACTGGTTCCGAGGCAGAAGTGAGACGAGTTTGCAACACTGGGCCAGAACCCTGAGGCATAGAGCCCCCTGACTCACCGCTCAGCCCTGCGTGAGCCCGGTCTCTCTCTGCCATCTTTTCCTGTGGTCTGGTTGAGGAACAACGAGGTCTCCTCCAGGTGCTCCTACACTGTCTGTGCAAAAGAAGTGAGAGGCGTTTGCAACAGAAGGGCAGAACCCGGGGGGCTAGGGCCCCCTTACTGCCCCTGACTCCTGTCTCTGTCCGCCTTCTCCTCCTTTTTTCCTATCCACTGTAGTCTTGTCGAAATGCTCCTTCACTGATTCTGAGAAGGGCGAGGTGACTGTAGCTGCAGCACAGGCCAAGAGCCCCAAACTTTCTTGCTTGGGGTCTGGGTTAAGCTTCAGCAAACCCTGCCTGGCACAAATCTCCCTGCTCTTGTCAGGCTGTCACCTTCTGTGCCACCTGGGAGACTACATCTAGGATATCCCTTGGGAGAAAAGCCCTGAGTCATCCTCAATGATCCAGGTGCTGAGGAAGGTGGCTGGTAAAAAACTGCAGGAAAGTGGCAGGGACTGCCTGTCAAAAAATGGAGGGAGCCCACGGAGCAACTCACCAGGCAGAACTCGTGGACACAGAGCCCATTTATCTGAAGTTTTTCTCCCCACAGATGTCCGGGTCGGCCTCTGAAGGCTGACACAGCAGGCATGCTGGAGGGGAGAGAGACAATGGCCCCGGGCATGGCACCTGTGCTGCCCGCCCCGACAGCCCCTCTGCCAGGCTGCGGGAGGGGCACTTTGCTCTCACCTGGCTCTCTCCCTTTGGGGGCCTGCTCCTCCCTGTGTGACATGGGACGTGTCAGCGGTGGGTCCCTGTCTCACCGTCCCACCGGTGAGTGCGCCTGGCAGCACCTGGTGCTCTAACACGGCTCCTGTCGTGGCGACTTCTGGATCTGCTGGATGAGTTCGGCGTCCGACGCTGCTGGCGGGAGTGGTGTTGCCTTTGGGAAGTCCTGGCAGCTGTCTCCCTTGGGTTTCGCCTCCCAGTACTTGGTGCTGGTGTGCAGGTCCTGCCATGGGGACTTCTGGACCGGCCGGATGGATTTGGGGTGGGACGTTGCAGGCGGGAGCGGTTTCGCCTGCGGGATGTCCCTGATGCTTCCTGGCTGGGGATGCGGCTCCCAGCACTTGGTGCTCTCACACAGTTTATGTCACGGCGACTTCTGGACCGGCGGGATGGATCTGGGGCCTGATGTTGTTGGCGGGAACGATTTTGGGTGTGGGATGTTCTTGATGTTTCGTGGCTGCGGCTGCTCCTCCCAGCACTGGGTGCTCTCACGTGGCTCCTGTCACGGCGGCTTCTGGACCGGCTGGATGGATTTGGGGTCGGACGTTGCAGGCGGGAGCGGTTTCGCCTGCGGGATGTCCCTGATGGTCTCTGCCAGGGCCTGCGCCTCCCAGGACTTGGTGCTGGCACATGAGTCCTGTCCAGGGGACTTCTGGACCGAAGGTGTGGATTTTGGGCCCGACGTTGCCGACGGGGGTGGTTTTGCCGGCGGTCAGGCCCCCGACTCCTGGAGCAGCTGCTGTCCTCAGTTGCTGGGAAGCTGCTCTGGGATGACCCCGATGTTGCCTGACTGTCAGGGCTGGAGCTGCTCGTCTCCTGTGAGGGAGATTGCAGAGACTGCTCCGATGTTGCCTGGAGGTTGGTACGGTGGTTGCTGGTCTGTGGTGCTGAAGATCCAGGGGATGGCACCTGGACACTGGGACTGGGGCTGATGGTCTCCAGTGGTGCAGAACTGGGAGACAACCCTGATAACACCAGGCTGCCTGTGTTGGGGCTGATGGTCCTGGGTTCCCTGGAACCGTCAGAAGGCTCCAGTCCTGACTGTCTGGCCACACTGACACCAGCAAGCTCTGACTCATCTCGGGAGCCTGTGAGGGGAAGCAGGAATGTCAAGGCCACCCCAGACCTGGGCCAGGATAGGCCAGAGCAGTGCCTCCAGCCCTCCTGGAGCAGACAGGCTCTGCCAAACCCACCCTGGGCACCCACTGCCGTGCCCACGGTCACCAGGGTGCTTTGCCTTTTACCTGTGCCCAGACCAGCACAGCCATCACATTCCCATCTGGTTATGCTGTTCCTCAGGCCAGAGCAGCGTCTGTGAGTGCCCTCAGCAGCACAGGAGGAGCACAGGAGCAATTGCCAGGGCCTGGGGAAGCAAACGGGTTCATGGAGGTGAGGACAAAGTGTCCAAAGTGTGGGATTATCTGGCTGAGCTCTTCTCCTGGGTCCTTCTGCTTCAAGCCCTGCAGAGGCCCAGGATGCAACTTTGGCAGCTTACCCCTCCTCCTCTGCCTCGTGCCTGCCTCCTGGAAAAAGGCACTCACTGGCATCACAGTGCCTGTGTCTGTCTCCCAGCTCATCGAATGCATTAAAGCCCTCCCATGATGGTGGTCTGATGGGAAAAGGAAAACTGATGAACTCCCTCTGCCCCGGCGTCGGGCAGGTGCAGGGTGTCCCTGCCCTTCCCCCTGTGCCATTTCCAGCTCCTGCTGGAAGCTGAACCCGGGACTCAGGGACCAGGGCAGGGCCAGGACTGCTGGGGCAGGCCCTGGCACGGCACAGCACTTGCACCCCCTGTGTTGTGAGCCAGGCAGAAGGACACCAACCTCAAGGGGATTTGGATCCCCATGGTGAACATATCTCTTATAAATGCCTCATCATTTCTGCAGAGGGGGCACTGGAAGGAGATACGACCAGCATGCAGAGCCTGTCCCTGCAGGAGAAACACAAGCAGCAAGAGTGAGGCCCTGGTGCTGCTGAGCCCCTGCTGTGCCCGTGGGGGTGACAGAACCACTCCTACTTGGATGCAGGCCCTGTGGAACCAGGCGGTTTTGCAGGCTGGGCACACCAGGGTGTTGAAGGTCTTTCTGTCCTCCACAGGCTCCATGCAGATGAGGCATTGGGTGCCCGGCTCTGGAGTCGCCTCCACTGCCTGCTCTGGGCTGTGTGCGGGGCAGAAGGCCCTGGGGGGAAAAGGGGTGGGTGAGGTGAGAAGTGCTGGGCCCTTCCCTGGTGGTGGTGAGGAAGGGACAGCAGGTACCTGAATGGTCTGCAGAACTGGGTGACACAGCCTCCCTGCTTGGCACAGGGCAGGTGGAAGCTCAGGTCACAGTTTCTTCTACAGCAGGAAATGGTGGCCCCTCTCTGGCCACAGATGCAGCAGCTCTGGAAAGAGCAGAGTAGCCCCATCAGCAGCAGCCTCAGGGCCTCCTCCTTCTCCCAGAGCTGCTTGGAAGGGCTGGGCTTTCTTGCTCGGGTTTTGGGCTAAGCTCCAGCAAACCCTGCCTGGCACAAATCTCCCTACTCTAGTCAGGGTCTCACCTGCTGAGCCGCCAGGGAGACTACAGCTCGGATCTCCCATGAGGGAAGAGACACCAGAGTCCTCCTCGATGAACTGGGCAGTCAGGAAAGTTGGTGGCAAAAAACTGCAGGAAAATGACACACTGATGAGGAGAGAGTGGCAGGGACTGCCTGTCAAAAAGTGGAGGGAGCCCACGGAGCAACTCACCAGGCAGAACTCGTGGGCACAGAGCCCATGTATGAAGAGTTTTTCCCCACAGATGTCCAGGTCAGCCTCTGATCGCTGACACAGCAGGCATGCTGGAGGGGAGAGAGACAATGGCCCTGGGCATGGCACCTGTGCTGCCCGCCCCGACAGCCCCTCTGCCAGGCTGAGAGGGGGGCACTTTGCTCTCACCTGGCTCCCTCCCTCTGGGGGCCTCCTCCTCCCTGTGTGACATGGTGACTGTCAGCAGGGAGTCCCTGTTCTTGGAACACCGAGGTCTCCTCCAGGTGCTCCTCCACTGTCTGTGCAAAAGAAGTGAGAGGCGTTTGCAACAGAGGGGCAGAGCCCGGGGGGTTAGGGCCCCCCTACTGCCCCTGACTCCTGTCTCTGTCCGCCTTCTCCTCCTTTTTTCCTATCCACTGTAGTCTTGTCGAAATGCTCCTTCACTGAGTCTGAGAAGGGCGAGGTGGCTGTAGCTGCAGCACAGGCCAAGAGCCCCAAGCTCTGAGGCTCTCCCTGGGCAGCACTGTCCCTCCTCTTCCTTCTCCTCTCGTTGTCAGGTAACACTGATACTGGGCCCGAGCCCAGAGTCCTGTTTTGTGCCCTTGGCCCCACGGGTCACAGTGGCCACTGTGACCTCAGCACCCTGCACCTGAAATACGGGCAGGGATGGCCCCAGCCCCCCACCACTCAGTGTGAGGTGACCCCTTGGCAACTGAGGTTCCGCAGCAGGTCCCAAGCCCTCGGTAACCACAGAGCCGGGGCGGCTGCAATTAGCTTCCAATTATCAGGTGAAACATTAGGATGAAACAATCTACTGAACTCTGCAACATTGAAAGTACCACTTGCCTAATTTTGCAAATGCGTAAAAATATTTTAAAAAGCAGTCCTATACATTTATTGAAGGGATTTGATAAAGAGATATGATATGTTACTGGCAGAACCAGTTTCACGTGTGTGATGTCCTTGATGCTTCCTGGCTGGGGGTGCATCTCCCAGCACTTGGGGCTGCCACACGGCTCCTGTCTCGGCAACTTCTGGATTGACTGCATTAATTTGGGGTCCGACGTTGCTGGCAGGACTGGTTTCGCCTTTGGGATGTCCTCGATGCTTCCTGACCGCTGTTGCACCTCCTAGCCCTTGGTGATCTCACGTGGCTCCTGTCTACGGTGACTTCTGGACCGTCCGGATGGATTTGGGGTCTGATGTGGTCGGGAGGAGCGATTTTGTGTGCGGGATGTCCTCGATGTTTCCTGACTGCAGCTGCTCCTCCTGGCACTCGGTGTTCTCACGTGGCTCCTTCTCCTCATCCCTTCGTACATACACCTTGTGTGCTGCCCTCAACAATTCATCCATTCCCTTATGTTGCCAATCTTCTCTATCCTCCAGTTTCTTTTTAATATCTTCCCATGCTCCTGCTACAAACCGCATTTTAAGTACAGCTTGGCCCAGTTTATTACTTGGGTCAGGGTTGGTATAAAGCTGGAAGCTTTTCCTTAATCTCTCCAGCCATTCGGTAGGAGTTTCCTCCTTTGACACTTATTTAGGCTTTATTAATATTTTACCCTCTAGGAACAACTTCATGTATGCTTTGAACTATCACGTTCCTTAAGTCATTCATGCTGTTCCTATAGTTTACCTCATGATTATTCCAGTCCGGTCGCCGCAAAGGCCATTTAGTATCAGCAGCTGGACCGTACTGATGGTTTTGGTCCCAAATTTTCATCCCTGCTCTCCTGATCATGCCTCGCTCTTCCACCATGAATTAGTATTCCTAAAATTGCCTGCATTTCGTCCCAGGTATAAATGTTAGGACCTAGGAACTGATCAAATCTCTCTACCACTCCTAAAGGATCCCTCAACAAATTTCCCAACTGTTTTTTAAATGTTCTGACATCTCCTGAATTCAGTGGCACCGATATAAACCCTATACCCTGTTGTCTCCCTGGTCCTTGCATTGGAATTTCCCATAGAGGGTACAGCTGTGACTGGGTGGTAGGGGAAGAAATCATTTCTGTGTCATTAGATTCCCTCTCGGTAGACTGAGAGGTTGCTGGAGACAAAATGGCGGATTCCCACGCTTGGACTGGACAGGACAAAATGGCGGATTCCCTCGTTTGTGCAGGTGCCGATGTGAAAGGGGGGACCAACTCCGTTGGAACACTTGGGGTGAAGTCCACTCCCAAGGTCATTCGGGACTGAGGCATCACACAGGGGTAATGAGGTGGACGTACACAAGGGTGGAACATATGGTGGGGGTAACTTTTGAGACTCCCTAGAGTCACAGCAACTCCTTTGCTTTTTCTTTTGTCTTAAAAGGAATAGACAAGTACTTTCATCTGGTCTCAACCACAAGCTAGCATATTCTTTCTCTTCCGTACAGAAGGGCTCTTTACTGCTTACACAAAACTTTAGTGCTTGACATATCCAATCCTTAGATGAGCCATACACTGGCCAATACAGATCGTCTGATTTTATTTGCTTCCTTCCCCACACTTCTGTGCAGTAGTATACTATTTTCTCTCTCAGTCTTCCTTTCATGTAGGGATAATCGTTCCAATACTTTAACATCATCCCCAGAGGACTCTCTGAAGGTATTCATGGTAACTTTGCCTCAAAGTCACCACCCCTGAGTCTTCCCTTCTCCTGAGGGGTATCCTTAAAGTTACTCGTGAGTCTTTCCTCCTTGAGTGGGGTACCCTGTAGCCCTACATTACAGCCGCCCATGGGAGCAGAGGACTTACTTTTCTGTCCCATCTTCCAGAATGCCTTCTTTCTTTCACGCGCACACACACACACACACACACACACACACGCACACACACACACACTTCACACGCTTCCCTCTGTTTGTGGCCTGCTCCCTCGCGGGCTGTGAGAACTGCACTACTAGAAGGTCCTCACTCGCCACGTCCTGCTGGACGTCTCAATCAGTCACACTCCAGGACCCCCTCCCAACCGAAAGAGGGGGATCGCAAATACTTACGTCACCAGGGCAAGTCTTGGTCCAGCTCCTCACTGGACAGTCCCTTCCCCGACCGGACTGCCACGGTCCGCAGGGAGAAGGGAAATGGGACCGAGCACTGCAATAAGGGTTCTTGGCACAGTCGAGGTTAGTGCAGCAATGCTACTTTATTCAGGGAGAACAAGGGTTTAAATAAAATAGGTCTGAGGGGCAGATTCTAAACTGGGGAGGAACAAGAGACTGACAACTCAGGGAAAAGTGTGATAGGGAGACAGGGGAAAGGTGGGTGGAACTCCCGGGTCTCCAAGGGAATGGGCCAATGGTAGCTCTTCCTGCACTGTGGCAAACTGTAACGAATCAGCGGCAGAGGAGCGGGAAAGCAGGGGAGGACAGGATGACAAACAACTTTCGGAGGGAAAATCTAAGGGAGAAATGGGGACAATATGGAGGTATAACAGACTTCATAAAATTTAACAATAAACTGGGGTGCATAAGATTTCCTAAAGACACAACAATAAACTGGGGAAAACTGTCAGTCCGGTAGGTGAATTATCCAGTAAGTGACAGGTCCATTTAGATCCCATATATGCTTCCCCAGGCAACATATCTTTCCCATTCTGTCTTCTCATCCACTACATCACCTTCTTTTCTTTTTATTATAGAAACTTCTCCTTTTTCTAGATGTTTTTCTTTTTCATTACTGCGATTGTCTTTTTACCTTTGGACATAAAACTCAGCAAATATATTAGTAACAATGAAAATACTTATCATTCAATTTTATAACAAAGCCATACATATGGAAATAACTTCCTAAATATCAAAAGTAGCATGGTCGTGTGGGTCTGCCAGCCATGCGGCCCAGTACCCGCCGTTCAACCAGGGGGGACTGTGCGAGCAACACCTCCTTTGCTTGTACCCTGCGCAAGCTGAGGTTGACTCCTCTACGCCAGGAATCAACTTCTCAGCTCCGCCTTTGGTTTCCATTTCACAGCCCAAGGGGACGTCAACCTTGAAAGGTTAACGAACGGGGAAAGGGATCTGTCCCTGGTTGCTACCTCTTAAGCTACTTACTGGTTTCCCGGGAACTATGATATTTAGGAAGAGTTTTAGCAATTGCGTTACAAATACGGTTAAATAAAGGATACCCATTAATACATGTACTTACATAAAAAGGAAACATATACACCCATAAACAAGAAGTAATAGCAGCAGACAGAGTTTGAGGTAGGTAGTTGTTGCCCATAACAGAGACACAAACCAACAGAGTACCGGTTTATGCGGTGCTTTATTTTGGGCCCGGGAACCTGAGGACTAGCGTCCCAAGTCAGGATTCCAAAGACCCTCATTTTTCATACAGCTTTTATACTCTCGCACAAACATATCTACGTGCAATTCCTACTTGAAAGCAGTTACACTTAGTTACAAACACAAACTCATATTTCATACTGATAACAATTGGTAATCATCTACTTTAATCATAAATCCACTTAAGTTGTCTTACCCCATAGAAACCCCATAGAAACTGTTCAGCAGACCCTTACTATATCTAAGGTAACAAATCGTTATATACATGCTTGGCTAAATCCTTTGGTTATTGTTCCTACTTCTTCAGTACATTCCATTCTCACAAACAAGGTTGCTAACCCACTACTTTGGAGTGCTGCTCTCTAGGCCTACTCTCCTACTAAGCCTTAGCCATTCTACTACTAAATTTGAATCATTCTGCAACAAGTTGTTAATTAAAATGTTCATGATTATTCCAAAAATTCAAGCTTTTCTGAAAACACTACTTTTTGTTTGCTGGATTCGATGCTTCTTCTTTTGGCAGGCTATGAGTTCTGCGATATGTTTTGTTGTCTCATCTGTCACAACTCGGAGAGTGACATCACCATTCTCGCGCTGAGAAACTTTATAGTCATGGCTTTATATTGCAATTCTAGTTGCAGTCAGTGTTAAACCCTCTCTTTCAGATATCAGATCGATCTGAATTCTTCTTTTACTGTGTCCATTAACAGTGTTGGTTTTACTAAATTAGTAGTGGTTGTTTCTTTTGAGGGGTGTTGCTTACCAAATGTGGTGAAAGCTAGTTCTGAATTTGAGGCCCATCTGTGCATGTTAACCGCAGGCCTTGAGCTACCAGCAGCAGTCCCTGGACGGTGCCATCTTGGTGGATGTTTACGTTCTGAGAGCCGGAAGCTCCTTGGGCACCGCCATCTTGGATGTTAAGAGTGTCACCGGATGTGGGCGTGGCGCAGGTGTCGTCATGAGCCTCTGTTACTATGGTGTTGGTTGCCACAGAGGCGCCATTTTGGGAGATGGTAGAATTTTTTGCGCCACGAGCCGAGCCGCCATTTGGTGTTCCTGATTTCCCACTGCAGACTTTCGCACCATCTATTTTCCCACCGGGACGTCCTGCACTCTGGGGCTCGTCGTTGTTTTGTGGAGAATTATTAACTTGGCTTCCTTTTTGCCCTTGTCTTTTGATCCACCATTTTTTATAGACATTTTTGCATTATTGGTAATATAGACATTTTTCCTTTCAAAAGGAGAAGTTTTGATTTTCTTTTACTTCTATCTCCTCATCCTGATTTTCCCATTTTACAGTCTTTTTTAATATTGTAAAGATTATTCTCCACACTTTTAAAGTCTTACTGATGCGGCGATCTCCATTATAAATAGCATATTGTCTTGGTTTGAGAACCCCAAAATTGGATTCCCTAGTCCAAACCCCTTCCTAGATCTCAACCCAGTGTAAGATGTGTCTTCCAGACAACCACACGAGACTCAGAATGGGGGAAAGGGAATATATATTACAATGGTTGTACAAATAAATACTACTATACGTTATATACAATCTTAGCTATCTATACCATGGCATAAGTATTTACTATGGATCAAATCTCTTCTCCCCTCCAAATAAAAGTCCAGGAGGGAAGAAGGAAAGATTCTTTCCAACTCTCAGGGCAGCAGCTTCTTCAGAGTAGCAGTCTATCTCTCATGCATGCAGCTGTAGCTGGATCTTTGCCAGCACACACGAGGGGATATCCAAGCCCCTTTGGCCACTCGTCTTCCAAGCGAGGGTCTTCTTCCGTGGGCTGCGTTTCACCCAGACAACGGTCGTTTCACCACGGTCATACCACGAAGCTCAGGGGTCTTTGTGACGGTCTGTATCTTCAGGGGATCCAAGCCCCTTTGCAGAGCTCCTGTACTCTGCTTCAAAGCAGCGGGGGGGGGGGGGGGGGGGGAAGTGAAGCCCTCCTCCACATTCCTTTGACTGTCCCAGTTCAGCTCCGGGAAGCCCTGAGCTTTTCAACTCCTCTCTGTCCAGTGCTGCATATTGCATTTTAGGACTTCCGTCCAGTAGGAGTCCACCACCCCAACTTAAGAGGGGTCTTGTAGGGGACACAAAGTCCTTATATAATAAGGAAAACCACGCTCCTTGTGAGATGATGAACAAAGAGGCTTTATTTTAAAATCGGCGCTGTTTTATCCTTTAACACCATGTGACTTCTTTAGCCAATAATGTTACCTATGTTGGCGCATGGTCCCCTGGGCTCCTCTGCCCCGGCAGGTACCCTGTGCTCTGGACACGCCTCCCACATCACCCCGCTCTTAATTATCTAAAGAAGTCACGGAAACAGTGCAAAACAACAGTGCATACAATCAGAACAGCACATTGTAAACTACCAAGGCTCGCAATGACCCAGCACATCGCTTGCTTGGCCTCTTATACTGATGCCTTAAGCCCCTAATGGTTTTTTATTTTCTAATGTTTGTAAGACTTGTAAGTTTTATAAGTAAGTTTTAAAAGCAGCAACCTCCCCCTCCTTGTCCCTTGTTCCTTTCCCTCTCTCTAGCACCCTTGTTTATACATTCCTTAACCCTCTTACCCCATTCTACCCTCCTTATATCACTCATAGCCCCAAATCTAATAGAAATGTTTAGTCTCTTGTCAAGGCAAGGCCTAGATTGTTGGCAGAACAGCATATCAAGGCCTAAACCACAGAATAGGTCAAGAATTAGGTAACTATGTACCCTTTGTACTCTGATAATGGTGAAGGGGATGAATGGGGGGTCCTGAAATACACAAAAACTAAAACCTGCTGGTGCAGTATATGTCATAAGATGATAAGGTGATGCTTTGAAAACTGTGGGAGCTAAGTCTAAGGAAAAAGAAACTACCTACTAACCCTTGCATCCTCTGTCTTTTAAAACTGCCACAGGCTCGTAACCTGTGAAAGAACATTCCTACCCTAACTCAGTAAGGGGGGAATACTGATTTGTCTTAAATATAGACTAACAATGTGTCAGAAGTTAGCTGTTCACAGACAGTTTGTTCCAGCAACCAGACCTGAAGCTGTACCACTAAAATTGAAGCTGAGAAGCCATGAGAACAACTTCTATGCAGAAGTAGACAAATGTCTCAACTGCAAATGAAAAACAGCACCATTAGATTTCAAGATACATAAAATAAACCCTGGGGATTGGGTCCTAATAAAGAGATGGAAAGAAACTTCTTTAACCCCATTTTGGGAAGGTCCCTTCCGGGTACTGCTCACGACAGAGACCGCAGTGCATACAGCAGAACGAGGGTGGACACACGCGACCAGAGTGAAGGGACCTGTTGCTCCACCACCCCTGAAAGAGTGGACTGTGTCATCAACGCCTGGGGACCTACGACTTAAACTCCAAAAAAGACCTTTATGAATTCATCACCTGAATGGAGAAGACACATCAAAGGCTGGAATGAGTTATCCCCAGAACAAAGAGACTTAAAGGCCCGACAGGTATTTCCTGAAAGTTTCTGTGTAAAACCTAGCCTGAGATCTTGGTTTCAATTGGCCCCAGGACAAATTCTTAGGAGACAGCGGTTTGTTTCCTGGAAAGAAGGAGCCATCCCCTGGCAGAGTGGAGGGGCAGGTGCATATTTTACTAATCGTTTAGCTAACCCAATCCTTGTGTTAGCTTGTGACCTTGAAAAAGAAGATCCCCTAACTCCTGGACCGCCACCACCAGATTGCATACGCTGTATAAAACATCCGTGGGCTCAGCATGATGGTTGGGTAGAGTGTCAGTGTAGGCACTGTCACCGTAAATGGTCCTGTGTGGCCTTTAACCGACATATACATTGCCCTGAGTGTCGTGACACGCAAGGAGATCAACTCCAGTTAGAGTCAGTACAGATAAATAAGCTGTTCTGTGGGTGGGAATTGTTATTACCAGTAAATTGGGAAATATTTGAAACTGACTGGTTATGCAGCATTAAGATACAGTGTGATGAAATTTTCTGGAGAAACAGCCCAAATTGACTGTCCGCTGGATGACTTTAGCTTTATAAACCCCATGTAAAGAATGTCACAATGGCTAACAATTTATATATTGATTAATTAGTGGGAATAATAATTTTGTTGACAGAATCCGTTGTTGTGAGATAAAGTGAACCTTTACCTGGAAACGGAAAACTGGACCTTAATTAAATTAGAAAATCTAAAAGGGGCAAGACCAGGTTAACCTCTGAACCTGCCACTGACAGCCAGCCACGGGATGCAACCCCGTTCGGGCATGGGCCGTGGAGGCTTAAGTTATGCTGGACCCTTTTGGATACTCTGCTGCTTTTGGGCTCACGTCCTGTCTGACGAGTGTACAAAGTGCTACCAAATTACACGATATAAAGGCCGTATGATTGAAAGCTTAAGCAACCACTCATTTGTCAACAAAGTCTGCTATGACTCTAGACAACTGAACACTTGCAACACGGGTTCTCGGCAACTATGGGTAGCAAAAAATTTAGGAAAAGGGGGAACCAGGCTGGGACTTAGTTGTCCTAAGGGAGAGGAATGGATTTGTTTCACTCAAGAAGGCCACTGGGACATTTCTGATGGTGGTGGAATGCAGGACTTGAAAAGGGAGGAAATAATAGAGGGTGCAAACTACATTAAAAGAAACCACACAAGGAAAGCCTTCCAACACAGGTGGCTTATACCAGAAATTGAAAGACAAACTAGGAGAAGATTGGCTATTCCCGGGTTATGGAACTAACCTATATATTGATCTAATGGAACATATTATTCAAACCTTAAATTTACCTAAGTACTGGATTTGTAGTGGACCTTTGATGACAGAAGAGTGACCCTGGAAAGGTACTGGTCTCACCCCATGGGAAATTTTAAAATGGAATCACTCCCAGAAAGCATCAGAATCTAGGCCCCAAGGTTGGATTTTAATTTCTGATGTAGTTGGGCAAGAATGCATTGAACGGAGAGGTAGGGAAATATATAAAACTAAAGTAGGAGAGTCCCCATGCCTATCAGTGAAAATAATACCACAGGAAATACTGGTGACCAAAAAAACCATTAGGATATTGGACTAACAATATGACTGCAGATTGTACTTGGCATGATGAAACTCAAAGCTGGTGGTGTAATGAAACAAATTTGAAAAACCCTTTTGAGAGCATGAAAGAATTAAAAGTATATTGGGACCAAGCAGGTAGTACCGATTTGGAATGGGTAGCTCCGGAAGGATTATTTTGGATATGTGGAAAGCGAGCATATACACAGCTCCCTAGAGACTGGAGAGGAGTCTGTACACTAGGTATAATCCAACCAGGGTTCTTCTTACTGCCCCCTGAAAAAGGTATGAGTTTAGGTGTACCTTTGTATGGAACCATACACCGAGAAAAAAGGGATGACATTGGAGGAACCCAAAAGTGGTACGATGATGAATGGCCTCCTGAACGAATCATTGCTACTTACGGACCAGCTCCTTGGGCCCAAGGTGGGACCTGGGGTTATCAAACCCCCATATACATGCTAAATAGAATTATCCGCCTTCAGGCAGTCATGGAAATAGTAGCCAATAAGACAGTTCAAACTCTGGATCTAATCACAAGTCAGCAATCAAAAACTCGAGCAGCTGTGTATCAGAACAGGCTTGCCTTAGATTATCTGTTAGCCGAGGAAGGGGGGTGTGTGGTAAATTCAACACTTCAGATTGTTGTTTACAAATTGATGATAATAGGCAGTTATGGATATTGCAAAGGATATCAGAAAACTGACTCGCGTACCTGTACAAAAATGGAACTCCATGCTCGACAGCCAGTCGTGGGATAACTTGTTAGGAACAGCTTGGTGGAAGAAAGTAGGATTCTTTTTATTATGCACGTTGGCCAGTATAATATTTTTACCGTGTTCAATCCCTTGTTTCATTAGATTGATAGTTTCTGTAGTACAAGGAATGCAAATATCAACAATGCCGACAGATCCAAAGACGGCTCAAAGTGCCGAAGTACTGTTAGTCACCAGAACTCCACCTTCCCGAGATGAAGAAAATGTCAAATTAATATTGTCCAGATTAGAGCAAAAAAGTCGAATCAATAATTTTATAGAAAGAGAGGAGGGATTGTGATAAACTGAGAAAATGATTCGGGCTAATTAAGAGAAAACAGTGTAAGGTCAATATGACCTGGAGAGAGAAAAGAAAAACAAATTGTAAAACTTAATTGGCCCCTATAAAGAGAGAAAACAAGTTACCTCCCTTTTACCTTGTGTAGGATTTATAGTGAGAGAATTTTGTTTAGTTAGCTAGATAATAGCACCTTTCTTAAAATTTATAGATAACAAGCAAACATCTGCTGAATGTCTGATTTAACAATATATTATGCTTATAGATAACATTCTTGTTAAGAAATAATGTTGATAATCATGTACCTAACAACGTGTAATGTTTATACTCATGTATAATGAATATTCATGTAGTAGCTGGAAATAAATGTAGAACAACTGTCTTCTTTGGGTGTGACAGGCGCTGGGAGTTGTTGAACCCCTTCCCTGATCACCCAGCGCTGAATTTGCTTTTATCATATAATAAATTCTGATTGGAAATTGCCCGACTGGGTTTCTATTTCTCACAGAACCTTTTCCACGGGCCTCCCTCCCCTGGCTGTGGTCTCCCTGTTTGTCAGCACTGTCAGGTTTGCCCACCTGAAGCCCCCTCCATCTCCTCCCTGCTACTGGAACTGCTGAGGTCAGTTCTGGACTCAGTGGTGCCAGTGTTCCCATGGGATCATCCCCTTGGGCATAGGATCCACAATTCCCAAAATCGTCCCTGAATCCCACCCCAAAACTCCCTGTTCCCGACCCCCTGGATCCCAGTGTTCCCCTGGGGTTCTCTGGGATCATCCCCTTGGAAATGAGGTCCAGAATTCCCAAATTGAGACCCCAAAATCCTCCCTGATTCTCACCCCAAGCACCTCCTTCTGGTCTCTTTTTCCATGCTATATCCCAATTTTCCCAAGGGATCATCCTGGTTTTTCCATGGGATCATCCCCTCGGGAACGGGATCTGCAATTCCCAACGTCCCCCCCCCCCCCCCAATTTGGGACCAAAAATGCGGCGTCATCCCCCTCCTAAAATCCGGGATGTGGGGTCTGGGTCGTCCCAAGAGGTTGGAGTGGGATTCCGTGCAGATCGCGGAATTCCGGGAGAATTTTGGGAATTTCGGAGGTGTTTTTTTCCTTAATATTGTTATTCAGGGTTGTAGCAAATCATGCGGTTGGTGGATTAAAATGGAAACGTTTGGAGGAGCCCGGAGGGTGAAATCCAGGACTTGGCGATGCCACGAGGGGATTCAGGTGTTTATGGGATTCAGGTGTTTATGGGAGGGGAAAAATCAGGGAAAAGGGGGGAAAAAAAACAACCTGGGAAAGGCGAAAGACTCCGGCTGGAGGACTGACCATAGAGTTGGTGCGGGCAGAGCGGCGCGGCGTGCGTGCCTCCGTCTCGGTGGTCACTTCCGGTGCCGCCATGTTGGGGAGGTCGGCGGGGTGACTGTCGGGAGTCGTGGCACTGGTCACGGGTGGGTTTTGGGGGAGTTTTGGGGTGTTTTGGGGGCGAGAGGGAAGGGGAGACCCCCAGGGAGGAGTGGGGGGGGGGACTTAGGGCGGGGAGACCCCCGGGAGGGACACTGGGAGGGGTTAAAGGTGACACTGGTGATACTCGGAGGGTCACTGGTGATAGTGGGATGGTCACAGACCCCTCTGGTGACACTGAGGGAGGTCACTGGTGACAGTAGACCCCACTGGTGACACTGAGAGGAAACTGGGAGGGGTCACAGGCCCCACTGGTGACACTGGGGGGGTTATTGGTGACACTGGGAGGGGTCACTGGTTAAAGTGGTCCCCACTGGTGCCATCGGGCAGTCATTGGTCCTCCGGGGCACCAGGGGGCACCAGGGGCGGTTTCCATACCCCTCAATGGCCCCGGTTATTCATTGGCCCTCCGAACCGCCAGGGGGCGCCAGCGGCATCGGCCGTGCCGTGAGCGGCCGCCTGGCCCGCGAGGGCGCGCGCGTGGCCGTGGCCGATCGCGACGTGTCGGGGGCGGCGGCGACAGCGAAAGGGCTCCCCCGGAACTCCCCCCCGACCACGGAGCTTTCCAGGTGGATGTGACCGATCCCAAAAGCGTCGCCGGGATGGTGAGGGGGGTGCAGGTAATGTCGCCGCCGCCTCCCCCCCACCGGCGACATGTCGCGATAGTGTCACACCCTCCCCAGTGTCCCGCAGTGTCCCTGAGTGACCCCCGATATCCACAGTGTCACCCTCAAAATTCCCAAATCCACCCAAAATCACTCCCAGAATTCACAAATTCCCACAAATTCCATCCCATTCCCACAAAATTCCTGGGAAATCGCAGGCAAACGACCCCAAATCGCAGGAAAAGCCCCCCCCCAATCCACCCAAAATCGACCCAAATCCTCCCCAGTTCAGCCCAAATCACCCCCAGAATTCCCAAATCCCCACAAATCCACCCAACCCAGACTCAAATCCATCCCAAATCCATCCCTGGTGACACAGGAGGTGACAAAGGCCTTGGTGACATCGGGGGACCCCGGGGGGGCCTCCCTGGTCCTCGTGGGCAGCGTGGTGGCCAAGGTGGGACCCCCACTTGTCCCTGTCATTGTCACTTGTCACCGTCACTGTCTCCAAAATGGGAGATAAACCCCCAAAATTGGGGATAAAACCCTCAAAAACGGGAATAAAACCCCCGAAAACACCAATTTTGGGGGGGATTTGGGGACATTGGAAGGGGTTCCAGGAGTGTCCCCTCCCCTTTGTCGTTGTCACTTGTCACTGTCCCGTCCCCCCTGCCCAAAAATGGAGATAAAACCCCCAAAACTGGGGATAAACCCCACCAAAACATGAATTTTGGTTGGATTTGGGGACACGGGGGGGGGTTGGGGACACCGAGGGGGGTCCCAGGGGTGTCCCCTCCCCTTTGTCATTGTCCCCTCCCCCCCCCCAGGTGGAGAATTTGGGCCAAACCAACTACGCGGCCTCCAAGGGGGGGTGGAGGGGCTGACCCGGAGCGTGGCCAAGGAGGTGGCCAGGTGGGGACATTGGGGGACATCTGGGGACATATGGGGACATTTGGGAGGGGACAAGGGAAAATGGGGGGACAGGGAGAAAATTGGGGGATTTGGGGGGAATTCGGGGGAAAACTTGAGGGAAAAGTGGGGAAATTTGGGGGGAAATGGGGGAAAGCTGGGGGACTGGGGAGAAAATTTGGGGGATTTAGGGGGGAAATTGGGGGAATTTGGGGGGAAAATTGTGGGATTTGGGGAGGATTTGGGTGGAAATTGGGGGGGAATGGGGAATTGGGGGGAAATTGGGGGAAAAGGAGGAAGAAATGGGTGGAAATTGGGGAGAAATTGGGAAAATTTAAGGGGGAAATATGGAAAAATTGGGGAATTGGGGGGGGAAAGGGGGAAGAACTGGGAAAAATTGGGGGGAAAATTGGGAAATGGGGAAAAATTGGGGGGGAAATTGAGGGGAAAAGGGGGAAGAAATGTGGAAAAATGGGGGAATTTGGGGGGAAGTGGGGAAAAATTGGGGGGAAATCAGGGGGAAAACAGGATTGGGGGGGTTTGGTGACCCCGGGAAGGGGTCGGTGACACCCTGGGGGGGTGACACGGGTTGGAGGGACTCCTCTGACCCCCCGAAATCCCTCCCCCAAGGTTTGGGATCCGCTGCAATTCCGTCCTGCCAGGATTTATCGTCACCACCATGATGGA
The DNA here is from genome assembly GCF_009829145.1 of Chiroxiphia lanceolata. Lineage (NCBI taxonomy): Eukaryota > Metazoa > Chordata > Aves > Passeriformes > Pipridae > Chiroxiphia > Chiroxiphia lanceolata. The sequence goes on from NC_045669.1 coordinate 178,870, forward strand.
CAAAGTGCCCCCAAAAGTGCTGGACAAGGTGACAGTGGGGGGGTGGCACCTGCTGGGGACATTGGGGGGACACTGGGGGGACATTTGGGACATTGGGGGACATTAGGGGACATTGGAGAGGTGACACCAGAGGTGACACTTGTGTGTATGTGTCTCCCCCCCCCCTCCCAGTTTGCAGGGATGGTGCCACTGGGACGACTGGGGGACCCTGAGGGTGAGTTGGGGACACTTTGGGGACACTTTGGGGACACTTGGAGGTACCACCACCCCCCGGTGTCCCCGTGTCCCCCAGACGTGGCAGACGTGGTGGCTTTCCTGGCGTCAGGGGACAGCGGCTGCGTCACCGGGGCCACCCTGGAGGTGACAGGTGGGGACCCCCCATGTCCCCAGTGTCCCCCCAGTGTGTCCCCAATGTGTCCCCAGTGTCCCCCCAGTGTCCTCTCAGTGTGTCCCCAATGTGTCCCCAGTGTCCCCCGAATGTCCCCCCAGTGTGTCCCCCCAATGTCCCCCCTTTCCCTCTCTCATTCCAGGGGGTCTCTTCATGTGACGGATCCAGCCTTTCCCCTCCAAGTGTCCCCCCAATGGGGGGAGAGGGGCAGACCTCAAAATTTGGGGGGATAAAGGGGAGGGAGCCCAAAATTTGGGGTGTTGAGGCTGGGAGCCCAAAAATGGGGGGAAGAAGAAAGGGGGGGCCCTATAATTTGGGGAGATTGAGGGGCAGGACTCAAAACTTTGGGGGGATAAAGGGGGGGACCCCAAAATTTAGGGAGTTGAGATGGAGGGGAGACCCCGAGTTTGGGGGAGGGGGACCCCAAAAATTGAGGAGGGTCCTAAAATTGGGGGGGAGGGGCCTAAAGTAGGGGATGGGCCCCCCCAAAATATGGAAGGGGAACCCCAAAACTGGGGAGGTCGAGGGAGGGGGGTGGAAGTCTCTCCAAAAAACCACCAGGAGCTGTTACCATGGAGACATTTATTGGCCACTCCCACTGAGACCACACCCACCCCTCCCCTCCCTTAAATCTCTAAAAGGACAAAAATAAACATTTTTGACCAAAAATTTGGGGTTTTTTTTGGGGTGGGGGGTTGGGAGGGGTTCCTAAAATTCGGGGGGGGGGGGGGTGTCAGATGTGACCCTGCCCCCTCTTGACCCCTTCCCCCCTAAAACCTCCTCTAAAACGACACAAATAAACATTTTGGACCCCAAATTTTGGAGTTTTTTGAGGCAGCTCCCCCAACATTAATCCATAATATCTGTGGGTTCTCATCAATCCCTAATTAATCCATAATATCCATGGGTTCCCATGAATCCCTAATTAATCCATAATATCCGTGGGTTCCCATCAATCCCAAATGATCCCAAATCTCAAATGGTCCCAAACAGTCCCAAATTATTCCAAATAGTCCCAAATGATCCCAAATCCCAAATGGTCCCCAAACTCAAATCCCAAATCCCATGTGGTTCCAAATCCCAGATAAACCCCAAACCCCAAATAAACCCTAAATCCCCAATAATTCCCAATCTCATATATTCCCAAATCCCAAATAAACCCCTAAATCCCCAATAATTCCCAAATCCCAAATAAACCCCAAATCCCCAATAATTCCCAATCCGATATATTCCCAAATCCCAAATAATAGCAAATCCCAGGTGTTCCCAAATCCCAAATAACCCCTAAATCCCCATGAATTCCCAGTCCCATATAATCCCAAATGCCAAATAAACCCCAAATCCCAAATAATAACAAATCCCATTGAGGTGGTTTGAAGCTGGCTTCCTCCCAAGTCTCCAAACTCACCACAAGAGCTCCCCCCTCCCCCAAAACCAAGGGAGAAGAGAAAAAAACCCAAGAGAACCAAAACAAGAGAGAGACAGCTGAAGCAATATATATATATAAATAAATATATTTACACTTATATTACATTTATATACAATTGAAATATATGTACAATTTCAAAAGGAAAAGGGAAAGGGAAGGGGAAGGAAAAAAAAAGGAACAAAATTAAAATAAAATATACACGATCACTATCCCAAGATCTAACTAAAAGAATTAGCAAAGAATATCTCACTGCTCTCCTTGGGACAACAGAAAGTCGCTCTGGAACGACCGTCGGCACCCTCCGTCTGCCAAGGCCGGCCAGACCTTACCAGGCCTCACTCCCCAACCCGACAGACTCAACAGCAGGGAACCTGCACCTCCACAGCTGGAAGGAAAGAGGGTGAAGGCCTCTCCTCGTTTCTTCTTATAACCCGACTTAGGTAAAAATGGTAGGGGATACTGGGTAAATCTGGGCACTTCCTTGGTTACAAACTGGTCATGAAGGAAGGCCCAGACTAAACTGCCACAGACATCACATCCTCCTCTGTGACATCACATCCTGCTCTGTGACATCACATCTCTCCTGTGACATCACAGCTCCTCTATGATGTCACAACCCCCTCTGTGACACCACAACTCCCCTGAGATCACATCCCTCCAGTGACATCACATCCTCCTCTGTGACATCACATCATCCCCATGACATCATATCTCCTCTATGACATCACATCCATCATATGACATCACAACTCCCCTGTGACACTGCATCCTCCGTGACATCACACCCTCCTCTGTGACATCACATCTCTCCTACGACATCACATCCATCTTGTGACATCAAATGTCTCCTGTGATATCATATTGTCCCTGTGACATCACGTCCTCCCCTGTGACATCGCATCCTCCTCTGTGACATCACAGCTCTCCTATGATGTCACATCCTCCCCATGATATCACATCTCTCCTATGACATCCCAACCTTCCTGTGACATCACATTCTCCTCTATGACGCCACAGTCATCAGATGGCATCACATCTTTCCTATTACATCACAGTTCCACTGTGACATCACAGCTCCCCTATGACATCACATCCTTCCTGTGACATCACATATCTCCTATGACATCAGATCATTCCTGTGACATCACAGCTCCCCTGTGACATCACATTCTCCTCTGTGATGTCACATCCTCCCTGTGACATCACATCTCCTCTATGACGTCGCATCCATATGACATCACATCTCCCCTGTGTTATCACATCCTCTGTGACATCACATTGTCCCTGTGACATCACACCTTCCTCTGTGACATAACATCTCTCCTATGTCACCACATTCATCCTGTGACATCAAACCTCTCCTGCGATATCATATCGTCCCTGTGACATCACATCCTCCTCTGAGACATCACAGCTCCTCTATGACATCACATCATCCTTGTGAAATCACATCCCCCTCTGTGACATCACGTCCTCCCCTGTGACATCGCATCCTCCTCTTTGACAACACAGCTCCCCTGTGACATCACGTCTCCCCTATGACATCACATCTTCTCTGTGACATCACATCCTCCATGTGACATCACATCTACCCTTATGACATCACAACCTCCCGGTGGCATCACATCCTTTCTGTGACATCACATTGTCCCTGTGATGTCATGTCCTCCACTGTGACATCGCATCTCCTCATGACAGCACATCCTCCTCTGTGACCTCACATCTCTCCTATGACATCACATCTCAATGACATCACATACTTCCTGTGGCATCACATCCTCCCTATGACATCACATCCTCCTCTGTGACATCACATCTCTCCTATGCCATCACAGCTCCTCTATAATGTCGCAACCATCATATGACATCACATTCTTCCTGAGACATCACATCCTTCCTGTGACATCATATCCTCCTCTCTGACATCACATGCAACATAACAGCTCCTCTGTGACATCACATCATTTTTGTGACATCACATCCTCCCCATGATGTCAAGGGGATATGTGATGTCACAGGGGAGGATATGACGTCACAGGGATGATATGATATCACAGGAGAGGTTTGATGTCACAGGATGGATGTGTTGTCACAGAGGAGGATGTGACTGCTCCATCTCAGAGTCACCTCAGAGGGGCCCTCACGGGTACCTTGTCCCTCTAAGTTTTTCATGTTATCCCACAGATTTCCCGGAACAAACCTGATCTTGTACCCCTCTCCCATCATGTCCAGTTTAGAACCCTGGGACACTGTGGAACCTCATGGAATGAAGGGGCCACTGTGACACCACAGGACTTCATGGAACCCAAGGGACCCTGGGACACTGTGGGGGCTCATGGAACCAAAGGGACCCTGGGACACTGTGGGGGCTCATGGAACCCAAGGGACCCTGGGACACTGTCAGGAGCCTTGTGGTGCCCAGGGTTGAGGAATCCTGTGGGTGCAGGTGGCTCAGGGAGCAGCTGCAGTTGGAGCTGTGGGATGAGCTCTGGGTGAGGGGCCTCAGACCAAAGGCCATGAGCTGCCCACCCTGGAGCAGCCAAGGGAGAGGACACTTGGAGACAGGGCAGGAGCCCAGGACTCAGCAGGAAGAGCAGTTTGTGTGCTTGGAGTGTGAGGGGATAAAACCACATAGAGGTTTTTGTTGGGGGTCCCTCCTTGAGGCACCAGCTCAGCCTGTATCTGTTTCTTTTTCAGGAATGAAATGTTTTCCTGTTTCTAAGACATGAAACTTTGCCCTGGGAAACCTGGTGTGGAAGCAGTGAGGAAACCCGGTCTGACTGTGAGAGTGGGGGGTGTGGGGAGTCACAGGGGATCCGTCGGGTCACTGGAGCTGCTGCTGCTGGGAAGGGGCCTGAGTGTCAGCAGTGCCAGTCTGGGCTGGTGGGAGAGTGACTGCCAGGGAGTCTTGGGAATGGGGAGCCTGGGAAGTTGCCTTAAGAGTGTGAGGGGGATCTCGTGTGCAGAGACCCCCAGGAACCCCCTGAGCCACTCTGCTCATGGCAAGGATGCAGAGAAGGCAGAGTTACTGAACACCTTTGCCCTGACAAGACCAGCCCTCAGGGATCTCTGGCCCGGGAGACCAGGCTATAGGAATGTTGGATGAAGACCTTGCCTTGCTCAAGGAAGATTGGGTCAGAGAACACCTCCAAAAACTCTACCCCCACAAGTGCTTGGGACACTTCATGACCTCCTGTCACCAAGGGGACCCTGTGACACTGTGGGACCTCGTGGTTCTCAGTCTCTTCCAAACGTTGTGTGCAACTACAGAGAGGCAAAACAGTGGAGCCTGAGCATGTTGATCCAAACTATTCCCATCTCACCTGAAGATGTCCCTGCTAACAGAGGTCCTGTGTGTTCCCTCTGCTCTCTGGGCACTTGCATCCTTTGAGAGCTGCCCATCGCTCCGGTAGCCAAGAGCACAGGGCGGGGGATGCCCTGGAGGGGGAGCAGAGACATCTTTCCTAGATCACCTTGCTCAGAGCCCCACCCAACCTGGCCTTGAATGTTTGCAGGGATGGGGCATCCACCACCTCCCTGTAAATATGTTCCTGTGTTTCATTCTCATCATCAAATATTTCTTCCCTCTCTCTAGTTTGAACCTCCCCTCTTTTAGCTTAACTCCCTCACTCCCTGCCCTATTGTGACAGTCCCTGCTGAACCCTTTGCCCACCTGTTTGTAAGAAGCTGCCTTGAAGTACTGGAAGGCCCCAAGGAGGTCTCCCCACATCTTTTCTTCTGCAGGCTGAAGAGCCCCCACTCTCTCAGCCTGTCTCCATCAGAGAGGTGCTGCAGCCCTGGGATCCCCTTTGTGGCCTCCTCTGGAAGTGCCCCAAGAGGTGCGTGTCTTTGCTCTGCTGAGGAGCCCATGGAGCTGCAGGAGATGCCAGGGCTGGCAGGGGAATCCCCCCAAGCCATTGCCAGTGTGGGTGGGTGCGTTGCAGACAGCCAGAGGAGCCCAGAGCTGGAGGCAGCACTGCAGGTGGGGTCTCAGCTGAGCAGAGCAGAGGGGCAGAACCCCCCTCCCCTGCTGCCCACGCTGTGGGATGAGCCCAGGGCACGGGGGGTTGTGGGCTGTGAGATCCCATTGCTGCCTCCCATCCTGCTTTTCATCCCCCACTATCCCCATGGCCTTGGATGCAGGGCTGCTCTCCATCCCTTCAGCCCCGAGCCTGTCCCTTGAGATCTGGGGGCATTTGACACCCACTGACTCCTTTGATCCCCTTTCCCATCCCTCCCAGAGCCCAGGGAAGGACTGAGGGGCCTTGGCTGATTGTCCCTGACCCTCCCCTGCCCCGACACCAAGCTGTGCTCCTTGGGGACGGTGCTTGGACAGCCCCAGTCAGACCCTGTTTCCCGCTGTGCCCCCAAACCACCGGGTGCCCCAGGGGACGTGGGAACACACATGGACACGGGAAGGCACCCGTGGATGTGGGAACACACACACACAGACAGACACAGAGCATTTGTTTTGCTGCAGGGGTTTATTGATTATTGCAGGGAAATTGCCAGGGCACCCAGGGGATCAGGGGGGTCCTCCAGGGATGATCATCTCCTCATGCCGCTGGAGGGGGACAGGACACGGGTGTCACCACCACTTCCAGTCCTGAAAGACAGAGCCCCAAACCTCACCCCCGGTGTCCACAGGGACATGGGAGGGGCCTTGTCCACACCCCGTCTGTCTGCAGGGAGCTGGGGCAGGAGAAGGGAATTGGATGCTGAGATCCATGTGGCCCCCAGAGCCCCTGAGCCCGGGATGCTCTGACACCTCCCCGAGCCCCTCCCTGCCCTCCCGCTGACCCTGGGGGTCTGCAGAGCCCCCAGTGCAAGGCAAGGCTTGGGGGCAGCTCTGTCCAGCTGCCCTGGAACACGGAGCAGGGACAGCCCCCTGCGTGTCCCTCTGCTGTCCCCAAGCTCTGCCCACTGCAGAGGGCTCAGGGACCCCCCAGGGCCCTGCCAGGCTCCTCTGGGGGGCTGAGGACCCTCCGATATTTCTCACCTGGACATACAGAGAGGCAGCCGAGCGTCACTGGCGCTGCAGCTCCACCTGGTCAGCCACGGGGGGCTGAGGACAAAGGCAGGGTTAGAGACACACTGGGGTGAACTGAGACACATTGGGATGTACTGGGACACACTGGGCTGGACTGGGACACACTGGGATGCCGGGGAGGGTCGTGGCCATGAGAGGGAAGGGTCTGGGCCCAGCAGAACTCGGGGTACCCACCTCAGACCTCTTCACTCGATGGACATCCATGCCTCCCTGGAGAGAGAGCGTGAGGTGTCACTGGTCACTGGGGTGTCCCCAGGCCCAGGAGGGATGGGGGGACTACATTTCCCTCCATTTCCCACACTGGGGACATCCCAACTCCAGGACTTACCCCAACACATCCACCTCCTCCTTGTCCCGAGATTGGCTGGGGAAGGAGAGTAAAGGTTTAAGTAGGATTGGCCCCTGTGGGGCTGGGGGAGGGACACGGGTGTCCCCAGCCCCCCCAGTCCATGGTTGGCCCCAGTCTGAGGGGGAAAATCCCTTCTGCTCCCCCCAGCCCCACTGCACCCAGTTTCCCCCGGGGATCCCTGTTGCTGCAGGGCCCAGGGTGGGGATGGAGACAAGGAGAGCCAGGGGAATTCAGGGCCTGCAGGGAGGGGGGAGGGGGGAGGAGGAGTGGACCCAAAGAGGGTGAAGTGGGGGGAATTAGGGACCCCAGAGGATGGGCATTGGGGTGTGGAAGGGATGGGACTGTGGGGGATGTGAGGTAGGAGGAAGGGATTCCAGTGAAGGGGACCCAGGGAATGAAGCAGGGCAGGGGTGGGGCAGGAGAAATGGGGAAGGGGAGAAAATTGGAAGGACTGGGAGGGGGTTTGGGACTGAGGGGTCAAGGAAGGGGATTTCTGGACACGAGTGTTGTGGGCAATTTGAAAGGGAAAGGATTAGAGGAGAAAGAAGGGAAGAAATGGTGTGGGAATGATGCCCTGTGTGTGTGTGGTGGGGTGGACTGGGGTGTGTGGGAATAGAGTGGGGGCCCTGAGGAAGGGGCCTCCCTGGTGCACACTGGGGTGGACTGGGGAGCACTGGGATGCCCTGGAGGGTGGTGGCCACCAGAGGGGAGGGTCTGGGCCCAGCACAAGCCCTGGTACCCACCGGGCCACCGATCACGCCTGCCTGTAGAGAGACAAGGAGACGTCACTGGTCACTGGGGTGTCCCCAGTGCCAGGAAGGGATGGGGGCCCAAAGTGCCCCCCCCAGTTCCCACACTGGGTGCCCCCCAACTCCCGGACTTACCTCCCCACATTGGACGCCGCCGGCCTCAATGGGCTGCAGGAGGAGAGCAAAGGCTTGGTTGGGGTTGGCCATGTGGGGCTGGGGGGACACGGGTGTCCCCACCCCCTCCAGCCCCGGCTGCCCCCCGGGCTGAGCGGGGCTCTGTGGGATTGCGGCTCCCAGGCAAGTTGGGGGCACCAGTGCAGGGGGAAAGGCAAGGGATCAAGGGCAAAGCCTGGAGGAAAGGCCCTGGGAATGGGCCATGGGAGGGCATTTCCCAGTTGGTGCCACTTCAGCCTGGCCAGGCCTTGTCCCACTTGAGCCCAGTGTGGAGCTTGGGCCTGGTTGTCCTCCTTGGACTCCAGTGGGGCTTGGCCCAGTTCCACCCAGTTTGGGTCGGACCTTTACCTTGGCTGGGAAAGAGAGGAGATGGTGGGGAGATGCCCCAGGGAACCAAGAGGATGGGATGGGGAGGCCCAAAAAGGTGGGATTTGGGGTCAGAAAGAGCAGGAAGCGGTGGGACTGTGCCAGGACGGAGCCGGGTGCAAGCATCCCGTGTTGAAGCAGAGCTGCAGCAGCAGGAGCTGAATTGTAGGAAGGGGAAGGAGAGAGGGAATTGTGACCAGAAGAAAGTGGCCTGGCCCAGGGCTGGGGGTGCTGGGGAGTGCTGGGGGAGCCCCTGGATTGGGAAGGGGCCCATCCCTGAGCCCATGGCCGTGGCATGGGGGCCTCACCTTGGCATCTGCCGGGGGGCTCAGCAGGATGGTGAAGAGCAGGGCCACGCTGAGCACAGCGACCTTCATCTTCCTCTGGGCCTGGGCAGCGCTGGCTGAGGCTGCACAAGGGCAGGAGCACATTTATCCCTGCCGGGACTCCTCCCTGCCCCCTCCCCGAGAGCCCCCGGGGCAAAGCCCGGCTGGGCACAGCCCCCAGCCCTGGCCACAAGCCCAGCCCTGGCACAGAGTCCATCCCACCTGTGGCACCCATCCAGCCACCTTCCCTGGCATCCCTCCAGCTTCCTGCACGGGGCAACTGCCCCTGGAAGGGCCCAGGCCCCTGGGGGTGCCAAGGGGGTGGGCAGGGAGCTGAAAGCAGCTGCATACCCTGTGGGGACAATCCCATACAACACAATCCATCCTCCAATGACCCCCAAAGCCTGATCCCCCCATGTCCTCCTGCCCATCCCTTCCCAGAGCTTTCCCTCTGGGACACCCCAGAGCTCAGCCCAGCCCCAAACCCGCTGTGTCTGAGCACAGTTGTCCCTGTTCCCACTCCAGCCCCTTGGCTGAATGCAGGGCTGGCACTGACCCCCTTCTTGGGGCACCAGGACCCCGGGATCAGGGAAACAGGGAGCTGGGAGACAAAGGGGCTGATGGGCAATGGGCACAGCCGGGTGACTGGGATCTCCAGTCTGGGCAGGCACTGGGGAACACTGGGCAATGCTGACCCTGACAGACAAGGACTGGGCCCAGGGAAGTGCTGGGGTGGTGGCAGTGCCCGGCTCCAGCCCATTTGCGGGCACTGCAGCCCCCAAGTGGTGCAGGCCCAGCCACGCCCTCCCCGAGCAGAGCCCAGAGGGGCAGATGCCCTTTGCTGGCCCTGCCCCTGTCCCAGCTGGGCACACCGTGTCCTCCCGCATCAGCCGGGTCCCGCTCTGCTGAGCTGACCCAGGCAGGGGGGGCCAGGGACTGGCAGACCAGCAGAGCTCTGGCTCCACACTGGGCTGGTCCTGGGACACAGCTGCCCCAGTGCCCCCATCCCCAGGGATGGCCCTGCCCTGCCCTGGGCCCAGCGCTGCCCCTCAGCAGGATGGCACCTTCCCGCCCCACTCTCTCTCCCTCCCCACCCGCCTCAGAGACCCCTCTGTGCTGGGACCCCCGTGGGCAGAGATCAAGGACAGGCACTGAGCGGGGGCTCCCGGCACCTGACATAACCTCAATTCTCCACTCACCTTTGGCCACATTTCCGCAACACCTTCCATCCTTACGGGCCCCTGACCAGACACAAGAGACCATTGTGGGGAAGCTGGGAAAACATCTCAAGTCAATGACTTGACTCTTTGCCTTGGATTTTCCCCAGGAGCCGGCAGTGACCTGGAAGATTTTCCTTGTACCCCTTTCTGCTTCGTGCCTCGTTTGTTGGATAATTGAGGAACGTTGACTGAGGAGGGGTCCAGGGGAGGTGAAACCGCTCAAGAAGGAGACATTTACAGCCCCTCAACACCAATGATCCCACTCTGGACCATCCCAGTTGTGGGAGCAGCAGCTCATTGGAAGAGGGAAATGTCCCCAGTTTGGTGTTTGAGAGAGAGAGATGGACGAGAGACGTGAACAGGGTACCTGAGGTGCAGCTGATCCCCCTTGGACTGTCTCCTTCCTTCCCCCTGAGCAGGGCTGGGAGCACCTGGGGAAATTCCTCTTGTTCCTGCAGTCCCTCCTGTGGGATTTTTCCCACCCTCTGGTTCCAAATGGTTTTGGACCTGACCGTTCTCCTCAGGGAGGTGTTGTGGTGACTCACAGAGGGAAAGGGGAGGAGAAAAGGGGACCCTGTCCTCCCCACATTTACGTCTCCCTTCCCAAATTTCTGGTGCCCTTGGCTTCCCCGAGGAGCTCAGTAGCTGCATGACAGGGGACACCAGACTAAGCAGGAGGTCTCTGTCCTGTTGTCCTGGTTTTCACTGGGATAATGGGCTGGTTTACAGTCACTGCCCACAACAGGGACTTGTCTCAGCACAGAATCCTGGAAACATGGATTGGTTTGGGTGGGAAGGGACCTTGAAGAGCATCCTGTGCCACCCCCTGCCATGGGCAGGGACACCTTCCACTAGCCCAGGTTACTCAAAGCCCCGTCCAGCCTGGCCTTGGACACTTCCTGGGATGGGGCACCACAGCTTCTCGGGGCAACCTGTGCCAGGGTCTCCCCCCTCACAGGGAAAACTTTCTTCCCAATATCCCTCTAAGCCTGCCCTCTGTCAGTGGGAAGCCATTCCCCCTTCTCCCATCACTACAGGTCCTTGTCCAAAATCCCTCAGCAGCTCTCTGGGAGCCCCTCGAGGCACTGGAAGGGGCTCTAAGGCCTCTCTGGTGCCTTCTCTTCTCCAGGTTGAACAAGCCCAATTGTCCCAACCTGTCCCCAGAGGGGCTCCAGCCCTCAGAGCATCTTTGTGGCCTCCTCTGGATCCACTCCAACAGGTCCATTCCTCCTGATCTGGGCCCCCCGAGCTGGAGGCAGCACTGCAGGTGGGGTCTCACCTGAGGGCAGCAGAGGGGCACATTCCCCTCCTCCCCTGCCCCCGGGATGAACCCCGCACACGGGGGGTTTCCGGGCTGGCTCGTGTCCCATTTGTCACCCACCAGCACCCCCAGAGCCCTCTCCCACCAGGTTCTTCCATCCCTTCCTCCCCCAGCCTGCACCGATCCCAGGGGTTGCCCTGACCCGGCTGCACCACCTTGGTCTTGTCCAACCTCAGCAGATTCCCGTGTGTGCCGGGAAACGGGGGGAAGGGGAATTCACCCGACTCTTGGAGATTTGTTTGTCTGGTGGTGCCCCAGGGAAAAACAAAACCCTGTCAGTCCCATCTAGTCTGTCCCATATTCCACCCAGGAACCCTCCACCAAACAGATCCACCAGGTGGGGGGAATTCCAAGGCCCTTTTTCGGGCACTGACACGTCACAGCCGAAGGAAAACCCCTCAGTGGATATTTCCACCAGTTACTCCGGCATCAACAAAACTGGCAGCACCTTTATAAAGGACTCCCTCCAACAGTCTGTGGAATAACACTCTTTATTAATACAAATCGGTACAGGTTAAATGTTCGTGGTGGTCAGGGACTGAGTCTGGCTGCAAAAACACACTTCAAACAATGTCAAAATTGTTGTTAAAACAAAGCAAAGCACAACCTCTAAACCAAACCAATCCACAAATACATTAGGAAGCAAAAACCAGCTCTAGTCCTTCCAAGCAGTGACTAACACGCAGAGCTGGATGCACATCCCGTCCCTCAGGTGCGTCACCTGCCCCGCTCAGCTCAGTGTCACAGGTTCAGGGTGCCCTCCATCCATTGGTCTCCATCATTAAGGAAGATGCCGGATACTGGGGCCAGGAGTGAGGAATTGGAGGGTGTGGAGTCCAGCTGGGGATTCCTTGCTGGGGATAAGGGCACGGACAGCAGGATTGGGAAGGGGGCAGCAGTCCTCAGCCTCTGGAGGTGTCTCCTGTAGGATGAGATGGAATTCCCTGTGGTGGAGGCAATCACATCCCCTTGGGATGCAGGGGCTGTAAATGCTCCCCCTGAGTGGCTTCACCTCCCCTGGCCCCCTCCTCAGTCAACGTTCCTCAATTATCCAACAAACGAGGCACGAAGTAGAAAGGGGTGAAAGAAAAATCTTCCAGGTCACTGCCAGTTCCTGGGGAAAATCCAAGGCATATAGTTAAGTCCTGAGTTAAGTCATTGACCTGAGATGTTTTCCCAGCTGCCCCACAATGGTCTCTTGTGTCTGGTCAGGGGCCCGTAAGGATGGAAGGTGTTGCGGAAATGTGGCCAAAGGTGAGTGGAGAATTGAGGTTGTGTCAGGTGCCGGGAGCCCCCGCTCAGTGCCTGTCCTTGATCTCTGCCCACGGGGGTCCCAGCACAGAGGGGCCTCTGAGGCAGGTGGGGAGGGAGGGAGAGTGGGGCGGGAAGGTGCCATCCTGCTGAGGGACAGCGCTGGGCCCAGAGATATGATGTCATATGAGGGATGTGATGTCACAGAGGAGGATGTGATGGCACAGGAATGATGTGATGTAACTGATGCCTTAAGCCCCTTTATAGGTTTTATTTTTCTAATTTTTATAAGCTTTATAAGTAGTAGAAGTAGATTTTAAAAGCAGCATCCCTCACTCCCTTAATTACAACTAGTTTACACATTCCTTAACCCTCTTACCTCATTCTATGCTCCCCATATCAAATCTACCCCTGAATTAAGTGGCAATGTTTAGTCTCTTGTCAAGGCAAGGCCTAGGTTGTTTAGAGAACAGCCATATCAGGGCCTGAACAACAAAAGAGAGTCAAGAACTAGGTGACTATATACCCTCTGTGCTCTGAAGATGATGAGACTGTTGAAGAGGTGGTCCCAAAATACACCCCAGATTCAATTCTCAGGGGGTGGACCCGGGGTGGACCAGAGCAAAGGCTACGGGGTGGACACACTTGGGATTGGACAGACAATATTCTAAAATGGACCATCTGGAGCACAGCGGCGCGTGTCTTTTAACATCCATTGCCTTGGCACAATTAAACCCTTTCCTTATCTCACCCCTAATTAACTGCTCCGAAGTTATTTCTTTAGCACCAACATTCCACAGCATCACACAGAAGAGGAGGTGATGTCACAGAGGAGGATGTGATGCCATAGGAGAGATATGATGTCATACAATGGATGCGACGTCATAGAGGAGCTGTGATGTCACCGGAAGGATGTGATGTCACAGAGGAGGATGCGATGTCATAGAGGAGGATATGATGCCACAGAAGAGGTTGTGATGTCACAGCACGGATGTGATGTCACAGTGGAGGATGTGAAATCACAGGAGAGATATGATGTCATCTGATGGGTACGACACCATATCTCTCCTGTGACGTCACATCCTCCACTCTGACATCATAGAGGACATCATAGAGGAGCTGTAATATCACAGAGAGGATATGATTTCACTGAGGAAGGACGAGATGCCACGTGGGAGGATGTGATGTCACAGAAAGGATGTGATGTCACAGATGAGGATTTTATGTTGTACAATGGATGTGATGTCACAGAGCAGGATGCGATGTCACAGGAAGGATGTGATGTCATAGAGGAAGATGTGACATCACAGGAGAGATATGATGTCATATGATGGATGGGACTTCATAGAGGAGCTGTGATGTCACAGGGAGGATGTGACGTCACAGAGGTAGGATGAGATGTCATGGGGGATGCCGGAGTAACTGGTGGAAATATCCACTGAGGGGTTTTCCTTTGGGTGTGTTGTGTCAGTGCCCGAAAAAGGGCCCTGGAATTCCCCCCACCTCATTGTGGATCTGTTTGCAGGAGGGTTCCTGGGTGGAATATGGGACAGACTAGATGGGACTGACAGGGTTTTGTTTTTCCCTGGGGCACCACCAGACAAACAAATGTCTCCTTCTTGAGCGGCTTCACCTCCCCTGGGCCCCTCCTCAGTCAACGTTCCTCAATTATCCAACAAACAAGGCACGAAGCAGAAAGGGGCACAAGGAAAATCTTCCAGGTCACTGCCGGATCCTGGGAAAAATCCAAGGCAAAGAGTCAAGTCATTCAGCTGAGATGTTTTCCCAGCTGTCCCACAATGGTCTCTTGTGTCTGGTCAGGGGCCCGTAAGGATGGAAGGTGTTGCGGAAATGTGGCCAAAGGTGAGTGGAGAATTGAGGCTGTGTCAGGTGCCGGGAGCCCCCGCTCAGTGCCTGTCCTCGATCTCTGCCCACGGGGGTCAAAGCACAGAGGGGCCTCTGAGGCGGGTGGGGAGGGAGGGAGAGTGGGGCGGGAAGGTGCCATCCTGCTGAGGGGCAGCGCTGGGCCCAGGGCAGGGCAGGGCCATCCCTGGGGATGGGGGCACTGGGGCAACTGTGTCCCAGGGCCAGCCCAGTGTGGAGCCAGAGCCCTGCTGGACTACCAGTCCCTGGCCCCCCCTGCCTGGGCCAGCTCAGCAGAGCGGGACCCGGCTGATGCGGGAGGACACGGTGTGCCCAGCTGGGACAGGGGCAGGGCCAGCAAAGGGCATCTGCCCCTCTGGGCTCTGCTCGGGGAGGGCGTGGCTGGGCCTGCACCACTTGGGGGCTGCAGTGCCCGCAAATGGGCTGGAGCCGGGCACTGCCACCACCCCAGCACTGCCCTGGGCCCAGCCCTTGTGTGCCAGGGCCAGCATTGCCCAGTGCTCCCCAGTGCCTGCCCAGACTGGAGATCCCAGTCACCCGGCTGTGCCCATTGCCCGTCAGCCCCTTCATCTCCCAGTTCCCTGTTTCCCTGATCCCGGGGTCCTGGTGCCCCAAGAAGGGGGTCAGTGCCAGCCCTGCATTCAGCCAAGGGGCTGGAGTGGGAACAGGGACAACTGTGCTCAGACACAGCGGGTTTGGGGCTGGGCTGAGCTCTGGGGTGTCCCAGAGGGAAAGCTCTGGGAAGGGATGGGCAGGAGGACATGGGGGGATCAGGCTTTCGGGGCTGTTGGAGGATGGATTGTGTTGTGTGGGATTGTCCCCACAGGGTATGCAGCTGCTTTCAGCTCCCTGTCCACCCCCTTGACACCCACAGGTGCCTGAGCCCTTCCAGGGGCAGTTGCCCCATGCAGGAAGCTGGAGGGATGCCGGGGAAGGTGGCTGGATGGGTGCCGCAGGCGGGATGGACTCTGTGCCAGGGCTGGGCTTGTGGCGAGGCCCCCATGCCACGGCCATGGGCTCAGGGATGGGCCCCTTCCCAATCCAGGGGCTCCCCCAGCACAGCTCTTTGTACTTTTCCACTTCTGCCTGGGTGGATTCCTTTTGAAAAGGTCTTTCTGCTTGGTTGCTTTTTCTCCTTCCCAGTGCATGTTCCAGATCTCTAATTCTGTCTTCTAACTGGTTTTTTCAAGGAGTCCACATGACTGGTTCTGATTTCTTCTAATGTGTCCTGGTAGGTTGCCTGTGCCTGAAGGAGACAGTGCACCTTCAACCACCACAAGAAAAAGAGAGCTCTGCCCAGCACAAAATTGCACACACCCAGTTCCAAGGGCCCAGCCTTACTCAGAGAGGCAGCTGTGCCTCCTCACTCCCAGCAGCAATCAAGGCACAACCCAGGAGCTACCAGGGCAAACAATTCTTTTCATTGGGAAAGAAGCCCAGATTAGCACTCTGCTTCAAAGCTACTAATGAAGAGACACTGGGTCTGTAGGACAGGGCATGTCCAAAAGGATTCTTCAAAGACAAGAAGAGCATCCCCCACCTCCACCCCCTCCCTCCCATCCCTGGAATTTCAGTGACTCCTTTTCTGAGCACCTTCCCCCCTACAAGGACAAAGCAGCACCTGTAGGTCTGGCCATGACAGCTGCAAGTTGCCAAACCCATTCAAGGATGAGCAGTGAGAAGCAGAGCAGCGCACAGAGATCCCCCCAAGCACTGCAAAGTGGGAATCTACCTTGGGCAGCCTTTGGATTCAGGGACCTGCCGCCACATTCCACACCCATGACAGCACTCCTGCCCAACCAGACTGCCTTGTGCCACCGCCTTCAGCAAAGACTGAAGCTAACCCACAGAATACAGGAGCAAAAGAAAAAGACCAAACACCATGGCCACAAGAGAAGTTTACGTAGTGCCTGCGGACACTGGGGAGAAATTCACTTACTTGCAAAAACTCATTGACTTCCTGGAGTTTTTGTCTTATTTCCTGGTCTGCTTGTTCTTCCACCTCTCTTTTACACTGTTCTAGTTGGCTGCGATCCACCACGTTGGTCTCCAAATGATGCTGCAGTTTTGCCAGTTCTTCTTGCAGCTGGCATTTGTCCATCGCCAGGTTCTCGCACTTCCCACGCAGGGTAGACAGCTCTTCTTGTAAATCCTGATTTTTGGCCTCCAGCTCTGTGCACTGTTCACGTTCCCTGTCCAGCTGCTGGGAAAGTTCAGCAACCTGCAGACAGAAAATAAAAAAAAGAACTCAGCATGGTGTAAAGGCAGTGAATTCTGGGAAAACTGCAAAAGGAGGTGCCCAGGGAGACTTTATTCATCATCTGCTGGCTCAGGACTAGACACAAAGTGCAACCAGGCTTTTCTTTTCCAGCAAGAACAGCTTTCCCATCATTTGCCATAGGATTCCTCAGCTTCCCAGCCTTTTGGAGTTCCTCATGCAAAAATGCTCCAAACTTCTGGACTCCAGAGGAATCACTGCAAAGGCAGGAAGCCATTCTACAGGGATGCCTTCAAACCCAAGCGTGACTCTGACAGACGCCGCTTCAGCAACGGATCCGAGTGACAAGTGGAGAGGGGATGAGAGGTTCTGTGCCACTGCTGCACAGGCAGAGCAGCCTCAAAAGCACAGCTGGGAACAGTCCTTCTGGCTCCCCATGACAAGATGGGCTGAAACAGCTCCCCATGAGCAAGAAGTGACAGATTTTCCCCTGGGAGGCCCCTGTCCTCCTTGGGCCCTGGGCAGCAACAACACTGTGGAGAAAAGCAAAACCTCAAGTGCCTCCTGCTCAGCTCGTGCCTGAGACAGGGCTGAGGGGCTGATGGTGCCCTGCCAGTGACAGCGCTGTTCCTCCCCTCTCTCCCAGGGCAGCAATTCATCTGTCACACCCAGAGGACGCTGTCACAGCCTCCCTCCAGCTGCAGCCAGGCCTGAGCTGGGCCCCACTGCTCTCAGCCCATGCACGTGATGTCCTGCCAGGACGGCAGACCTGCCCATCCCTAAGGCCCAGTCGGGGGAGCTGCACTCTTGGCTGACCCCGCTCACTGTCAGGGCACCTGTTCTGCTCTTCCTGCTCAGGGTCTGTGGGACGGTTCCCTGGCCCGGGAGCTCACGCACCCTGCCAGGCTGGCTGCCACTCCTGGCTTGCCCCTCCTCTGCAGGACAGCCTGGCCTCCATCAGCCCTTACACCTACTGCTTTGCCCTCAACATTGCATCTTTCCCCAGAAGGAGAACTACCTCCAGATTAGTTCGAGTCATCTCCCACTGGAACAGCAGGAGGAGCATTAAGAAAAGCCCATCACATCCCAAATGCAGCCAAGGGAAAAAAAACATCCACATGACAAGAAATAGAGGGAAAGCATCTCCCAGCTTTCAAAAGACCCAAAAAGCCCCACCCAGAGCGCAGCTCACCTCTCTTTGGAATCTATCAACTTCCTTGACCTTTTCAGAATATCTCTTCTTCATTTCTTCCAGCTGGGACTGACTTTCTTTCTCTTCATTAACCCAGAGTTTCCTCCTCTCTATCCTCAGAAGCTTTTCCAGCCTGCACAGCAAATTAGTGAAGAAAACCATGAAACCCAGGAAGAACCAGCCTTTCCCCCACGGTCTCACAGAAACAGCACAGACAGCATCCAAGCCTAGAATGGCTTGGTTTGGCAGGGACCTTAAAGATCATCCAGTTCCAAGCCTCCTGCTGTGGGCAGGGACACCTTCCACCAGACCAGCTTGTTCACAACCCCATCCAACCTGGCCTTGAACACTTCCAGCCATGGGGCATCCACAACTCCTCTGGGCAACCTGTTGCAGTTCCTCACCACCCTCACAGCAACCAGTTTCTTCCCAGGATCAAATCTAAACCTACTCTCTTTCCATTTGAAGCCATTCCCCCTTGTCCTCTCACTACCTGCTCTTTTCAATGCACTCTCTTCATCCTTCTTGTAGACTCCCTTCACACCCCAAAAGACCCCAATTAGGTCACCCCAAAGCCTTCTCTTTTCCAGGCTGAAGTGTTGCAATTGTCCCAGCCTTTTCTCTTAGCAGAGGTGTTCCATCTTTCTGAGCACCTTGGTGGCCTCCTCTGGACTCAGTTCAACAGCTGGAGGTCCTTGCTGTGCTGAGGAGTCCAGAGCTGGAGGCAGCACTCCAGCTGGGTTCTCCCAAGGGCAGAGCAGAGAGGGAGAATGCCCTCCCTCCACTCGCTGGCCACGCTGCCTTGGACGCAGCCCAGGACACAACTGGCTTTCTGGGCTGCGAGCGCACATCGCCGGCTCATGTCCGGCCTCTCCTCCAGCCCAAGTGCTTCTCGGCAGGGCTGCTCTGCCCCTCTTCATCCCCCAGCCTGCACTGATACAGGGGCTGCCCTCAGCCACAGCCAGCATCTTGCACTGGCTCTTGGTAAACCATCAGCAGATTGCCATGGGCCCACTTCTCCAGCTTGTCCAGGGCCCTCTGGATGGCATCAGCTGTGTCAAACACACCCCTCAGCTCGGGGTCAGCTGCAAATTTGCTCAGGGCACACTCCATCCCTTCCTCTGGATCATTCCCATAGATTTGGGAAGGCACTATCCATATTTGCTGCATGCACGCTGGTGGTTTATGAGGCCAATACGTGACAGACATATCCGATTGCAAAAGGCGCAGCAGAAAGACTCCTTAGATGGTGTATTTTGCAAGATACGGTTCTTTCTGCGTTGCCTTTTTTCCTAGAGAGTGATCCTGAGTGAGTTCTCAAAGGAGACAGCTGCGTTATAGATGGTGTGTCTCCAGGCCTCCCGATTGGAGGCCAGAGTAGACCAGTTATGGTGATCAATATGGCCGAGGCTGAGAATCTTTTCTTCGGGGCTCCTCTCATGCGGCAGCCAGTGGCAAGTTCACCATAGAGCAGGATCTTAGGGAGGCGGTGGTCCTTCATCCTTGAGACGTACCCTGCCCAGTGCAGCTGTGTTCTCAGTAACATGGCCTCAATACTTGTGACAGCTGCTTGCTCTAGTACAGATATATTGGTCACATAATCTGACCAGCGGATGTTAAGGATTGTACGGAGGCAGCGCTGATGGAAGCGTTCTAGGAGACGCAGGTGGTGCTGGATCATTAGTGAAGAAATTAAAGAACACTGGGCCCAATCCAGACCCCTGAGGGACACCACTTGGCACTGATGGCCCTCAACACTCTGAGCCATTGATCACCACCTCTGCATGGGACTGTTCACCCAATTTCTTATCCATCAAACAGTCCATGCATCCAATCCGTCTCTCTGCACTTTGGAGAGAAGGATGTTGTGGGGGACTGTGTCAAAGGCTTTCCAGAATGACAGGGAAATGACATGGGTAGCCCTTGTCCACCGAGGCAGTCACTCCATCTTAGAAGGCCACCAGGTCGGTCAAGCAGGACTTGCCCTTGGCGAAGCTGTGCTGCTGCTTCCAGTCACCTCCCTGTCATCCACGTGCCTTGACAGAGCTTCTAGAAGGATCTTTTCCATCACCTTCCCAGGCACAGAGGGCAGGTTGACAGGTTGGCAGTTCCCAGGGCCCTCCTTTCTACCCCTTTCAAAGATGGGCACAGTGGGTTTCCCTTTTTCCCCTCACCTGGGACTTCCCCTGACTGCCACGACTTTTCAAATATCAAGGAGAGTGTCTTGGCAACTCCACCAGACACTGTTGGCCAATGGAGGGCAATAATGCTGGCCAGATGTAAAAGATGGATTTCCAAGGAAAATGCAGGAAGAAGAAGGACTCTCTTAATACCACTCCAAACAAGCATGGACTTACCTTTCCAGTTTCTTGGCCAGGCATCTTCTGGTTTTCACTTCCTCCACATACAGCTCTTTGTACCTTTCCATCTCTCCCTGCGTTGCTTCTTTACGAGAAGCACTCTCTTGTTGGGTGGTTTTGACCCTCTCCAATTCACTTTCCAGATTTCTAATTCTTTCTTCCAACTGGATTCGCATGGAATCACAGTGACTGTCCTCAATTTGTCCTAGTGGGGCCTGGTGGGCTGCCTGTGCCTGAAGGAGACAGTGCACCTTCAACCACCACAAGAAAAAGAGAGCTCTGCCCAGCACAAAATTGCACACACCCAGTTCCAAGGGCCCAGCCTTACTCAGAGAGGCGGCTGTGCTTCCTCACTCCCAGCAGCAATCAAGGCACAACCCAGGAGCTACCAGGGCAAAGAATTCTTTTCACTGGCAAAGAAGCCCAAATTAGCCCTCTTCTTCAAAGTTACTAATGAAGAGCCTGTGGACACTGGGGAGAAATTCACTTACTTGTAAAACGAGGTTGACGTCTTGTAGCTTTGGACTTCTTTCCTGGTCAGCTCGTTCTGCCACCTCTCTTTTACACTGTTCTCTTTGGCTGCCATCCAGCACCAAAGTCTCCAAATGATGGTGGAGTTTTGTCACCTCTTCTTGCAGCTGGTATTTGCTCTTCTCCAGTTGTTCACACTTCCCAAGCAGAGTGGACAGCTCTTCTGGCAAAGCCTGGTTTGGGGCCTCGAGCTGCATGCCTGTTCTAGGCTCCGTGTCCTGCCGCGGTCCGAACGGGGGAGGGGAATGGGGCCGCGACACGGCACGGATCCCAGACACAAAGGTGGGGTGCAGGTAGAATCTTTAATCCAGCGTGCACATGCGGTTTTTATCCGAAGGGAAAGGGGGCAGAACATAGGGTGGAGCAGGAGACAGACAGGTCGGGGACAAACCGGAATTGAGCCGTGGGCAAAACAGGGGGGGGGAAAACGCAGGAGGGACCACGGGAGGAGAGGGCGAATGGAGGCTGTCTCCTGTCGCAGCTTCTCCAGTCAATCGGCAGAGAGGACAGAGGTGCAGGGGGGTGAGCAGGCCGGGGCATGCCCGGAAGATACAAATTCGGGGGAAACACACAATGTGTAAAGTCCATTCAATCGCTGTACATATTTTTCCATTTCTGGAATCGTTCCCATTCCGATTCCTGGTCCTTGACATCTCGCCCTCTGTTGTTTAAATCAGGCACGGCTAAAAAGATATTTTTTGTGATGGTCTTCCTGCAGCATGCTGTGACACAGGAGATGGTTAATAACAACACAAACAGGAGAAGCAAAATTTCAAAGCAGGCTAACAGGATTTGCTTAAGCCAATTAGGTAAACTGGGTAAACTCAGCTTGTCAAATAAGTCATCGGTGGAGAGCTTTGGTGACATTCGTATGTCACTGACCAGGTCTTGTAACTCTTTGATGCTTTTGAACACGGATTGGGAATGGTCAGAGAAATTGAGGTAACACATGCCTTCAAACTCCTGACACCCATGGCCATGCATTAAAAGGAGAAAGTCTATCGTGGCCCTGTTTTGGAGGGATACCTCTTTCAGTTTTAGGGTGTCTTTAACCAGGTCCTCCAGGGCAACGCTGGTGGCATTAGCCTCTTTTGCCATCCAGCATCCCAGGTGTGTTAGGAGGTTGAGGGAATGTGCTGTGCCAACCCCTGGGAACACAGCAAAAGCGCTCCAAAAATTCAGGGTTTTTGACCATAAGGGTATTAGAGGGTCACAATTTTCTGGGATTGGCTGAACAATGCTGCTCACTGATTTATAAGGGGAAGATCTTTTAGATCGAGTTGGCGCTGATGGAATTTGGCTTGAGAAACGGAATCTGCCGGGGTTAAAGAGAGAGAGCTGCCCCATAGTACAGGGGCCTCCTACCGGATAGGAGGGGACACCCGCCCAGGCTCTCTCACCGCAGATTAAAAACTTCCCCTCCGGCAACGCTATTGGTTTTGCGCCGACCGCCTCAGTGATTATTTTTTCGGGCACAGTGTTATTGCACCAAAGGGAGATGTTTTGATAAATTTCTTTATAGGGAGTCACTTTGTGGCTAGGAATTTTGACAGCGGTGTTTGGTGTAAAGAGAAAACAATGGTTTGTAATTATTGATCCCATAATTTCAATTTCCATGGGCTCCTCCGTCCCATATGAGGGGGATTCAAAATGTACCTTTGGGCTTTCGTTTGTGGGTATTCCAATTAGACGTTTGAAACAGGTTATTAATGTTTGACAGGGACAGGCAGATGGCCTCACTTCCTGTCTCCTTAGCTAATTTTACCCAGATGTTCTCTGAATTGGCGTAAGCCCAGTTTGGAAGCGCTGCTGCGTTTCCCGATGTCCTTTGCTTGGTTCCTAGGTCGAGGAGGATGATGAAGAGGCAGGCACAGGTGTAGCGCATGGTGGATCCTGGTAGATCTTGACTCTCTTTGCTGGGACCCACTTCGGGCCTGTCTCGGTAGAAACACAGGCGTGTCCTTTCCCCCACGTGATGAGAGGAAAAGGACCCGTCCATTTGTCAGTTAAAATATCTTTGTACAACACTTTGGCCTTCCTTGTATCCTGGTTTGACACTGAATGGAAGTGCCTTTCAATAGGACTTCTATTTATGGGCATGTCAGGTTCTTCCAATTTATTTAAAAAATTTAAAACGTATGTGACTTTGTCCAATCTTTCTTGGGGAGTCATACCTATACTCCCCCTGTTTTGTTTTTTGATTAGATTTTTGATGTTTTGGTGAGCTCTTTCCACAATACCTTGTCCCGTAGGGTTATGTGGGATCCCAGTGATATGGTGGATACCCCAGGCATTAAAGAATGCCTCAGTTTCTTTTGATATGTATGAGGGGGCATTATCGGTTTTGGCCTGTTTTGGGACCCCCATTCTCGCAAATGCAGATAGAAAATGCCTTTTGACATCTCGATTTTTCTCACCCGAATGCGCTGTTGCTACTATCATTTTGGAAAAACTGTCAATTGACACATGCACGTATTTTAATGTTCCAAATTCTGGTATATGTGTCACGTCTGACTGCCAAATTTCCAGTGGCTCCAGCCCTCTGGGGTTAGTACCCTCAGATTTAAGCGGGGCCACTGCCTGGCAGTTGGGACAGGCCCTTAGGATTTCTTTTGCCTGATTTAATTTTAATTCAAATTGTTTTTGCAGCGAGCAGGCATTCTGGTGGAAGAATTCATGTGAGAGTTTGGCTTGCTGGTATAGATTTGGTACCGCCACCATACCTGCTAGCTGATCTGCTATCTGGTTCCCCTCCGCTACGGGACCTGGTAGAACTGTGTGGGATCGGGTATGCACTACGTAATACTTGAATTTCCTGTTTTGGATGAAAAACAACAATCTGGTTAGCAAACCAAAGAGGAGCTGATTAGAGACGTGTTTCAGATATGCGTTTTCAATCCTTTTTACTATGCCCACCACATAAGCCGAATCAGAAACAATGTTTATTGCTTCATTTTGAAATATATCAAAGGCACTGTCACAGTCACGGTGAGACTTGACTGTTTGCTAAAGAGGATGAGCTATGAGGTAGACCAAAACTCCTCTCTCTCTGCAATTGTAGTGTCAAATTAAGGGGCTTTACTCGAGGAAAATGTGGAAAAAAACAGAAGAAATAACAACCCTTTATTAAAAGATATATGTATGTTAGCAAAAACAGTAACAAGAAACAACAATAACAACAACAAGTCTAAATGGATACTCCTCTGTCCGTTAGCACAGTCCTAATTGTGGCCTGCCGGGGATGTTGTTGGGTCGCTGGAAGGTGCAGGGTCTGCAGCGCCTGGTTGTGGTCGGTAGGGGGCGCTGTGGGATCGCTGGAAGGTGCAGGGCCTGCAGTACCCAGTTGTGGTCGGCAGGGGGCGCTGTGGGATCACTGGAAGGTGCAGGGCCTGCAGTACCCTGTTGTGGTCGGCAGGGGGCGCTGTGGGGTCGCTGGAGGGTGCAGGGCCTGCAGTACCCAGTTGTGGTCAGCAGGGGGCGCTGTGGGCTCCGGCAGCCACCCCGTGGGCAGAGGGGTCTGGAGGGAGCAGCCCCGGCCCACAGGAGAAACCGAGAGGGAAACAGGGAGGAGGGGACCCCTCTCTCCTCAATGGAGGGAAGGGGGTGAGAGGAGGAAAAAAACAAAAGTTCACCCCCTCAAGAGGACTCACTGTTCCCAGATGACAGTACTTCCAAGGTTCTCCGCCCTTCAGCTAGCACAGACCTCTCCGATGAAAAGAAGCAATAAAGACTTGTCGGCCCCGGTGGGAATGATACGACACTAGCAGCGTAGGATCGGCAGGCAGGTCCCACCAGGACGGAAAAACCAGGGAAGAGAGCTGGCTCCCAGACCCTCCTCCGGAGATGCCCGAAGAAAACAGTCCCCGTCCCTGTCCCTGGTCGGAACACACCGCCGTCTCTCCTGTCCTCCCGTCTCTGTCCCCCACATTCCCCCATCCCCCAGCAGTTAAAGGCCCATTAACCGATCGGCCAGTTCTTTTGTAAGGCTAATCGACTCCCTTCCCCCCTTTGAACTCTGTTTCTCTTACAGGGAAAGCAGGGGAAGGGAAAATTCCTCTCTCAGATTTATAACCCATAACAGGCACGTACAACTGCTGATAGCTCCACAATTTGGGGGGAACCCTGGACTTTATGAATATCTTGTTGCCAATTGCCACCTTGTTTCCAAACAATGACTGCTTTTCCAGTTTTCCCCGAACCATCTGTAAAGATTGTTTTGGCTTTTTTAATTGGAATTTCAGACTGCATAATTTCTAGTCTAATTGGGATTTGGGCTAATCTCTGTACAAATTGACAAGCTGGGAGGTGGAATTTTACCTCTCCTGGGTATCCACTGATGGCTATTTGGAAATCGATTGAAGACTTCAGCAGTTGTTCAAGCTGTTCTGAAGTCAATGGGAGGTAAACGCAATCTAGTTCCCTTCCACTGAGCTCTAAACACCTCATACGGCCTTTATGAATTAGCTTACCAATCATTTCCACTAAAGTGACAATTGTTTTTGAAAACTGGTGAGGAAGAAATAACCATTCCCATAAGTAGAAGTCGCCTTGGTCACTAGAGAACTGGCCTAGGATAGCCAGAGGTTGTTTAGTCTCCCGCAGGATGATTAGGGAGGAAGGCAGTCCCTCCACCTTTCTGAACACCTGCCTTTCTGATATCTTCTTTTCCACCACTTGAAGGGCTTTCTCAGCCTCTTCTGTGACGGACCTGGGGGAGGACAGATCTGCATCTCCTTTTAGAAACTCAAAAAGGGGCTGTAGATCAGTGGTTGTGATTCCCAGCACAGGGCGTACCCAATTGATGGCTCCCAGCAGCTTTTGGAGGTTATTCAAATTTTGTACATTTTTGTCAATTGTAACTGACTGTGGCCTGATGGTTTTTGAATTAATTTTGAGTCCAAGGTACCTCCAGGGTGCTTCCTTCTGTATTTTTTCAGGGGAGATTTCTAAGCCATGAGAATTTAGAGCTAAAATGACTGAATTCAAAGTTTCTTCCACAGCCAATTCTGTATTAGCACAGATCAGAACATCATCCATATAATGAAAGATGATGGATTTGTTAAATTTCTGCCTAATTGGTGATAGAATTTTTGCAACAAACATTTGACAAAGGGTTGGTGAGTTTTTCATCCCCTGAGGAAGCACCCGCCACTGGAACCTGCGGTGAGGTTCACAAACATTAATTGCTGGGACAGAGAATGCAAACTTAGCCGAATCTTCCGAATTAAGAAAAATGTGAAAGAAGCAGTCCTTGATGTCAATAACAACCATGGGCCATTCAGCAGGTAGCATAGATGGGGATGGCATACCTTGCTGTAGGGCTCCCATGGGTTCCAGGACTTCATTTACCTTGCGCAGGTCCTGGAGAAGTCTCCAGGATCCTGAGGATTTTTGGATGACAAACACTGCAGTATTCCACGGACTAATGGAAGGCTCCAGGTGTCCTTTTGCCAATTCCTGATCAACCAATTCATTTAAAATTTGCAGCTTTTGGCTAGGCAGGGGCCACTGACTTACCCAGACCGGAACCTCCGTTTTCCAAGTCAGTTTGGGTAGCTGCAATCGCTCAGTGACCCTCCCTAAAAATTTGTTTGCAGTCCGATATGCCACTGTTCCATGGCATCTCGTCCCCATAACGTTACCGGCACGTTCAGTATGAATGGTCGGAGAGTTGCACATCTGCCCTCCGGCCCGTGGATGGTAACTACTTCCGAGCTTTGGACAGGCTGTTATGAGCCACCCACACCAGTAACTTTGATGTTAGTACTGTGGGCTGGCCAGCTGGGGGGCCAATCCCGGGAAGCTATTATGCTAATGTCCGCGCCGGTATCCAAAAGGCCTGTGACAGTAATTTCTTGTGGACTACGAAATCCTGAAAGGGAAACAGAGCATGTTAGAAAGGGCCTCTCTGCTTGCACAGCTGTTGTCCAATTGACTTGTAGTCCACCGCTGACTGTGAGTTCTTCATCTCGTGACATGAGATTCACTAGAGCGGTTACTGAAACCATCTTTGCCACTGGAAAGCTGTCGACTTCTACAGGTGGGAGAGAGGCAAAAATGCAAATGAAAATATTATGTTCATTAAGTCCAGTTAGTAATGTTGGTAATACTGTAATTCCTTTTTCTCGTGCTGCCAGGTGTGAGATGATCAAGTACGTTTCATTCGGGTCTAATTCAGGGTCAGGGTCACATGGTGAGGGTACCACTTGCATAATTTGCTCGTCATATTTAAGTCGGATTGTAGGGAGGGGTAGGGCTAATATGATCCACTCTAACTGCTGTGGTTTGCTGGTACTTGCTGGAAGGACGGGTGCGAAGGATGGAGCGCAGCTGTGGGGGTGTTGGTGTCATAGCGCCACCCCGGGCACTGGTCTCCCCGTTTCCCGACACCTCACAGTCGCACTGTCTAAGATCTGGCATTGAATTAAAAGTCACTTTTCTCTTTAAGTCTGGTGACTTTTTAGGAGGCAGTAGTTCTCCATAGATGTTAGTAAGAGACCTGCAATCTTTTGTCCAGTGTCTACCTTTTCCACACCGCTTGCACGGCGTCTTTGGAAGCTCAGTCTTTGTAGTTAATTGTGGGCAGTTCTTTTTAATATGTCCTGTCTCACCACAGTGAAAACAGGTTTGTGGCCCGGCCAAAGCGTCAGCTATCAACCTCGCTTTGTGAGAATCAGATCCCACATTCTTACAGGCCTCTATCATCTCCAGGAGTGTAGGATCCTTTAGCATTTTTAAGGCTTGTTGGCAATCCTCGTTAGCCTTTTCAATCACAAGTTTATTAAACAGAATGTCTTGGCTTTCCTTTTGCTGTACTTGCCGTGCTATAGCTTCCCTTAGCCGGGTTATAAAGTCTACAAAAGGTTCTGTTGAGCCCTGATGAATTAGGGTGAAGGAGGGTGTTTGGACATATGCATCAGCAACCTTTTTAAAGGTCTCCATTGCCAGATCTTTTGTAATATCTAGGTATTTTAAATCCACAAGAGCCTGGTTTTGTCGACTCGCGTAGTTGCCCTCTCCATACAGCATATCAATAGCATTGTTTACAGGAATACCACGTCTCTCCATCTTTTCATTGACATATTTAACTATAAGACGTTTCCATTCCGCTTCAAAAACGGATGCCTGCATAGTCGATAGCAGTCCATTAATTACCGCTTTGATATCATAAGGTATTAAACGGCAGGCGAGGAAAAATGATTCAAAAAGTCCAACAGTATAAGGTGACCCCAAACCGTACTGTACAATCACTTTTTTGATGTCCTTTAACATAGGATAAGACACCGGACGCCACTCAGGGGCACGACCTTCCTCTAGGTAAATTGGAAAAGCTTTTAAAAACTCGGCGTCGTTAGCCTGTGCGGCTTCTGTCCGGAAAGCTTTCCAAATATCGTTGCATGGAAGAGAGGCATTTGCCATCCTGCAACTGCCGGGAGCCTCGGTAACAAAGGCTTCATGGGCGTGGCCGTCTTTCTGGATGTTATCGTCGGAGGAGGCTCTGGCCCTGCCCCTTAGTTTCCGTCTACCCCGGGAGGGTGATGACGTGGGGGTAGAGGCGGCGCTGGAGGGAGAGGGCGTTCTGGTGGGAGGGTCTGTGGGCGTGCCGGGGGCGTAGGGGGGCGGGTGCGAAGGCGGGCTGGGGGGTGGTGCCGACGGAGTCCGCGCGGGCGGGCTGGGGGACGGGACCGACGGAGCGCGCGCGAAAGGTTTGCGCGCCGTGCTGCCATGCGGCGTGCGTTCCCGCGATCTTCCCCCACGCGCCTCGGCCCCGTGCTCATGTAAGTGTCCTTCCCCCCCCCCGTCACCATGTTGCCAAGACCGCGTGTTCCCTGCGCCGCTTTTTTCCCTCCCACCGTGCTCGTTTTTCCGGGGCTTGTCTTTTGTCGGGGATTTTGAATTGGAATTTTTATATTTTCGTGGTGATTCTTGGAGATTTTCATAGGAACTCATCAACTGATGCTGTATCATCATCAGAATCAATCTCCAGGCTATTAATGCCTCAGTAGCAATTTTGTCTCCCCTCTCTTTCGCTCTCCAGATATTGTATCCAATTTTCTCCCAGTCTTTTAGGGACATGCTGTCGGAGACCGTCTCCCCTCCCTTTTCAAGCCATTTAGTGAGGGCTTTAGCAGATTTTTTTATCTAAAGGATGCCCGTTTTCCAAAATAAAGTCTTTAAGCTTGCGGTACACGAATTTTTGAGAGGTAGATAGCGAGAGGCCCATATTTTTGGAGTTACTTAGGCTTCTGTTAATCTGCAGTTCGTTTTTGGTTTTGGGTTGTGGTTTGTTTTTGTGGGGTTTTTTTGTTTGTTTTTTTTTTTTTTTTAAAGTTTGTGAGGGTGGGAGATGGGATTAGGGGTTTTCCCGGTGCTCACCTTTTCTCGGTGCGGTGGCCGCCTTGTCGTGATTCTGGAGTTCAGTCGGGAAGGACCAGCGGGACGAAAACGCCTCTCTCCGTGTCATCTGAGCCCTCGTGGCGTATGGGAGGCTTTTTAAGACAAAAACCTCTACCTTCGCCGCACGTTGGGAGCCATATGCCGCGGTCCGAATGGGGGAGGGGAATGGGGCCGCGACACGGCACGGATCCCAGACACAAAGGTGGGGTGCAGGTAGAATCTTTAATCCAGCGTGCACATGGGGTTTTTATCCGAAGGGAAAGGGCCAGAACATAGGGTGGAGCAGGAGACAGACAGGTCGGGGGACAAACCGGGATTGAGCCGTGGGCAAAACAGGGGGGGGGAAAACGCAGGAGGGACTAGGGGAGGAGAGGGCGAATGGGGGCTGTCTCCTGTCGCAGCTCCTCCAGCCAGTCGGCAGAGAGGACAGAGGTGCACGGGGGTGAGCAGGCCGGGGCATGCCCGGAAGATACAAATTCGGGGGAAACACACAATGTGTAAAGTCCATTCAATCGCTGTACATATTTTTCCATTTCTGGAATCGTTCCCATTCTGATTCCTGGTCCTCGACAGTGTCCAGCTGCAGGGAAAGTTCACCACCCTGGACACAGAAAAATAAAAGAAAAGGAAACTCAACATGATCGAAAGGCAGTGAATTCTGGGAAAACCTCTCAAGGGAGTGGCCATGGCAACTGTATTTATCATCTACTGGAAACCAGCCTAGAAAACACTTGAAAGATTCCCCGACAGAAAGAAAAAACTTTAGACCTACTTAAGAATTTGGGAGACACTTCTGGCAACAATACTTCTGGATCCCTTGGAGCTCATGATGAAACTCCTCATTTAGAATCTAAGAATTCCTCCAGTGTCCAGCACAGCAAATACCCTCAGGGCTTTTGTAGCAGCTGGGGAAAGGACCAGGTTGTTTTCTGAGCAGCCTCTGCTGAGGAGAAGGCAGAAACTGAGCTCCCCAGGCTCTCCAGGAAAACTTCATCTGACAATTGCCCCACAGAAATAGGTAACTAGGCTCAAGAGTCACAAAAAGGGACATTTAGGACCAGCTTACTGAGGCAGAGGCTTGCAGGGCTCTCGGAAGGGCTTCAACGCCATTGCTTGGCTGCTGGACAGTGGCTTCCAATCTGCTGTTCTCACTTGCAAAGTTTAAGAAGAAATACAGCTCTTATTCCCAGAAAATCCAATGCCAGACAAACTGTGCTAAGGAACAGAAGCCACAGCAGAAGTGTCCTTCAAAATCCCACTGACTCTCCCCTTGTTTCCACCCAATCCCCCAAAGCCACAGACCCCTCGCTTCACTGGGTTACTCTCTTAGTCTTGCGCGTCTTCTTCCAGGAGGTCCTGCAGTCCCTGGGAGGAAGTTATTGCCTCTCTTTCCTTGTCATCCAAGGCAGTCTTCAAGTCAGGAACAAAATGCTCAGACTGAAGATGCTTTTCTTCCTCCTCCTGCAGCTGTAAAATCATGGGAAGAATGCACAGTTGTCAGGGGAGCTTTTCCAGAGAGGAGCCAGTTGCTGCTGAAGAACTCAGGTGCTGCATGTCTGTGTGCATCCCCTCTGCCCAAAGAACTGCAATCCATTCAAGTCCCTTCAAAGCTTCACTTCTACTCCCCAATGAACACAATGAACACTGTTTTGTCCGATTTCAGGATGGATAGGAAGCAACAGGCACCCCCAGGTTTCTCCCTGTGGGGACAGGCTTTCCATACCTCTGCGTCAGCCCTGCCCAGCTCCTCCTGCAAGTGCAGATTATCTTCCTCCAGGTGAGCCTCATGGCTGCCAGGAACCACAAGAGTACTCCTAAAGCATGCAAAATTTCATCGGAAACATGTCTGATCCTGCATCAGTTTTCCCCTGCTGGCTCCCAAAACAGCTCTTCCCCCCTTTCCTACAAGCTCCGGGAAAGCAAAGCCAAGTCCATGGAAGCATTGGAGAATTTCTCTTACAAGGGGCCTCCCTAAAGCAGCCTCAGCTACCAGCTCAGGTCATGCTGTTCAGGGCTCCTTGCACTGCTCTTCAAAGTCCTCCCAGATGCGGCTGCACAAACTCCCAGGGCAAACCCTTCGACCCCCTGACCATCTCCATGGCAGGAAGTTTTCCCCTTCTGTGCTCTCAGAGCCCCTCGTGTCCCCTGGGACAGTGTTGCTTCTCTTTCCCCCAATGCTTCCCTTCAGAGCACTTAACGCACCAACTCTGCCTTGCCTTAAACCCCCCTGGCCTGCAGAGCAGCCACGCTGCTGAGCTACTGGCAAGTTTCCCCGTGGCTCTGGCTCTGTGTGGGGGGAGGGCACCACAGACGAGACTTTCTTGCAGACCTCAGAGGGCAAAGGACGAGAGCCCCTGAGGTACGAGAGCAGCCAAGTGCAGACCTGCATTTACCAGTCCCACGGGGAACTGCTTCCACAGGGATCCTCCTTCTTTTTCCCAGCTCATTGCCACACCCCTCGTCTGGGGCACACTTGCAGACTACCCAGAACACCCGGGTGCTGTTTTGACAAAGCCCTCACCTTTCCCCCTGGCCTTGAGCAGGCCTGTCAGCTGCTTTGTTCACAAGGCACTCCAGAATCTCCTTGCTGTTGCAAGGCTGCAAGTTGGAAGGGGGTAAATCCCCACTAAAAGGAGAAAGAATCCCCATTAGAAAGACACAGACAAGCTCTGCAGCTGTTGGAAAGAGCAGCGTCAGCCACATGCCAAGGTTACCTGGTTCTGAGCATCACACTTGGCATGATGCTCCAGTAACAGCCCTGCTACAGCTGTGTTTTTAGACAGGACAGCCAGGTGAAGGGCAGTGTTGCTGTCAGCGTCTGCCAGATTGGGGTCGGCACCGTGTTCCAGCAGAACAGCAACACATTCCTCCTGCTCCTGCTGGACTGCCTGGCAACAACACACCAAAAGGGAAAGACTTCCAACTTTTCCATCCCCCTCTGTCACAACGCCCTCAGCTCCTGAGTGCTGGCATAGAAGACCATCTTCAAAGATGAGCTAACAGAGGCTATGCCGTGCCCATTGCAATAGGCGTGTTTCTATGGTCCTACCCTGCAAGGAATCCTGCCAGACACCTCCCCTTTAACACACCAGCACTAAGCCCCACCTCCAAGCTCAGAAGGCATTCCACACACCTTCATCAGGGCCGTTCTCTTGAAGCTGTCAGCGAGGTTGGGCTGGCTGTTCTTTCTTAGCAGATATCTCACGACATCTGCATGGCCATTGGCTGAAGCCAGATGCAGAGGTGTCCTAAAAATTAAACAGACGCTCTTAACGCAGACAGACAAAGGACGAGCCCAAACTGTGTCTCTACCCAGCACCCTGGGGACCCTGCCCTGACTCTGCTCCTTCTGCTCCTGCTGCTGCTGCTGCTGCAGCCCTGCCCTGATCAGTCAGAGGGCAGAAGAGAACAGGTGAGGGCTGAGCAGCTGCACAACAGCCCTGCAGAGAGACCACGGCCAAGCGGCAGGTGGGCAACACGCGTTTGCAACAGCGCTGGAGCCCGGTCGGCAGCTCCGAGCAGTGAAAAGCTCAAGAGTTCCCTCTCCCAGCTGACAGGGCAAATGTCACTTTTCAAGCCTTGTCCTTAAGAGAGGGCTGCCGAGGACTGCTGCAGCTTGGCTCAGGAGCAGCCAAGGTGTGCCATCAGCGTGGCCCAGAACTCACCGCATCTCCTGGTCTGGCCTGTCGATGCCGACTACCTTCACGTACCAGCGCCAGCGCCTCAGCCAGCCCAGGTCACCGCGGGCGGCCGCGCGGTGCAGCCTGCCCAACCCCTGCTCCCGGAGCTGGGAGGCACTGCTGGAGCTGGTGGCAGCCCAGGGCTGCCCACTGGGGCTGCTGGAGGGCGACTGCCATCGCTTCTTGCTCAGAAGCCACGGCATGGCCCTGCTTGGAACTCCCAGCAGCAGGAAGGGCAAGAAGCCCCCGGTGGGCTGCCGGGAGCCAAGTGGGGATGAGGAATGGGACGAGGGCGAGGTTTAGGGGGAGGGTGACAAAGGGGACAAGGGTGAGAACAGGGACGGGCACAGGGTAGAAAGCACAAGGCAGACGAGGTCGCCCTGCGCAGTGGTCGTGGCCTGCAGCTGCCAAGACGGCGATGCAGGCACGCAATGCTCCCAGAACGGGATGTGCTGCTGCTCCCCGAGAGGCTACAGCAGCTCTGAGCGCCGGCCGCGGGCACCAACAAAGCCGTGCCCGACTGGCACCTGTGGCGTCACAATGGCTGGTGGAAGGCTCAGCACGTCAGCGTGGGGTGTGATAGAGGCCATGGTGCAGGGTGGGGCCGGGCGGGACAGGGCAGGGTGGGGTAGGTGTGAGGGCGGCCCTGCTGGGCCTTGTGGGAAGGAGGCGGCCTGGGCCTTGTGAGGGCGGCCGGCGGGAGTGGGCACTGCCCCGCCTCAGGGCGCCCCGGGGCAGGGCCCGGGACGCTCCCACCGGGCCAGAGGCTGCGGTAGGCACTGGAGCAGCTCCCGCATCACCCACTCTGGCTTTTTGCTTCAGCCTGGAGCCAGGCTGCCTCTGGACACACTGCCATCAAATGAGGCTCAGGAGGAAGTGGCATCCCAGTCCAAGCAGGCGGGGGCCACCACAGCTCTCAAGAAATGCCCACCCAGCGCTCCAAACCCGCCATGCCAGAGTTTCAGGACAATTCCCCAACTCCTTTGTCTTGTCTCTCTTAAAAAGCAGACACCTCAACCCCCCTCCCCCCCTCACAACTGCTCTCTCCTGCTGCTTTGCCAGATGCCAACAGTGAATTTCTGCTCTGCTGCTCCACCAGCCAATGGGCAGCACACAGCAGGGCAGGAAGAAACTTTTAAACACATCTTGTCCCACTTTGTCCTAGTGACAACACCAAGTGAAGGCCCAGAGGTTCTGCACCAGCTTTCTCAGAAGAGGGACGCTACAGTGGACTGCAAGCAGGCTGAAGAAATTTCCCTTTTTTCTGTGGGCTACAAACCGGTCTGCTTCCCACAGGATCAGGTATTTGCCTGTGTTTATGGTTACCAGAAGCTCACCCACTATCTTCTGCCCAGAACACAAAGAGGAGGGCTCGAAAGCACTGGAAGATTCTGGCAACTGCATCGTAGCAATAGCTCACCTGGAGGCCAGGATCTTAACACCACTGTGCTTCAAGCCTTCCCGGAGGAAGGGCACACATTTGCCTGGCCTCTGGGACAGGCTGAAGATGCAACTGTGAGCAGAGCTGAAGGGAGCAGAGGACAGCTCTGGTTCGGCCTTCAGGCCTGGCTTCTCTTTCAGCCTTGAAGATGTCTGCCGGACTCATTTGCACTCAGAGCAAGGGCAGAGAGAGAAGTCTTAACTCCCGGCCTGGGAAGAAAGCCTTAAGAAGCCTTCAAAAATATGACTCTCCTCATCCCTCCCACCTAGGCCCAAAGAGCTCCAATTCTGTCACCAAACGCAGCAGTTCTCCTCAAATGTCGGGACAGTTCTGGCAGCTGTGCCCTTTCTGCCAAAGTTGGACAGGTCCCCACCTGCCCCAGAGGCAAGTAGAGGGAAGAAGAGGGGACAGCCTTGGGATGGGGGAATGGGAGAAGCAAAGCCGGCAGGGGGAACAGAAGAAAACGAGGACACATCCTGGAGTCTTGATGGCGACTGCCGTTGGTTCTGGCGGAGGAGCCCCTCTGTGCTTTGTGTGCTTTTGCACAGGCTGCACTGTGGGTGTGGCCCTGCTCTGCTGGTGGCCACTGCTCACCCTCTGCACATAATCATGGAAAGACTAAGGTGCTCTAGTCCAAGGCCTGTTTTGGAACAGGGTTTCCTAGAGTCAGTTGTCCCGATCCCTGAAGGTTGGAAAAGCCTGGAAAGACGTAGGCAAAGAAGACATTCAGTATTTCTGCTTTTTTCCTGTCCTGTGGAACAAGCTCCCCCATCTTGTTGAGAGATGGGTCCACATTTTCCCTGCTTTTCCTTTTGTCACCTACAGACTTAAAGAAGTCCTTCCTGTTGTCTCTTGACATCACTGGCCTGATTCAGTTCCTTTTGGGCTTTAGCTTTACCAACTTCATCCCTGCATGCCCAGACAACATTTCTGTTTTCTTTCTTTGCGTCCACTCTCTGTAGAGATGGGGGGAAATACACTGGGGGATTTGTTCCCCAGTGTCATGGGTTTACTTGTTCTAAAAAATCAAACGGGAATTTTCTTTCCCCTGCTGCCTGTGGGGGAGGGATGTTGAATGGGGAGGACAGTTTTCTGCCTTGGGTGATTACCTACCCAAAGGAGCTGGCTGGCAGAGCTACATTCCAGCCTGACAGCTCTCTCTGGGGCTGGGGGGGCGGCGTGAGGAGTTTTTTTCTCCCCTCCTCTCCTTGGAAAGTGGCACTTCACTTTTTGCCTTAACAGAGGCAAGGTGCGTGTGTGTTGGAAAAAGCTCTGAGGCCATTTTGCTCTCAACCTGGTCATCTGGCTGCTCTCCAGCCTCGGCTTGCCTGCACGCTGCTCTGTCTCCAGCCCCAATCTGCTCAGATTCCATCGGAGAGTTTTGTGCTCACCGACGAAAAAAGGGGAGTCCTGAGCACAGCCAGTCACAGACAGCGTGAGTTTAGTGGGAAAGAAACCGCCCTTCTTTCCCCTTTTCCCCTTCCCCTCCTCGGTGGGGGAAAATCTCCATTTTCGGCTTTTCCTGCGATCCGGGGCCCAACAGCGCCCCCTGCCGGCCAACACCGAGCACTGCAGGCCCCGCCCCTCCAGGGATCCAACAGCGCCCCCTGCCGGCCAACACCGAGCACTGCAGGCCCCGCCCCTCCAGGGATCCAACAGCGCCCCCTGCCGGCCAACACCGAGCACTGCAGGCCCCGCCCCTCCAGGGATCCAACAGCTCCTGCCAACCGGGATTGGAATTGCGACAGAGCACAGGGAAGTATCAAACTGTTTCCTTTGTTTGAAGGGGACTTTTTGGGTACAGGATTATTGTTTAGTTGGTTTGGTGTTCTTTTGCTGGTTTTGCCAATACACATGTATCCTTTAATAAAGGGTTGTTATCTCTTCCTTTTTTCCATACTTCCTCGATTGGAGCCTCTTAATTTTGGATTTACAATTGCTGAGAGAGACCAGTTTGGTCTACTTCATAACTCATCCTCCTTAGCAAAACATTCCAGTCTCTTTAAACTCAGACAGGAGGGTAGTGGAGTGGTTTCAACAGGCCCCTGGCATCTGGCCAGGGTTAAACCACGACACAAGGGGAACCAGGAGGATGTGGAGACCCCGTCACGGGAGAGTGGAAGGCTCAGACTAAGTTTTAAAAAGCAAAGTCTTGCCAGAGAGTCTGGAGGTGCTGGAAGGACTCCCTGGCTTTCTGAACTCCTTCCCAGGGAAGGGTTTGGGTGGGGCTAAATCCTCTCTTAGCCCTGGACTGTGTTCATGGTTTAAACTTAAAGGAATTACAGAGCTCTTAAACCACTTTGTCCTGCAGGTTTTCATGATGGCAAAACCAGAATATTTATATAAAATGAATAATGTACTTTACACAAATGATCAGACAAAAACCTTAATCAGAACTATTTACTGCACAGCAGAAACACTAAAACAATATAAACACTAAAAATCTACTAGTAGAGTCTAATATAGCATAAAGCAGTACAGGGCACTATAACAAAGCATTTATTGAAGAAGTTCTACTAAAGCTGGCAAAAAGAAATAATTATTAAGTAGAGATCTGATGTAACTCACACAGACCAAAGTTTGTGGGGAGATCTCTTTCTCTCAGCCTTGAGGAGTGACCTTGGAGGGCGTCCCCAGCCAAGGGAGGAATCTCCACACACCCCCCAGGGAGGGTTTTGTCAGGAAGAACCCGACTGCATGAGAGGGGACTGGACTTTTTATAAGATAAAGTGATTGAGTGCCAGGCCTGCCTTTCCAGGCCAGCTCTCAGCTTATCTGTCAACTCAGACTTCAACCAGCAGGGTGTGTGGTCAACGTTGGACCAACCAGGATGGTTTGAGCAGAGTTAACACCGAGACAACACCCCGGCTCCAGCAGTTGATCTTGTGCGACAGCTTGATTATGAGCTTGATTGGACCTTGGGTCTGGCCAGGCTGGGACTATCCTGCCACAGTCCACCAGCCAGGGGTCTTCCCAAGGTGGGTCACTGGGAATGTGGGTCACCAAGCCTGTTCCCAAGGTGGGTCCTCCAACAGGTGATGGAGTTGGAGCAGCAGATGAAGCTCTTCCCGCAGTCAAGGTTTCCCTTACTGGTGGGTCCGTTGGTGTGTGGTCAAGGCAGAACTGTGGGTGAAGCTCTTCCCACACTCCCCACACTTGTAGGGCCTCTCCCCAGTGTGGATGCACCGGTGGTTGACGAGGGTGTAGTTGCGTTTGAAGCCCTTCCCACAGTCAGTGCAGCGGAAGGGCCTCTCATCCGTGTGCGTCTGCTGGTGCTTGAGGAGATCTGAGCTGCTCCGAGACCTCTTCCCACACTCGAGACATTGGTAGGGCCATTCCCCAGTGTGGGTCTTCTGGTGCTGGGTCAGGCTGGATTTGACGCGGAAGCTCTTCCCACATTCCAAGCACTTGTAGGGCTTCTCCCCCGTGTGCACGCGCTGGTGAGCGATGAGGTCGGAGCTGTCTCTAAAGCTTTTCTTGCATTCCCCACATATGTAGGGCTGCTGCCCCTGTTCCTCAATGTGAATCTGCTGGTGGCGGATCAGGCGGTAGCTGACGGTGAAGCCCTTCCCGCATTCCAAGCACTTGTAGGGCCGTTCCCCCGTGTGCACCCGGCGGTGGGTGAAGAGGTGGGAGCCATAGATGAAGGTCTTCCCACACTCCGCACACTCGTAGGGCCGTTCCCCAGTGTGGACACGCTGGTGGGCAAGGAGGTTGCAGCTCCAGCTGAAGCTCTTCCCACAGCTGGGGCACTTGTAGGGCTTCTCCACGGCACTGACGCGCTCCTGCACCACCAGTTTGGAGCTCTGGCTCAAGCTCCGACCGCCTTCCCGGCACAGGCTGGGTCTTTCCTCCTCAGAGAACCCTGGGCTGGCTTTGGAGCCCCTCCTCCGGGGGGATCTCCGGGCCTTTTCCTCCCCGCTGCCTTCCTGTGCTGTGGAGCCCTTCAAAATGGCCTCTCCCACCAGGGTCTGCCGGGGGGATTTGTCCTCCGTGCCCTCCGTCCTCAGCTCGGGGCCTGGGGCAGGAAGGAAGGACAGGGAGGGGATTTGCCTCCGGCCCAGAGGGAAGGGGGAGGAGAAGGAAGACAGAGAGGAAGGAGGGTAGAGAAGGAAGAAGGACAGGAAGGAATATGAAGGGAAAGAACAAGAAGAAAAAGCAACAAGGAGAGGAAGGAAGAAGAAGGAAGGAAGAAGAAGGAAGGAAGGAGAAGGCCCAGAACTGGACACAGCACTCGAGGTGTGGCCTCAACAGTGCCAAGTACAGGGGAAGAACCACTGCCCTGGTCCTGCTGGCCACGCTGGCCCTGAGAGAAGGAAGGAGCAAGGAGACAAGGAATGATGGAAAGGAAGGAGAAGACAGAACAAAGAAAAAGGAGAAAGGAGAGAAAGGAAGGAGAAGGAAGAAGGAGAAAGAGGAAAAAACATAAGGAAGAAGGAGAGGGAGGAACAAGGAGAAGGAAGAAGGAAGGAAAAGGAACAAGGAGTGGAAGGAAGGACAGGGAGGGGATTTGCCTCCGACCCAGAGGGAAGGCCAAGGACATCCCCCCAAATCCAGCCCCGGCAGGATGGCAGCGGCAGCGGGTTGTCCTGCAACCGGGGGCGATGCTGGGCTGGGAGATACAGGACAAGACAGGGCAAAGGGGCACTGACTTCCTCCTCACCTGCCCAGGGGGCCCATGGCATCTTCCTCTTCCTCACAGCCTCCTTCATCTGGTCAAGCTTTGGGAAAGAGAAATCCTGATGGGGGGAAAAACAAGGGTTGAGCGCGTTGGGTTGGGGGTTCCTCCTGCCAAAGTCAATCTCTAGAAGTCACTGAGCACCTCGTGTCCATAAAAACCTCCTAAACAACAACTTTCAGCCAAAGTCCCCCCAGAACTCCAAGGTTCAGACCAAAAAAACCCTTCCAGGAGTTCCCCCTCTCAGGTCTCTCCACTTTGGGGTTCTGGGGGTCCCCCCTCTTTGGGCTGCTGGGGGTCCCACATGTAGTGGGGGGCCCCCCTCTCTGGGTTGCTGGGGGTCCCAGGAATCCCAGGGGTCTTCCAACTTTGGTATTCTGGGGGACCCCCTTCTCTGGGCTGCTGGGGGTCCTGCAGTTCCCCCCTCTCCACGGTCCCCCTGCTTAGGGATGAGGGCGGTTTTGGAGGCCCCAGGGGTCTCTTCTCCCCTGAATCCTTGCTTTGGGGTGCTGGGGCTCTCAGGGATCCCATCTCTCTGGGGTCTCCCCCTCTCCACACTGCTGTGGGTCCCAGAAATCCCGGGGGTCCCTTTCTCCGAGCTCCCCTTTCTCTGGGGCCCCCCTGGCTGGGCTGACGGGGGTCCCAGCACTCCCCCTTCTCTGGGCTCCCCACTTCAGTGTCCCAGGGCTCCCAAGAGTACCCCCTCTCCAGGGCCCCAGTTCAGGGTTCCTGCACTCCCAACCCTCCCCTCTCTGCAGGTTCCCCCCTCCTTCCAGGCTGACGGGGGTCCCGCGGTGCCGGGATCGCCCCTCTCCGCTCTCCCCACTCCGGGGGTCTCAGCAGCCCCCACCGCCTGTTCCTCCTCCTCTTCCTGCTCCTCTGGGCCTGGGGCCCCCCTGCCTGGCCAGACCCAGTTTTCCAGACCCCACACCCCTCTTTCTTTGACTCCAGGATCCCCCCTGTCCCCACTTTCCTCACCATCCCACCTCTCCCAGTCCCTCCATCCCCCTATTTCCTTCACCATGGAGACCACTGGCCCCCCATTCCTGGCCATCCCACCCCACCTCACCCCCAGGTCCCCTTTCCCTTGACCCTGGGCCCCCCTGGAGCCCCTTCCCAGTTCTCACAGCTCTCCCCGTTTCTCCCTTTCCTTGACCCTGGGACCACCCTGACCCCCAAATCTCCCTGTCTCCCCACTTCCCCATTCCTGCCTTATCCTGCAGGGTGCTCCTGGAGTGGCTCAGGGACCCCCTGAATGCCTCATTCCTGGACACCAGATCCCCCCTGCACCCCCTTATCCAGACCACCACCCCCCGCACTCACTTCCCCGGCTCCAGAACCCCCTGCACCCCCTTTCCCAGTCATCCCACCTCTCCCAGACTCCCTTTTCCTTCACCCTGGCACTCCCTGGACCCCCAGTCCTGCCCATCAGGACCCTCCTGCACCTCCTCTCCAACACTGGCACTCTCACCCCCTTCCTCAGCTCCAGGATCCCCTGCAACCCCTTTCCCAGCCATCCCACCTCTCCAAGTCCCCACACCCTCCCTTCTCCTTCACCCTGCCACCCCCTCCACCCCCACTCCTGCCTTTCCCACTCCCCAACCCCTCCTTTCCTCAACACCCGGCACCCCCTGAACTGCCCTTCCTGCACATCCCGGCTCTGCCCACCCACTGAACCCCCTTTCCCTCACACTGGAGGCCCCTGCACCCTCCTTTCCTGGACACAAGGACCCCAGAGACCCCCTGGGCCCCCTCTCCCAGTCTCTACATCCACCCTTTTCCTTCCCTCTGGGACACCCCCAAACCCCCATTCCTGGCCACAGGAACCCCCTGGCACCCCCTTATTCTGCACTAAGACCCCCCTGCAACCTCCTTGCCCGCCCAGCCCGCCTCTCCCAGCCCCCAGGCCCTGCTTTCCCTTCACGCTGCTACCCCCTGCACCCCCAGGCCTGCCTTTGCCACAACCCACAGGACCCTTTTCTTTGGAACACGGGGGACCCCCTGAACCCCGGTTTCTGGCCATTCTCCCAACCCCCAGGACCTCCCTTTCCCCTGTTGCAGAATGATTCAAATTTAGTAGTAGAATGGCTAAGGCTTAGTAGGAGAGTAGGCCTAGAGAGCAGCACTCCAAAGTAGTAGGTTAGCAACCTTGTTCGTGAGAAAGGAATGTACTGAAGAGGTAGGAACAATAATCAAAGGATTTAGCCAAGCATGTATATAACAATTTGTTGCCTTAGATATAGTAAGGGTCTGCTGAACAGTTTCTATGGGGTTTCTATGGGGTAAGACAACTTAAGTGGATTTATGATTAAAGTAGATGATTACCAATTGTTATCAGTATGAAATATGAGTTTGTGTTTGTAACTAAGTGTAACTGCTTACAAGTAAAACTGCACGTAGACATGTTTGTGTGAGAGTATAAAAGCTGTATGAAAAATGAGGGTCTTCGGAATCCTGACTTGGGACGCTAGTCCTCAGGTTCCCGGGCCCAAATAAAGCACCGCATAAACCGGCACTCTGTTGGTTTGTGTTTTTGTTATGGGCAACAGTTTTCTGGCGACCCAGGAAGGGACTCCGGGGGTAGCTGGGGCGGCTCACGAGCTGATCCACTCCATGCCGGCAACCAGGTGATTTCTGGGGAGACATCGACCCGTGCCCGACCCCGCGCCCGACGGACAACCATCCAGGTAAGCCCGGAGGTGCTTTATTCTTTTAGGTTTGTTGGTTGGGAGCCTGCCCATAAGACGGGACCGTGAGTTTACCCGCTGGGTTGGGCAAAGGTTATTGGGAAGCCTAGGCGCTGGTCGTAAGACGGGGCGAAAGCCGCGCTGAACCAGCACTTGTCACTCATAGTGAGACTTGACAAGTTGGTGTAGGAAGGTATTGGTCTATACTGTTCGTATTGTACTGTTTGTATTGTACTGTTTGCTGTTCGTATTATTGTGTGATTGTACAGTGTGTGTGTGACTATGATGCCTTTTAAAACCTTTAGGGCACTATCTTGTGCAGAAAATTATATCCCTAGCGATTCTCCGCTTGGTTGCTTGTTAAAACATTGGAAGGAAGGAAATTTTGGACAAGAGTTAAGTAAGAAACAATTGATTGATTATTGTAATAATGTGTGGCCTCAATATGAGACAGAAGGAATGCAGTGGCCTCGGAACGGTACATTAACTCCGGAAATTATAACCCCCTTGATGCAATATTTACGAGAGAATGAGATGTGGGATGAAATACCGTATTTAGATTTGTTTTATTATTTGAAACATAAGACTGGATGGCAAAAGGAATGTGGTATGTTGGTGTTGAAAGAACTGGATGATAAATGTATAGAATGTCAAGAGCGGAAAATACGGTTTTCAGAACCAGAGGAAGATGTGTCTTTGTTAGTCTCCCCCAGCATAACTCCAAGTGCGCCCCCGGGAGATAGTTTCTCTTCACGTGGGAGGGCACGATCGCCCACCGTGCCCCCACTAGAATCGTCCTCGGATGAGGAGGAAGAGAGAGAGCGAGAATGTGGTTTTGATAGAACTCCGCTAGCAGAACGGACTCGGAAGGGGCGAAAAGAAAGGGGAAGGAGTAGAGAAAAGAGACGGGGAGGGGGAAGGGAGACAGACGTTTCACCCTCACCCCCTAGATTGATGGCCCCTTTGCGGGAAGCAGTTGGAGCAGACAGGAGGAAAGTTATGGTGAAAGTTCCTTTTTCACCTAATGATTTATTAAT
This sequence comes from Chiroxiphia lanceolata, assembly GCF_009829145.1. Taxonomy (NCBI): domain Eukaryota; kingdom Metazoa; phylum Chordata; class Aves; order Passeriformes; family Pipridae; genus Chiroxiphia; species Chiroxiphia lanceolata. Next base: position 221,598 of record NC_045669.1, read on the forward strand.
CTGGAAACAGTCAGCTGGGACATATCGAGAAAATCCGGAGCGGGTAGCTCGTATTATAAAAATGGTTATAAAAACTCAAAATCCAGACTGGAATGATTTACAGGTATTGTTAGATACAATTCTGGATTCAACAGAGAAGGAAATGGTATTCAGGGTGATGGTGGAAAAAGCGAAAGAAAGAATTCGAATTTTGCCACGGGCAGCACGGGGAACAGTAAATGATTTTGTGCCGCGAGAAGATCCTGAGTGGGATCCGAATGTGTCTGGAGATTATAAAAAGTTAAGAATTTACCAGGAATTATTGGTAGAGGGAGTACGATGTGGGATACCAAAAACACTAAACTGGTCAAAGTTATACTCAGTAAGACAGGATAAAGGGGAATCTCCTTCAGCCTTCTTAGAGAGGTTAAAAGAGACAGCACGGAAATATACAAATTTAGATGTTGAAGATGAATCAGGAAAATTGCAATTAGCATTGATTTTTATGGGACAATCACAGGAAGACATTAGGAAAAAGCTTCAGAAGTTAGAAGGTGGGGAGACAAGAGATTTGGAAAAATTATTAGAAGTAGCCTGGAAAGTGTACAATAATAGAAAAAAGGAATCTACTAAGAGGCAGCAAGCAAGCTTATTGGCACTTCTGCAAGCTCCAGGAGGGAATAATGGGGCCAGTAGCCATAGAGGACGGGGTCGCGGTAATAGAGGAAGGGGAGGAATGGGTAGAGGATTTAACAAACAGTCGGGATTCGGAAATCCGTGTGGGGGAGGACGTGGTAAGATAGGCCCAAATCAATGTGCTCTTTGTAAAGGACAAGGACATAGGAAAAATGAATGCCCACTGAATGCTGGAAATGGAATGAATCCGTGGCAATTGAATGCTGGAAATGGAATGAATCCATGGAGCCCCCAGAGCTTTGCAAATTCGCAAAACCCTGTTAATATGGGCACGCCACAAGGTGTCGCTCAAGCATTTATGTTAGGGAATTACCAGAATCAAAGTTGACTAGATCGGGATTTAACAGTTGTTTTAGAAGTAGAGGGAGAGCCGACAGAATTTAGAATAGATACTGGAGCTAGTTTCTCGGCAATGAATAAATTGATGGGGCCATTAAGTGATTCAACTGCATGGGTGGTAGGAGTTTCAGGACAAATAGAGGAAAAGACGTTTCTAAGACCCCTAGATATCAAATTTAGAGGAAAAGAATTAGATCATCAATTTTTGTACATGCCCAACAGTCCTGAATGTTTACTAGGAAGAGATCTGCTCTCAGCCTTGCAAGCTAAAATTATATTTGAAAAAGGGAGGGTCAAGATAGAAATTCCGGAAGAGAACTTAGCAAAAATTTTTGTTGTAAAAGAGGTAGAAAAGGAAGAGATACCGCAGGAAATAGAACAGGCTGTAGTGCCTTGGGTATGGGAAACAGGGGTCCCTGGAAAATCCAAAGCTGCTACTCCAGTTAGAATAGAATTAAAGGAAGGAGCACAACCCGTTAGAGTGCGACAATACCCAATTAGTTCAGAAGCCAGGAAAGGAATAGCCCCAATGATCTCACAGTTTTTAGTTTTAGGGATATTAAAAGAATGTGAGTCAGAGTTTAATACTCCCATTTTTCCAGTAAGAAAGCCTAATGGTAAGTATAGGTTAGTACAAGACTTGAGAGCAGTAAACCTCATTACAAAAGATATCCACCCAGTAGTAGCAAATCCCTATACTTTGTTAACATCTGTTTCTGAGAGATTTCAGTGGTTTACAGTGATTGACCTGAAAGATGCCTTCTTCTGCATACCACTGGCACCAGAAAGTTGGAAGATTTTTGCCTTTGAGTGGGAAAACCCAGAGACTGGACGAAAGCGACAGCTTACTTGGACTCGATTACCACAAGGATTCAAATGCTCACCTATGATATTTGGTAATCAGTTAGCAAAAGAACTTGAAGAATGGAAGACTACTCAGGTAAAAGAATCTCCTTTTTCATATATAATACTTCAGTATGTTGATGACATCTTCCTGGGGGCTACAGAACAGGGACTCTGTCGTCAGTTAACCATTGAACTGTTAAACATGCTGGGGCAAGCAGGCTACCGGGTTTCAAAAGAAAAGGCTCAACTAGTAAAACAGAAAGTCATTTATCTGGGATGTGAAATTTCCCAAGGAGTCCGGCGTTTGGGTGCAAATCGTATACAAGCAATATGTGCTATCCCGGTACCCCGAAATAATCAGGAATTAAGATCTTTTCTAGGAATGGTCGGATGGTGCAGGCTGTGGATTCCCAGCTTTGGACTAACTACCAGACCACTATATGAAGCAGTAAAAGAGCCCAAGCTGACCTGGGGGACAAAGCAGGAGAAAGCATTCCAGGAACTGAAAAGAGCCCTCCAGGAAGCACCTGCCCTGGGACTACCAGACCTAACCAAAGAATTCCAGCTCTATGTCTGCGAGAGACAACGAACGGCTCTAGGAGTACTCACTCAGCAGTTAGGATCCTGGAAGAGACCGGTTGGGTATTTCTCCAAACGGCTAGACGCAGTAAGTGGGGGATGGCCGGGGTACCTCAGAGCTGTGGCAGTGACGGTTATTCTAATTCAAGAAGCACGAAAATTGACTCTGGGGAAACACATGGTGGTGTACGTGCCCCACATGGTCATAACAGTTTTGGAACAAAAAGGGGGGCATTGGCTCTCATCTAGCCGCATGTTACAGTATCAGGCTTTGTTAAGAGAGCAAGATGATGTTGAACTGAAAATCACTAACCATCTCAACCCAGCAGAATTCCTTAGGTCCACAAAGGAAGAAGGTGTCCTGGAGCATGACTGTGTAGAGACCATTGAACAGGTCTACGCGAGTAGAAAAGACCTGAAGGATGAACCATTGACAGATCCTGACTGGGAGTTGTACACCGACAGATCTAGCTTTGTAGAAAATGGCACCAGGTATGCTGGGTATGCAGTAGTTACTCTACAACAAGTGATAGAAGCAAATGCACTACCCCCAGGTACGTCTGCACAAAAGGCCGAAATATGGGCATTGGTAAGGGCCTTAATATTGAGTCAAGGAAAGAGAGTTAATATATGGACTGACTTCAAATATGCCTTTGGAGCAGTTCATGTTCACGGAGCACTCTGGAAAGAGAGAGGACTTCTTACTTCTCAAGGGACAACAATTAAACATCGAGAAGAAATTTTACAGTTGCTAGAGGCAATACACAAGCCCTCAGCAGTGGCAATAATGCATGTCAGAGGACATCAAACTGATCCCGGACGAGAATTTCAAGGTAATCTACAGGCTGACCAAGCAGCTAAGCAAGCCGCCAGAGAGGTATGGACTCAGATGGCTCTTTTACCCTTTCGGAATAATCCAGCAATAGCATATATGGAAGAAAAACCATATTATTCACAGGAAGATGAGAAATTAGCTCAAATAACAGAAGCAAGGAAAAATATTAAAGGGTGGTACATCACTCCCATAGGACAAGTAATCTTACCTGTCAGAATAATGAAAGCAGTACTCGAGATGGAACATAACAAGTGCCACTGGGGTGCAGAAGCAATGGTAAAATTTCTGAAAAATGAGATTCTCTCAAACCAGATGTTAACACTAGCAAAAAGGGTAAATGCAATGTGTCCCATGTGTATTAAAAATAACCCAGTGGTCAGAAAACAGGTACAAATGGGAAAGTTACAGATAGGACAGTAACCAGGAGACTATTGGCAAATAGATTTTTCTGAGTTGCCTAAGGCCCAATCCTATAAGTATTTGTTAGTATATGTTTGTACCTTTTCAGGATGGCCAGAAGCCTTTCCATGCAGGACTAATCAAGCAAAGGAAGTAGTCAAGACTCTTCTGAGAGAAATTATTCCGAGATTTGGGGTGCCTCTAGGGTTATCATCTGATCGAGGGCCACACTTTACCGCAGGGATAGTGCAAGAAATATCCGTTATATTAGGAATAACATGGAATCTCCATACACCATGGAGACCCCAATCCAGTGGACAAGTAGAGAGGATGAATCAGACATTGAAAGGTCAATTAAAGAAAATCTGTCAAGAAGCAAAAATTCCGTGGCCCCAAGCATTACCACTCGCCTTGTTGAGAATCAGGATTAAACCCAGGGAGAGAATAGGAGTAAGTCCATACGAAATATTGTATGGCAAGCCCTATCATGCAGCTACCTATCAAGGGGATCCTCATGTGGTGGGGGATCAAGCAGTGTTTAACTATGTGTTATCCTTAAATAAAACTCTCACAGCCCTCAGAGGAGCGCTGCAGTGGAATCGACCTCTGCCCCTGGAGAATCCGGTTCATGACATTTCTCCAGGAGACCAAGTCTATGTGAAAAACTGGTCGGTGGAACCATTAAAGGAAACATGGGACGGTCCTCGCCAGGTGATAATGACCACTCACACGGCGGTGAAGGTCGAGGGAATCGACAATTGGATCCATTACACCCGAATCAAGAAGGTTCCAGTCTCGTGGTCGGTAGAACCTCTCTCACCTACAAGGATGGTATTTCGAGCCAATCATTGAGGATCGTAGTATTCCTGGGGTTGATGAGTTTAGCAGAGACCACTGTGAGAATTGAGACCCCAGATCCTTATTTATTTGTACCAGAGCACACTGATGTGAATTTAACCTGTCTGTTTTCTGATGACCAGGGAGCTGAATTAAGAGATGTTAAAGTCAAGTGGAGATGGAGAGATCAAGATCAAATCATGACAGAAGGAGTGACGACAGCTTGGGATGCGACACAACAAAAAGGTTACACCGTCCTGCAGGTACCCAAAGTGTCTAAAGCTATGGAAGGAACGTATATGTGTGTGGTTTGGATTTGGGAAAGTTTTGATTATGGAGATATAGAAATACGGACAATAAATACAACCCAGAAAACGGTGACCAAAGTGCGAGTTATGCCCACTAGGAAACAATTTGACATGTGGGATGGTCCTCCCTTAAAAATCAATTGTACCTTCCAATTTGATGATTGTCAAAAATCAGTTAAAGTAAAGTGGGGGAAATTGAATATGACAAATCAATCCTGGGAATCACAAAATCAAGGAGTTAGCTGGTGGTCAAATAGTAAGGGAGGTAAAGGGTGGCTGAATATTTCTGATCCCAGAATAGGAAAAACAGAGGGTACATTTCTTTGTGTGGTCTCATGTGGAAAAGAAAAGGATTACGGGATAAGGACAGTAGTAACCGTACCACATCAAGGAGTAAGAGTTAGACCAGAACACAGTGTTTACCCGGCCCAGGAAGGGAGAGATCTGATTCTAAGTTGCAAAATTTCAGAAGGACAGTATTCTGAATATGGGTGGTGGTTTAAGGGACAGAACTTGAAAGTCGGGAAGAAACATCAGATTGAAAAGAAGGCAGATACAATAGTTTTGAAAATCAAAGAAATACGAGGAGGAGAAGATGAGGGCCAATACACTTGCTGGATAAGTAAAGATGACTGGTGGGATACTGGAATTACTGCCGTCCACATAAGGACTGAAAGAATAACCCGGCAAGTAAGTAACCTGCAGATTCCAGATAGAGAAGTAGAACAAGAAAACCTAGTCGTAGGCTTAATTCGTGATTTTGGGAAAGTACAGAATGTCACAAAAATCACTGCATGTCTCCCTATGCCTCATGCTGCAGGAGACCCAATTCCATGGGGAATAATTCCAGTACCACAAATCCCTAGAATGTTTAAGAATACTACATGGAATTGCAGGTTTGTAACCAAAACATGGAATGAAATGACAGATGCATGTTTATTAAGGGACAAAATAACTAAGAAACAATGTGAGCAAATGTCTGGATATTTCAGTTGGGTAGAAAGTGGGAAAATCGGAAAGTTAGAAGGGAATTGTTTAGTCTCAGGTTCGGTGATCTACCCATGTCATAAAGTACAAGTTCAAATAAAACGAGAAAAACGAGAAGAGGTATGTCAAAACATTACTAGCTCTACAACTATGGAAGAGTGGCAAACAATTTGGGGACCCAGCCTACTAGAGGCTTATAGTTATATTGGAGAAGTACAGTGGTGTATTCACTGGAAAGGGAAAAAGAATCAAACTTATTCTACAGGAAATAGAGGAAACCATAATTGGAGGACAGAAACACGTACAAAGGAGAATTGGAATTGTACTCGGATACATACGTGTGACACCCCAGATGATGAAATAGGATTAATACCAGTCAGGACCCTCCTGCAGTTAGGATGTGAGTGTCGAGGATATAACCATACTATTAAAGGACATGTGAAAAACATTGATTGTCACACTACTACAGTTAGAAGTCCAGGAAACCTAGTATGGGTCATGGGACATGGCCAGTGGACCACCCACATGCCCATAGATGGACCAGTTGTACCTGTCACACTAGGGATACCTACTCTCTGTCCATTTTGGAAGCAGGATAAGTTAACATCAGTAGAAATACAACCACGAAGAAAAAGAGAAATTAGTAAAAATATGGATGACTTGGGATTAGGAGATTGGCATGAACCATCAGCAGGAGTTAAATTTGGATGGGCATTAGAGTCTTTGTTTACACCAATCTCAACATACCGTAACAGAGAGATGTTGTTTAAATTAATGGGACAAACTGAAAGGTTAGCAGCAGTCACTAAGAAAGGATTCAAAGATCTAAATTTGCAATTACAAGCCACCACTAGAATGACAGTACAGAATCGAATGGCTTTAGATCTAATCTTATTAAAGGAACACGGAGTCTGTGGATACCTGCATGCAAAGGACGAGCATTGTTGTGTGCACATCCCAAATGTCACTCAAGAAGTAGAGAAAGATATTAGTCAATTAGAACAAATTGATGAAAATGTTCATGGATTACAAAAGGAAGCAGAACACAATAGGATAGGAGAATTATTCAGCTCCCTAGGTCTTCATGTGTCAGGATGGATATCTTCTGTTATCCAGTACGGAATATTGATTGTAATTATTGTTGTCATAGCCATAATTGTTTATAAGTGTCTTTTAGGAATGATTGTAAAAGAAGGTCAACATAAGAGACGTATCATGAAAGCTATAACAAGAAAAGAAGTAATCTCACCACAAGATAGATCACCTCCTGCCTATCAAGAAACTGCAGCCTGAAGATTGCTACGTTTGAGCATCCTTGCAGGAAAAACCTGAAGAATGCTCAAAAGGGGGGACATGTTGCAGAATGATTCAAATTTAGTAGTAGAATGGCTAAGGCTTAGTAGGAGAGTAGGCCTAGAGAGCAGCACTCCAAAGTAGTAGGTTAGCAACCTTGTTCGTGAGAAAGGAATGTACTGAAGAGGTAGGAACAATAATCAAAGGATTTAGCCAAGCATGTATATAACAATTTGTTGCCTTAGATATAGTAAGGGTCTGCTGAACAGTTTCTATGGGGTTTCTATGGGGTAAGACAACTTAAGTGGATTTATGATTAAAGTAGATGATTACCAATTGTTATCAGTATGAAATATGAGTTTGTGTTTGTAACTAAGTGTAACTGCTTACAAGTAAAACTGCACGTAGACATGTTTGTGTGAGAGTATAAAAACTGTATGAAAAATGAGGGTCTTCGGAATCCTGACTTGGGATGCTAGTCCTCAGGTTCCCGGGCCCAAATAAAGCACCGCATAAACCGGCACTCTGTTGGTTTGTGTTTTTGTTATGGGCAACAGTTTTCTGGCGACCCAGGAAGGGACTCCGGGGGTAGCAGGGGTGGCTCACGAGCTGATCCACTCCATGCCGGCAACCAGGTGATTTCTGGGGAGACATCGACCCGTGCCCGACCCCGCGCCCGACGGACAACCATCCAGGTAAGCCCGGAGGTGCTTTATTCTTTTAGGTTTGTTGGTTGGGAGCCTGCCCATAAGACGGGACCGTGAGTTTACCCGCTGGGTTGGGCAAAGGTTATTGGGAAGCCTAGGCGCTGGTCGTAAGACGGGGCGAAAGCCGCGCTGAACCAGCACTTGTCACTCATAGTGAGACTTGACAAGTTGGTGTAGGAAGGTATTGGTCTATACTGTTCGTATTGTACTGTTTGTATTGTACTGTTTGCTGTTCGTATTATTGTGTGATTGTACAGTGTGTGTGTGACTATGATGCCTTTTAAAACCTTTAGGGCACTATCTTGTGCAGAAATTATATCCCTAGCGATTCTCCGCTTGGTTGCTTGTTAAAACATTGGAAGGAAGGAAATTTTGGACAAGAGTTAAGTAAGAAACAATTGATTGATTATTGTAATAATGTGTGGCCTCAATATGAGACAGAAGGAATGCAGTGGCCTCGGAACGGTACATTAACTCCGGAAATTATAACCCCCTTGATGCAATATTTACGAGAGAATGAGATGTGGGATGAAATACCGTATTTAGATTTGTTTTATTATTTGAAACGTAAGACTGGATGGCAAAAGGAATGTGGTATATTGGTGTTGAAAGAACTGGAAATTCTCGTCCGGGATCAGTTTGATGTCCTCTGACATGCATTATTGCCACTGCTGAGGGCTTGTGTATTGCCTCTAGCAACTGTAAAATTTCTTCTCGATGTTTAATTGTTGTCCCTTGAGAAGTAAGAAGTCCTCTCTCTTTCCAGAGTGCTCCGTGAACATGAACTGCTCCAAAGGCATATTTGAAGTCAGTCCATATATTAACTCTCTTTCCTTGACTCAATATTAAGGCCCTTACCAATGCCCATATTTCGGCCTTTTGTGCAGACGTACCTGGGGGTAGTGCATTTGCTTCTATCACTTGTTGTAGAGTAACTACTGCATACCCAGCATACCTGTTGCCATTTTCTACAAAGCTAGATCTGTCGGTGTACAACTCCCAGTCAGGATCTGTCAATGGTTCATCCTTCAGGTCTTTTCTACTCGCGTAGACCTGTTCAATGGTCTCTACACAGTCGTGCTCCAGGACACCTTCTTCCTTTGTGGACCTAAGGAATTCTGCTGGGTTGAGATGGTTAGTGATTTTCAGTTCAACATCATCTTGCTCTCTTAACAAAGCCTGATACTGTAACATGCGGCTAGATGAGAGCCAATGCCCCCCTTTTTGTTCCAAAACTGTTATGACCATGTGGGGCACGTACACCACCATGTGTTTCCCCAGAGTCAATTTTCGTGCTTCTTGAATTAGAATAACCGTCACTGCCACAGCTCTGAGGTACCCCGGCCATCCCCCACTTACTGCGTCTAGCCGTTTGGAGAAATACCCAACCGGTCTCTTCCAGGATCCTAACTGCTGAGTGAGTACTCCTAGAGCCGTTCGTTGTCTCTCGCAGACATAAAGCTGGAATTCTTTGGTTAGGTCTGGTAGTCCCAGGGCAGGTGCCTCCTGGAGGGCTCTTTTCAGTTCCTGGAATGCTTTCTCCTGCTTTGTCCCCCAGGTCAGCTTGGGCTCTTTTACTGCTTCATATAGTGGTCTGGCAGTTAGTCCAAAGCTGGGAATCCACAGCCTGCACCATCAGACCATTCCTAGAAAAGATCTTAATTCCTGATTATTTCGGGGTACTGGGATAGCACATATTGCTTGTATACGATTTGCACCCAAACGCCGAACTCCTTGAGAAATTTCACATCCCAGATAAATAACTTTCTGTTTTACTAGTTGAACCTTTTCTTTTGAAACCCGGTAGCCTGCTTGCCCCAGCATGTTTAACAGTTCAATGGTTAACTGACGACAGAGTCCCTGTTCTGTAGCCCCCAGGAAGATGTCATCAACATATTGAAGTATTATATATGAAAAAGGAGATTCTTTTACCTGAGTTGTCTTCCATTCTTCAAGTTCTTTTGCTAACTGATTACCGAATATCGTGGGTGAACATTTGAATCCTTGCGGTAATCGAGTCCAAGTAAGCTGTCGCTTTCGTCCAGTCTCTGGGTTTTCCCACTCAAAGGCAAAAATCTTCCAACTTTCTGGTGCCAGTGGTATGCAGAAGAAGGCATCTTTCAGGTCAATCACTGTAAACCACTGAAATCTCTCAGAAACAGATGTTAACAAGGTGTATGGATTGGTTACAACTGGGTGCATGTCTTTTGTAATGAGGTTTACTGCTCTCAAGTCTTGTACTAACCTGTACTTACCATTAGGCTTTCTTACTGGAAAAATGGGAGTATTAAACTCTGACTCACATTCTTTTAATATCCCTAAAATTAAAAACTGTGAGATCATTGGGGCTATTCCTTTCCTGGCTTCTAAACTAATTGGGTATTGTCGCACTCTAACAGGTTGTGTTCCTTCTTTTAATTCTATTCTAACTGGAGTAGCAGCTTTGGATTTTCCAGGGACCCCTGTTTCCCATACCCAAGGCACTACAGCCTGTTCTATTTCCTGCGGTATCTCTTCCTTTTCTACCTCTTTTACAACGAAAATTTTTGCTAAGTTCTCTTCCGGAATTTCTATCTTGACCCTCCCTTTTTCAAATATAATTTTAGCTTGCAAGGCTGAGAGCAGATCTCTTCCTAGTAAACATTCAGGACTGTTGGGCATGTACAAAAATTGATGATCTAATTCTTTTCCTCTAAATTTGATATCTAGGGGTCGTAGAAACGTCTTTTCCTCTATTTGTCCTGAAACACCTACCACCCATGCAGTTGAATCACTTAATGGCCCCATCAATTTATTCATTGCTGAGAAACTAGCTCCAGTATCTATTCTAAATTCTGTCGGCTCTCCCTCTACTTCTAAAACAACTGTTAAATCCCGATCTAGTCAACTTTGATTCTGGTAATTCCCTAACATAAATGCTTGAGCGACACCTTGTGGCGTGCCCACATTAACAGGGTTTTGCGAATTTGCAAAGCTCTGGGGGCTCCATGGATTCATTCCATTTCCAGCATTCAGTTGCCACGGATTTATTCCATTTCCAGCATTCAGTGGGCATTCATTTTTCCAATGTCCTTGTCCTTTACAAAGAGCACATTGATTTGGGCCTATCTTACCACGTCCTCCCCCACATTGATTTCCAAATCCCGACTGTTTGTTAAATCCTCTACCCATTCCTCCCCTTCCTCTATTACCGCGACCCCGTCCTCTATGGCTACTGGCCCCATTATTCCCTCCTGGAGCTTGCAGAAGTGCCAATAAGCTTGCTTGCTGCTTCTTAGTAGATTCCTTTTCTCTATTATTGTACACTTTCCAAGCTACTTCTAATAATTTTTCCAAATCTCTTGTCTCCCCACCTTCTAACTTCTGAAGCTTTTTCCTAATATCTTCTTGTGATTGTCCCATAAAAATCAATGCTAATTGCAATTTTCCTGATTCATCTTCAACATCTAAATTTGTATATTTCCGTGCTGTCTCTTTTAACCTCTCTAAGAAGGCTGAAGGAGATTCCCCCTTATCTTGTCTTACTGAGTATAACTTTGACCAGTTTAGTGTTTTTGGTATCCCACATCGTACTACCTCTACCAGTAATTCCTGGTAAATTCTTAACTTTTTATAATCTCCAGACACATTCGGATCCCACTCAGGATCTTCTCGCGGTACAAAATCATTTACTGTTCCCCGTGCTGCCCGGGGCAGAGTTCGAATTCTTTCTTTCACTCTTTCCACCATCACCCTGAATACCATTTCTTTCTCTGTTGAATCCAGAATTGTATCTAACAATACCTGTAAATCATTCCAGTCTGGATTTTGAGTTTTTATAACCATTTTTATAATACGAGCTACCCGCTCCGGATTTTCTCGATATGTCCCAGCTGACTGTTTCCAAATTAATAAATCATTAGGTGAAAAAGGAACTTTTACCGTAACTTTCCTCCTGTCCGCTCCAACTGCTTCCCGCAAAGGGGCCATCAATCTAGGGGGTGAGGGCGAAACATCTGTCTCCCTTCCCCCTCCCCGTCTCTTTTCTCTACTCCTTCCCCTTTCTTTTCGCCCCTTCCGAGTCTGTTCTGCTAGCGGAGTTCTATCAAAACCACATTCTCGCTCTCTCGCTTCTTCCTCATCCGAGGACGATTCTAGTGGGGGCATGGTGGGTGATCGTGCCCTCACACGTGAAGGGAGACTATCTCCTGGGGGTGCACTTGGAGTTATGCTGGGGGAGACTAACAAAGACACATCTTCCTCTGGTTCTGAAAACCGTATTTTCCGCTCTTGACCTCCTATGCATTTATCATCCAGTTCTTTTAAAATCAGCATACCACATTCTTTTTGCCATTCAGTCTTACGTTTCAAATAATAGAACAAATCTAAATATGGTATTTCATCCCAAATCTCATTCTCTCGTAAATATTGCATCAAGGGGGTTATAATTTCTGGAGTTAATGTACCATTCCGAGGCCACTGCATTCCTTCTGTCTCATATTGAGGCCACACATTATTACAATAATCAATCAATTGTTTCTTACTTAACTCTTGTCCGAAATTTCCTTCCTTCCAATGTTTTAACAAGCAACCAAGCGGAGAATCGCTAGGGATATAATTTTCTGCACAAGATAGTGCCCTAAAGGTTTTAAAAGGCATCATAGTCACACACACACTGTACAATCACACAATAATACGAACAGCAAACAGTACAATACAAACAGTACAATACGAACAGTATAGACCAATACCTTCCTACACCAACTTGTCAAGTCTCACTACGAGTGACAAGTGCTGGTTCAGCGCGGCTTTCGCCCCGTCTTACGACCAGCGCCTAGGCTTCCCAATAACCTTTGCCCAACCCAGCGGGTAAACTCACGGTCCCGTCTTATGGGCAGGCTCCCAACCAACAAACCTAAAAGAATAAAGCACCTCCGGGCTTACCTGGATGGTTGTCCGTCGGGCGCGGGGTCGGGCACGGGTCGATGTCTCCCCAGAAATCACCTGGTTGCCGGCATGGAGTGGATCAGCTCGTGAGCCGCCCCAGCTACCCCCGGAATCCCATCTGGTTGTCGCCAGAAAACTGTTGCCCGTAACAAAAACACAAACCAACAGAGTGCCGGTTTATGCGGTGCTTTATTTGGGCCCGGGAACCTGAGGACTAGCGTCCCAAGTCAGGATTCCGAAGACCCTCATTTTTCATACAGCTTTTATACTCTCACACAAACATGTCTACGTGCAGTTCTTACTTGTAAGCAGTTACACTTAGTTACAAACACAAACTCATATTTCATACTGATAACAATTGGTAATCATCTACTTTAATCATAAATCCACTTAAGTTGTCTTACCCCATAGAAACCCCATAGAAACTGTTCAGCAGACCCTTACTATATCTAAGGTAACAAATCGTTATATACATGCTTGGCTAAATCCTTTGATTATTGTTCCTACCTCTTCAGTACATTCCTTTCTCACGAACAAGGTTGCTAACCTACTACTTTGGAGTGCTGCTCTCTAGGCCTACTCTCCTACTAAGCCTTAGCCATTCTACTACTAAATTTGAATCATTCTGCAACAGGACTGCCTGTCAAAAAGTGGAGGGAGCCCACGGAGCAACTCACCAGGCAGAACTCGTGGGCACAGAGCCCATGTATGAAGAGTTTTTCCCCACAGATGTCCAGGTCAACCTCAGATCGCTGACACAGCAGGCATGCTGGAGGGGAGAGAGACAATGGCCCTGGGCATGGCACCTGTGCTGCCCGCCCCGACAGCCCCTCTGCCAGGCTGAGAGGGGGGCACTTTGCTCTCACCTGGCTCCCTCCCTCTGGGGGCCTCCTCCTCCCTGTGTGACATGGTGACTGTCAGCAGGGAGTCCCTATCCTTGGAACACCGAGGTCTCCTCCAGGTGCTCCTCCACTGTCTGTGCAAAAGAAGCGAGAGGCGTTTGCAACAGAGGGGCAGAGCCCGGGGGGTTAGGGCCCCCCTACTGCCCCTGACTCCTGTCTCTGTCCGCCTTCTCCTCCTTTTTTCCTATCCACTATAGTCTGAGAAGGGCGAGGTGACTGTAGCTGCAGCACAGGCCAAGAACCCCAAGCTCTGAGGCTCTCCCTGGGCAGCGCTGTCCCTCCTCTTCCTTCTCCTCTCGTTGTCAGGTAACACTGACACTGGGCCTGAGCCCAGAGTCCCGTTTTGTGCCCTTGGCCCCACGGGTCACAGTGGCCACTGTGACCTCAGCACCCTGCCCCTGAAATACGGGCAGGGATGGCCCCAGCCCCCCACCACCCAGTGTGAGGTGGCCCCTTGGCAACCGAGGTTCCGCAGCGGGTCCCGAGCCCTCGGTAACCACAGAGCCGGGGCGGCTGCTGCTGCAGCAAGCGCAGGGTCAAATGCCAGGCCCTGGGGCAGCCACCGAGGACTGTTGGGCAGTCACTGCTGCACGAAAAGTGCTGTTCAGGCAGTGCCACTCCAGGGCTCTGGCCCTGGCCAAGGCAAATCTCTGCTCCTGCCCCTGGCACAGGGAACACTGCCAGCACGTCAGGGATACTGATTCCCCAGTAGAGGTACCTGAGGACTGCAGGAAAGCCGACATCACTCCAGTCTTCAAAAAGGGCAGCAAGAGGGACCCAGGAAATGACAGGCCCAATACGGTCACCTCAATCCCCAGAAAGGGGACAGAACAGCTCATGCTGCATGTCATCTCTAAGCCTGTGGAATAAAAGGAAGGGAAAATCATGCTTGACCAGTCTCCTAGCCTTCTGGGCTGGAGCGATTGGCTGGCTAGATGAGGGGAGAGCAGTGCCTGTTGTCTGCCGTGACTTCAGCAAGGCTTTTGACCCTGCCTCCCAGAAGACCCTCACAGGCAGCTCAGGAAGTGTGGCTTAGATGAGTGGACACTGAGGGGGTTGAGACCTGGCTGAATGGCAGAGCTCAGAGAGTTGTGAGCGCGGGGCTCAGTGCTGGGGCCAGCCTTGTTTGACCGGTTGCCCAGTGGCCTGGTAGAAGGGATGGAGAGCACCCTCAGCACGTTTGCTGATGGTATGGGACCGGGAGGAGTGACTGAGGTACCACAAGGCTCTGCTGCCGTCCAGCGAGTCCTGGGCAGGTTCAAGCGTTGGGCGTAGAGGCAATAGCAAAAAAGAGTAAATAGCAAAAAAATATCCGGTGGCTGGGTCTTTGTCTCGCTGCCTGAATTCAGGCTGGCAGGTAGATTTTAAACCAGCACAGGACATAGCTGCCCCTTGTGTAAGTACCACACTGCAGCGCAGATTACAGCCGTAGAAGGCTCTAATCTGCCACCACCCCAGCAGTTCCCTGGGCCCAGCCCTTGTGTGCCAGGGCCAGCATTGCCCAGTGCTCCCCAGTGCCTGCCCAGACTGGAGATCCCAGTCACCCGGCTGTGCCCATTGCCCGTCAGCCCCTTTATCTCCCAGCTCCCTGTTTCCACCTGATAGCGCATCCTTCATATCCTTCCTGTGACATCACAGTCTCCCCTATGACATCACATTCTCCTCTGTGACGTCACATCCTCCCGTGTGACATCACATCCTCTCTGTGACATCTCATCCTCCTCTCTGACGTCCCATCATCCCTGTGACATCACATCCTCCTCTGTGACATCACAGCCTTCCTCTGACATCACATCCTCCTCTGTCATCTCATCCTCCTCTTTGTCATCACATACTCTTCTGTGACATCACATCCTTCCTTTGACATCACATCCTCTTTTCTGAAATCACATCCTTCCTGTCAATCTGATCCTCCCCTGTGATGTACCGTCCTCCCAGTGACATCACGTCCTTCTCTGTGATATCACGTCCTTCTATTTGACATCACATCCTTTCTGTGACATCCTATCCTCCATTGTGACATCACATCCTCCTCTGTGACATCACATCCTCCCTTTGATATCACATCCTTCATATCCTCCCTGTGACATCATATCCTCCCTGTTACATCACATCGTCCTCTGTGACATCACATCCTCCTCTGTGACATCACATCTTTCACATCCTCCTCTATGACCTCACATCCTCCTTTGTGACGTCAAATCCTTCACATCCTTCCTGTGACATCACATCCTCCATTGTTAATCACACCCTTTGTATTTTCCCTGTGGCAAAAATCCTCCTCTGTGACATCACATCATACTCTCTGACATCACATCCATCCTGTGACATCAAAACTCTCCAGTGACATCACGTGCTCCTCTGTGACATCTCATCCTTCACATTCTTGATATGACATCACATCCTCCTCTGTGATGTCACGTCCCCTCCGTGACATCACATCCTCCTCTCCGACATCACATCATTCTCATCCTTCCTATGATATCACATCACCCCTGTGACATCACGTCCTCCACTGTGGCATCACATCCTTCCTGTGACATCATATCTCTCCTGTGACATTTCAACCTCCCCATAACATCACAGCTCCTCTTGTGATGTCAAGGGTCCTCGACGACGTAACATCTCTCATATGACATCCTACCTGTGACATCATTTTTTCTCTGTCACATCACATCCTTTACATCCCCTTCTGTGTCATCACATCCTCCTCTGTGGCGTCACATCCTCCCCGGGACCTCACATCTTCCCTTTTGACATCAGCTCCTTCCTGTGACATCACATCCTCCCTGTGACATCACATCCTTCATATTCTCGCTGTGACATCACATAGGCCTCTGTGACATCACAGTCCCCACTGCAACATCACAATCTTCCTATGATATCACATCCTTCTCAGTGACATCTCATCCACGCTTTGACATCACAACCTTCATCTGAAATCACATCCTTTATATCCTTCCTGTGACATCACATCGTTCCAGTGACATCTCATCCTTCCTGTGATATCACATTCTCCTTTATGACGACATCCTTCACATTCTTCCTGTGACATCACATTCTCCTCTGTGACATCACATCCTCCCCTGTGATATCACATCCTCTCCATGACTTCACATCCTCCCGTGGCATCACATACTTTCTGTGACATCACATATATCTCCTATGACGTCCCAGCTCCCCTGCGACATCACATCTTTAACATCCTTCTGGTGACATCACATCCTCCGGTGTGACATGACATCCTTGACAACCTTCCTGCACCATCACATCCTCCCCATGACATCACATCCTCCTCTGTGACATCACATCCTCCCTGTGACCTCACATATTCCTTTGGGATATCACATTCTCCCCATGACATCACATCCTCCTCTGCGACCTCACATACTTCCTGTGACATCACATCATCCCCTGTGACATCACATCCTCCTCTGTGACATCACATCCTCCCCATGACATCTCATCCTCCAGTGACATCACATACTTTCTGTGACATCACATTGTCCCTGTGACAACATATATCTGCTATGACATTCCAGCTCCCCTTTGACATCATGTCTTGCTTTGTGACATCACATCCTTCACAACCTTCCTGCGACATCACATCCTCCTCTATGACATCACATCCTTCCGGTGTCATCACATCTCTCCTGTGAAATTTCATCCTCCCCAAGATATCACTGCTCCTCTTGTACCATCAAGCGTCCCCAATGGCGTAACATCTGTTATATGACATCCTTCCTGTGACATCACATCCTTCACATCCCTTCTGTGACATCACATCCTCCACTGTGACATCCCGTTCTCCCCTGTGACATCCCATCTTTCACATCCTCCCTGTGACTTCACATCCTTCCTGCGACATCACATCCTCCTCTGTGACATCACCTCCTCCCCGTGACATCACATCCTCTTCTCTGACATCACATCATTCACATCTTTCCTATGACATCACATAATCCCAGTGACATCACATCTTCCTCTATGACATCACATCCTTCCTGTGACATCACATCTCCCCTGTGACATCATGTAGTGGTTTGGATTTTGTTTTCCCCCAGAGGCTAAGAAAAGTGGTAGACCCCAAGGGGTGGAAACCCCTGGAAGTTTTGAAATTCTGCCCAATGGGCGCTCCTGCGAAAATGTAAACATACCACAACCAGACCGGAAGAGAAGAGTTGTAGTTTTGGTGGTTAGAAGAGGTGACCATGTTGTAGAGCCACGAGGAAGGGGCTCTGAGCCCCTCGGGGCCTCTGGGGCCTCCCAGCCCCCTACTTGGGGGGGGCTGCAAAGACTTGGAACAGTGTTAGACTGGACTAAGTGTCTGTAGTTAAGCCGGGAGATGTTTTCTCCAAACTGGGCAGCGGAGACAGAGCAGAAAGCAGAGACGCAGCGTCCAGAGGCTCTGGCTAAGAGCCAGGACAGATAAGAACTGAACCGGAGAAGCAGCAGAAGCTAACAGCAGAGTTACAGAGTTCTGGGGGTAAGAACTGATACCAGACCCCCCCAAACTCCTTTGATCCCTCTGAGAAAAAGAGGGAGATGGACTCCTATTTTGGAGAGCAGTTTTGGACATGCAGCACCGGAGAGAGAGAGGAACTGAGAAGCTCAGTTGTCCTGAGAGCTGAGACAGGACGGTGTGGGAGGTTGGCCTTGGGGGCCCTCCCTTGCTGCAAGCTACAAAGAAGCTCGCAGCCTGATGGCAGGGCACAGAGGCCCTGCAAGGAGCTTGAGTCTCCTGGAGATACCAGATCGTCACAAAGACCCTCTGGGTCTTCGTGATATGACCATGGTGGAACGACCGTGTCTGGGGTGACGTAGCCCACAGAGGAAGAGCCCTTTGCCTGCGTCAAGGGGCCGAGAAAGCTTGGATACCTCCCTCGTGAGTCCTGGCAGAAATTCAGCCACAGCTGCTGCATGCATGAGAAGAAGAAACCTGCTGCCTTGGAAGATACTCCTGCTGTTCAGAGACTGGAAGGGATCTGTCCTTCTTTCCCTCCTGGACTTTTATTTGGAGGGGAGAGGAGATCTGATCCATTGTAAATACATATGTTATGGTAGAGAGAGTTGTGATCGTGTGTATAATGCGTTATAGTACTTATTTGTACAGTCATTGTAATATATTCCCTTTCCCCCACTTGGAGTCCGGCGTGTTTTGTCTGGAAAACCCATCTCACACTGAGTTGAGATGTGGGAGGGGGAATGGAGCTAGGGAAATTGGATTTTGGGGCTATCTCAAACCATGACACATCACATCCTCCCCAAGACATCACAGCTCCTCTTGTGACATCAAGGGTCCTATAGGACGTAACATCTGACATATGACAACCCATGTCTCCTGTACTCACATCCTCCTCTGTGACTTCACATCCTTCACATCCTTTCTGTGACATCAAATCATCATCCGTGACATCACATCCTCCTCTGTGACATCACATCCTCCACTGTGACATCACGTTCTCCTCTGTGACATCACATCCTTCACATCCTTTCTGTGACATCACATCCTCCACGGAGACATCATATCCTCCCCTGTGATGTCACATCCTCCCTGTGACATCACATTATCCCCTGGGACATCACATCCTCTCTGTGAAATCTCATCCTCTTCTCTGACATCACATCATCCCTGTGACATCACATTCTTCTCTGTGACATCCTCATGTGTTTGGCTTCCCAGAGTCCCTCAGTAGATACACGAGGTTGGAGGGAACGAAACTCAGCAGGAGGTCTCTGTCCTGTTGTCCTGGTTTTGACTGGGATAATGGACTGGTTTACAGTCACTGCCCACAACAGGGACTTGTCTCAGCACAGAATCATGGAACCATGGATTGGTTTGGGTGGGAAGGGACCTCAAAGGTCATCCCGTGCCACCCCCTGCCATGGGCAGGGACACCTTCCACTAGCCCAGGTTACTCCAAGCCCTGTCCAACCTGACCTTGGACACTTCCAGGGATCCAGGGGCAGTCACAGCTTCTCAGGGCAACCTGGGTCAGGGCCTCCCCCCTCACAGGGCAAACTTTCTTCCCAATATCTCTCTAAGCCTACCCTCTGTCAGTGGGAAGCCATTCCCCCTTCTCCCATCACTTCAGGTCCTTGTCCAAAATCCCTCGGCAGATCTCTGGGAGCCCCTCGAGGCACTGGAAGGGGCTCTAAGGCCTCTCTGGAGCCTTCTCTCCTCCAGGCTGAACAATCCCAATTGTCCCATCCTGTCCCCAGAGCAGAGGGGCTCCAGCCCTCAGAGCATCTTTGTGGTCTCCTCTGGATCCACTCCAACAGAGGGGCAGATTCCCCTCCTCCCCTGCCCCCGGGATGAACCCCGCACACGGGGGGTTTCCGGGCTGGTTCGTGTCCCATTTGTCACCCACCAGCACCCCCAGAGCCCTCTCCCAGCAGGGACTTCCATCCCTTCCTCCCCCAGCCTGCACCGATCCCGGGGGTTGCCCTGACCCGGCTGCACCACCTTGGTCTTGTCCAACCTCAGCAGATTCTCGTGTGTGCCGGGAAACGGGGGGAAGGGGAATTCACCCGACTCTTGGAGATTTGTTTGTCTGGTGGTGCCCCAGGGAAAAACAAAACCCTGTCAGTCCCATCTAGTCTGTCCCATATTCCATCCAGGAACCCTCCTCCAAACAGATCCACAATGAGGTGGGGGGAATTCCAGGGCCCTTTTTCGGGCACTGACACGTCACAGCCAAAGGAAAACCCTTCAGTGGATATTTCCGTGAGTTACTCCGGCATCCCCCGTGACATCTCATCCTACCTCTGTGATGTCACATCTTCCCTGGGACATCACAGCTCCTCTATGAAGTCCCATCCATCATATGACATCATATCTCTCCTGTGACGTCGCATCTTACTCTATGACATCACATCCTTCCTGTGACATCGCATCCTCCTCTGTGACATCACATCCATTGTACAACATACAGTCCTCATCTGTGACATCACATCCTTTCTGTGACATCACATCCTTTCTGTGACATCACATCCTCCCACGTGGCATCTCGTCCTTCCTCAGTGAAATCATATCCTCTCTGTGATACTACAGTTCCTCTATGATGTCCTCTATGATGCGACAGTGGAGGATGTGACGTCACAGGAGAGATATGTTGTCGTATCCATCACATGACACCATATCTCTCCTATGACATCACATCCTCCTCTGTGACATCGCATATGTCCTGTGACATGACATCCTCTTCTGTGACATCACAGTTCCTCTATGATGTCGCATCCATCATATGACATCATATCTCTCCTGTGACATCACGCCTCCTCTATGTTTTCACATCTGTCATATGACATCACATCTTTCCTGTGACATCACATCCTCCTCTGTGACATAACATCCTCTTCTGTGTGATGCTGTGGAATGTGGGGGCTAAAGAAAGGTGCTGCCAGTTTTGTTGATGCTGGAGTAACTGGTGGAAATATCCACGGAGGGGTTTTCCTTTTGCTGTGACGTGTCAGTCCCTGAAAAAGGGCCCTGGAATTCCCCGCCACCTGGTGGATCTGTTTGGTGGAGGGTTCCTGTGTGGAATATGGGACAGACTAGATGGGACTGACCCCTCTGCTGCCCTCAGGTGAGACCCCACCTGCAGTGCTGCCTCCAGCTCGGGGGGCCCAGATCAGGAGGAATGGACCTGTTGGAGTGGATCCAGAGGAGGCCACAAAGATGCTCTGAGGGCTGGAGCCCCTCTGCTCTGGGGACAGGATGGGATAGTTGGGATTGTTCAGCCTGGAGAAGAGAAGGCACCAGAGAGGCCTTAGAGCCCCTTCCAGTGCCTCGAGGGGCTCCCAGAGAGCTGCCGAGGGATTTTGGACAAGGACCTGTAGTGATGGGAGAAGGGGGAATGGCTTCCCACTGACAGAGGGCAGGTTTAGGGGGATATTGGGAAGAAAGTTTTCCCTGTGAGGGGGGAGACCCTGGCACAGGTTGCCCTGAGAAGCTGTTGCTGCCCCATCCCTGGAAGTGGTTACCCCTGGATCCCTGGAAGTGTCCAAGGCCAGGATGAACAGGGCTTGGAGCAACCTGGGCTAGTGGAAGGTGTCCCTGCCCATGCCAGGGGGTGGCACAGGATGAGCTTTAAGGTCCCTTCCCGCCCAAACCAATCCATGATTCCATGATTCTGTGCTGAGACAAGTCCCTGTAATGGGCAGTGACCGTAAACCAGTCCATTATCCCAGTCAAAACCAGGACAACAGGACAGAGACCTCCTGCTGAGTCTGGTCCTGCCCCCCCTCGTGCAGCTACTGAGGGACTCTGGGAAGCCAAGGTCACCAGGAAATTGGGAAGGCAGACATAAATGTGGGGAGGACAGGGCCCCCTTTTCTCCTCCCATTTCCCTCTGTGAGTCACCACAACACCTCCCTGCGGGTCACGGCCTGAGGAGAACGACCAGACCCCAAATCCATTTGGAACCAGAGGGTGGGAAAAATTCCACAGAAGAGACTGCAGGAACAAGAGGAATTTCCCCAGGGGCTCCCAGTCCTGCTCAGGGGGAAGGAAGGAGACAGTCCAGGAGGGATCAACTGCACCTCAGGCACCCTGCTCACCTCTCTCGTCCATCTCTCTCTCAAACACCAAACTGGGGACATTTCCCTCTTCCAATGAGCTGCTGCTTCCACAATTTGGATGGTCCAGAGTGGGATCATTGGTGTTGAGCGGCTGTAAATGTCTCCTTCTTGAGCGGTTTCACCTCCCCTGGACCCCTCCTCAGTCAGCGTTCCTCAATTATCAAACAAACGAGGCAAGAAGCAGAAAGGGGTACAAGGAAAATCTTCCAGGTCACTGCCAGTTCCTGGGGAAAATCCAAGGCAAAGAGTCAAGTCATTGACCTGAGATGTTTTCCCAGCTGCCCCACAATGGTCTCTTGTGTCTGGTCAGGGGCCCGTAAGGATGGAAGGTGTTGCGGAAATGTGGCCAAAGGTCAGTGGAGAATTGAGGCTGTGTCAGGTGCCGGGAGCCCCCGCTCAGTGCCTGTCCTCGATCTCTGCCCACGGGGGTCCCAGCAGAGAGGGGTCTCTGAGGCGGGTGGGGAGGGAGGGAGAGTGGGGCGGGAAGGTGCCATCCTGCTGAGGGCCAGCGCTGGGCCCAGGGCAGGGGAGGGCCATCCCTGGGGACAGGGGCACTGGGGCAGCTGTGTCCCAGGGCCAGCCCAGTGTGGAGCCAGAGCCCTGCTGGGCTGCCAGTCCCTGGCCCCCCCTGCCTGGGCCAGCTCAGCAGAGCGGGACCCGGCTGATGCGGGAGGACACGGTGTGCCCAGCTGGGACAGGGGCAGGGCCAGCAAAGGGCATCTGCCCCTCTGGGCTCTGCTCGGGGAGGGCATGGCTGGGCCTGCACCACTTGGGGGCTGCAGTGCCCGCAAATGGGCTGGAACCAGGCACTGCCACCACCCCAGCACTTCCCTGGGCCCAGTCCTTGTCTGTCAGGGTCAGCATTGCCCAGTGCTCCCCAGTGCCTGCCCAGACTGGAGATCCCAGTCACCCGGCTGTGCCCATTGCCCGTCAGCCCCTTTGTCTCCCAGCTCCCTGTTTCCATGTGACATCACATCCTTCATATCCTTCCTGTGATATCAGTCTCCCCTGTGACATCACGTTCTCTTCTGTGACATCACATCCTCCACGTGACATCACATCCTCCTCTGTGACCTCACATCGTCCCTCTGACATCCCACCCTCTTCTGCGACATCCCATCATGCCTGTGACATCATGTCCTCCTCTGTGACATCACATCCTCTCTGTGACATCTCATCCTTCTCTCTGACGTCCCATCATCCCTGTGACATCACGTCTTCCTCTGTGACCTCACAGCCTTCCTGTGACATCACATACTCCTCTGTCATCTCATCCTCCTCTGTGTCATCACATCCTTCCTTTGACATCACATCCTCATTTCTGAAATCACATCCTTCCTGTCAATCTGATCCTCCCCTGTGATGTACCGTCCTCCCAGTGACATCACCTCCTTTTCTGTGATGTCACGTCCTTCTATTTGACATCACATCCTTTCTGTGACATCCCATTCCCTATTGTGACATCACATCCTCCATTGTGACATCACATCCTCCCTTTAATATCACATCCTTCATATCCTCCCTGTGACATCATATCCTCCCTGTTACATAACATCGTCCTCTGTGATATCACATCTTCCCCTGTGACATAACATCCTGCCTGTGACATCACATCTTCTCTGTGACATCACTTCCTTCTGGTTACATCACATCCTTCATGTCTCCTTGTGGCATCACATCCTCCTCTGTGACAGCACATCCTCTCTTTGATATCACATCCTTCATATCCTCCCTGTGACATCATATCCTCCCTGTGACATCACATCCTCCTCTGTGACATCACATCCTTCCTGTGACATTATAGCCTTCATATTCTCCCTGTGACAAATAATCCTTCTCTGTGACATCACATCATCCTCTGTGACATCACATCCGTCCTGTGACATCAAAACTCTCCAGCGACATCACATGCTTCTCTGTGACATCACATCCTTCACATTCTTGATATGACATCACATCCTCCTCTGTGGTGTCGCGTCCTCTCCGTGACATCACATCCTCCTCTCTGACATCACATCATTCTCATCCTTCCTATGATATCATATCATCCCTGTGACATCACATCCTCCTCTGTGACATCACATCCTCCACTGTGACATCACATCCTCCCTGTGACATCACAACCTTCATATTCTCCCTGTGACATCACATAGGTCTCTGTGGCATCAAAACCCCCACTGTGACATCACAATCTTCCTGTGACATCACATCCTTCTCAGTGACATCACATCCACGCTTTGACATCACAACCTTCCTCTGAAATCACATCCTTTACATCCTTCCTGTGACATCACATCCTCCCCTGTGACGTCATATTCTCCCTGTGACATCTCATCCTTCCTGTGATATCACATCCTCCTTTGTGACGACATCCTTCACATCCTCCCCGTGACATCACATTCTCCTTTGTGACATCACATCCTCCCCTGTGACATCACATCCTCCCTGTGACATCACATATTCCTTTGATATGTCACATTCTCCCCATGACTTCACATCCTCCTCTGCGACCTCACATACTTCCTGTGATATCACATTGTCCCTGTGACAACATGTGTCTGCTATGACATCCGAGCTCCTCTTTAACATCATGTCTTGCTCTGTGACATCACATCCTTCACAACCTTCCTGCGACATCACATCCTCCTCTGTGACATCTCATCCTTCACATTCTTGCTGTGACATCACATCCTCTCTGAGACATCTCATCCTCCTCTCTGACATCACATCATCCCTGTGACATCACGTCCTCCTCTGTGACATCACAGTCTTCCTCTGAAATCCTATCCTCCTCTGTCATCTCATCCTTCTCTGTGTCATCACATACTCTTCTGTGACATCACATCCTTCCTTTGACATCACATCCTCATTTCTGAAATCACATCCTTCCTGTCAGTCTTATCCTCCCCTGTGACGTACCGTCCTCCCAGTGACATCAAGTCCTTCTCTGTGATGTCACATCCTTCTATTTGACATCACATCCTTTCTGTGACATCACATCCTTCATATCCTCCCTTTTACATCACATCCTCCCCTGTGACATCACATCCTCCCCTGTGACATCACATCCTCCCTGGGACATCACATCCTTCTGGTGACATCACATCCTTCTGGTGACATCACATCCTTCATGTCTCCTTGTGACATCACATCCTCCCTTTGATATCACATCCTTCATATCCTCCCTGTGACATCATATCCTCCCTGTTACAACACATCCTCCTCTGTGACATCACATCCTTCCTGTGACATCACATCCTCCTCTCTGACATCACATCATTCTCATCCTTCCTATGATATCACATCATCCCTATGACATCACATCCTCCTCTGTGACATCACATCCTTCCTGTGACATCGCATCTCTCCTGTGACATTTCAGCCTACCCATAACATCACAAATCCTCTTGTGACATCAAGGGTCCTCTATGACGTAACATCTATCATATGACATCCTACCCATGACATCACTTTTTTCTCTGTTACATCACATCCTTCACATCCCCTTCTGTGGTATCACATCCTCCTCTGTGCCCACACATCCTCATATCTTCCCTTTTGGCATCAGGTCCTTCCTGTGACATCACATCCTCCACTGTGACATCACATCCTCCCTGTGACATCACATCCTTCATATTCTCCCTGTGACATCACATAGGCCTCTGTGACATCACAGTCTCCACTGCGACATCACAATCTTCCCGTGACATCACATCCTTCTCAGTGACATCACATCCACGCTTTGGCATCACAACCTTCCTCTGAAATCACATCCTTTACATCCTTCCTGTGACATCACATCCTCCTCTGGGACATCACATCATTCCAGTGACATCACATCCTCCCCTGATGACTTCACGTTCTCCCTCTGACATCACATCCTTCCTGTGATATCACATCCTCCTTTATGACGACATCCTTCACGTTCTTCCTGTGACATCACATTCTCCACTGTGACATCACATCCTCCCCTGTGATATCACATCCTCCCCATGACTTCACATCCTCCTGTGACATCACATACTTTCTGTGACATCACATATATCTCCTATGACGTCCCACCTCCCCTGTGACATCACATCTTTAACATCCTTCCTGCGACATCACATCCTCTGGTGTGACATCACATCCTCCCTGTGACATCACATATTCCTTTGGGATATCACATCCTCCCCATGACATCACATCCTCCTCTGCGACCTCACATACTTCCTGTGACATCACATTGTCCTTGTGACAACATATATCTGCTATGACATCCCAACTCCCCTTTGTCATCACGTCTTACTCTGTGACATCACATCCTTCACAACTTTCCTGCGACATCACATCCTCCTCTGTGACATCTCATGCTTCACATTCTTACTGTGACATCACATCCTTCTCTGTGACGTCACGTCCTCTCCGTGACATCACATCCTCCTCCCTGACATCACATCATTCTCATCCTTCCCATGAAATCACATATTCCCTGTGACATCACATCCTCCTCTATGACATCACATCCATCCTGTGTCATCACATCTCCCCTGTGACATCACATCTTCCCCAAGACATCACAGCTTCTCTTGTGACATCAAAGGTCCCCAATGATGTAACATCTTTTATATGACATCCTCCCTGTGACATCACATCCTTCACATCCTTTCTGTGACATCACATCCTCCACTGTGACATCACATTCTCCCCGTGACATCACATCCTTCATATCCTTCCTACGACATCACATCCTCCTCTGTGACATCACCTCCTCCCCGTAAAATCACCTCCTCCCCGTGACATCACATCCTCTTCTCTGACATCACATCATTCACATCCTTCCTATGACATCACATCATCCCAGCGACATCACCTCTTCCTCTATGACACCACATCCTTCCTGTGACATCACATCTCCCCTGTGACATCACATCCTCCCCAAGACATCACAGCTCCTCTTGTGACATCAAGGGTCCTATATGACATAACATCTGACATATGACATCCCATGTCTGCTGTGCTCACATCCTCCTCTGTGACATCACATCCTTCATATCCTTCCTGTGACATCAAATCATCATCCGATACATCACATCCTCTCTCTGACATCACATCCTCTCTCTGACATCACATTGTCCCTGTGACATCACGTTCTCCTCTGTGACATCACATCCTTCATATCCTCCCTGTGACATCATATCCTTCACATTCTTGCTGTGACATCACGTCCTCTTCAGTGACATCACATCCTCATCTGTGACATCACATCCTCCTCTGAGACATCACATTCTCCTCTGAGACATCACATCCTTCAAGTGACATCGCATTCATCTTGTGAGATCACATCCATCCTCTATGACATCACATCCTCCTCTGTGACTTCACATCCTTCGCATCCTTTCTGTGACATCACATCCTCCACTGAGACATCACATTCTCCCCTGGGACATCACATCCTGTCTGTGACATCTCATCCTCCTCTCTGACGTCACATCATCCCTGTGACATCATATCCTTCTCTGTGACATCCTCATGTCCTCGATTTCCCAGAGTCCCTCAGTAGCTACATGAGGTTGGAGAGAATGAAACTCAGCCGGAGGTCTCTGTCCTGTTGTCCTGGTTTTCACTGGGATAATGGACTGGTTTACAGTCACTGCCCACAACAGGGACTTGTCTCAGCACAGAATCATGGAATCATGGATTGGTTTGGGTGGGAAGGGACCTTAAAGCTCATCCTGTGCCACCCCCTGGCATGGGCAGGGACACCTTCCACTAGACCAGGTTACTCCAAGCCCCATCCATCCTGGTCTTGGACACTTCCAGGGATGGGGCAGCCACAGCTTCTCAGGGCAACTTGTGCCAGGGTCTCCCCCCTCACAGGGAAAACCTTCTTCCCAATATCCCCCTAAACCTGCCCTCTGTCAGTGGGAAACCATTCCCCCTTCTCCCATCCCTACAGGTCCTTGTCCAAAATCCCTCGGCAGCTCTCTGGGAGCCCCTCGAGGCACTGGAAGGGGCTCTAAGGCCTCTCTGGAGCCTTCTCTTCTCCAGGTTGAACAAACCCAATTGTCCCAGAGCAGAGGGGCTCCAGCCCTCAGAGCATCTTTGTGGCCTCCTCTGGATCCACTCCAACAGGTCCATTCCTCCTGATCTGGGCCCCCAGAGCTGGAGGCAGCACTGCAGGTGGGGTCTCACCTGAGGGCAGCAGAGGGGCACATTCCCCTCCTCCCCTGCCCCCGGGATGAGCCCCGCACACGGGGGGTTTCCGGGCTGGCTCGTGTCCCATTTGTCACCCACCAGCACCCCCAGAGCCCTCTCCCAGCAGGGACTTCCATCCCTTCCTCCCCCAGCCTGCACCGATCCCGGGGGTTGCCCTGACCTGGCTGCACCACCTTGGTCTTGTCCAACCTCAGCAGATTCCCGTGTGTGCCGGGAAACGGGGGGAAGGGGAATTCACCCGACTCTTGGAGATTTGTTTGTCTGGTGGTGCCCCAGGGAAAAACAAAACCCTGTCAGTCTCATCTAGTCTGTCCCATATTCCACCCAGGGACCCTCCACCAAACAGATCCACAATGAGGTGGGGGGAATTTCAGGGCCCTTTTTGGGCACTGACACGTCACAGCCAAAGGAAAACCCCTCAGTGGATATTTCCACCAGTTACTCCAGCATTGACAAAACTGGCAGCACCTTTATAAAGGACTCCCTCCAACAGTCTGAGGAATAACACTCTTTTTTAATACAAATTGGCACAGGTTAAAGGTTCCTGGTGCTCAGGAACAGGGTCTGACTGCAAAAACACACTTCAAACAATGTCAAAATTGTTGTTAAAGCAAAGTAAAGCACAACCTCTAAACCAAACCAATCTACAAATACATTAGGAAGCAAAAGCCAGCTCTAGTCCTTCCAAGCAGTGACTAACACGCAGAGCTGACACTTCCCACCCAGCACAGGCGTCCCTGAGGGGGAGGAAGGCAGGTTCAACCCCTCCGTTGATCCCAGAAGTTTCAGTGGAAATGTCCCTCCAATTCTTTCCCCATTTCCAACCATCTTTTATGCTCTTTCTTTAGGTTTAGGAGGAGTTTGAGGGTTTCTACTGAGAAGTGCTACAATTGTTTCTGGGTGCCTGGGGAGCTTTGTGGGGCATCGTGACCTTATCCCAGTCGGGAAGTAGCAGCTGGAGTCTCTTTGCTGTTTGGGAAGCAGCAGCTGGTTTTCCTCTCTAATTCCTCTTCTATGTTAACTTTTAGCCTTATCTCTCTCTCCACACTCTGGGAACATTTCTCTGGCTTATCCAGGTCCCCCTGGATGCCATCCTGTCCCCCAGGTGTGTCACCTGCCCTGCTCAGCTCAGTGTCACGGGCTCAGGGTGCCCTCCATGCCTTGGCCTCCAACATTAAGGAAGATGTCGGATATTGGGGTCAGGAGTGAGGAATTGGAGGGTGTGGAGTCCAGTTGGGAATTCCTTGCTGGGGATAAGGGCACGGACAGCGGGATTGGGAAGGAGGCAGCAGTCCTCAGCCTCTGGAGGCGTCTCCTGCAGAGAGGGAGGGACAGGAATGACTTTGAGAAAGATCTTGCAAACTGCCATTGGAAGAGGTGCCCAGGATGAGATGGAATTCCCTGTAGTGGAGGCAATCACATCCCCTTGGGGTGCAGGGGCTGTAAATGCTCCCCCTGAGCCGTTTGACCTCCCCTGGGCCCCTCCTCAGTCAACGTTCCTCAATTATCCAACAAACGAGGCACGAAGCAGAAAGGAGCAAAAGGAAAATCTTCCAGGTCACTGCCGGTTCCTGGGGAAAATCCAAGGCAAATAGTTAAGTCATTGACCTGAGATGTTTTCCCAGCTGCCCCACAATGGTCTCTTGTGTCTGGTCAGGGGCCCGTAAGGATGGAAGGTGTTGCGGAAATGTGGCCAAAGGTGAGTGGAGAATTGAGGTTGTGTCAGGTGCCGGGAGCCCCCGCTCAGTGCCTGTCCTTGATCTCTGCCCACGGGGGTCCCAGCACAGAGGGGCCTCTGAGGCGGGTGGGCAGGGAGGGAGAGTGGGGCAGGAAGGTGCCATCCTGCTGAGGGCCAGCACTGGGCCCAGGGCAGGGCAGGGCCATCCCTGGGGACGGGGGCACTGGGGCAGCTGTGTCCCAGGGCCAGCCCAGTGTGGAGCCAGAGCCCTGCTGGGCTGCCAGTCCCTGGCCCCCCCTGCCTGGGTCAGCTCAGCAGAGCGGGGCCCGGTTGATGCGGGAGGACACGGTGTGCCCAGCTGGGACAGGGGCAGGGCCAACAAAGGGCATCTGCCCCTCTGGGCTCTGCTCGGGGAGGGCGTGGTTGGGCCTGCACCACTTGGGGGCTGCAGTGCCCGCAAATGGGCTGGAGCCGGGCACTGCCACCACCCCAGCACTTCCCTGGGCCCAGCCCTTGTGTGCCAGGGCCAGCATTGCCCAGTGCTCCCCAGTGCCTGCCCAGACTGGAGATCCCAGTCACCCGACTGTGCCCATTGCCCGTCAGCCCCTTTATCTCCCAGTTCCCGGTTTCCCTGATCCCGGGGTCCTGGTGCCCCAAGAAGGGGGCCAGTGCCAGCCCCACGTTCAACCAAGGGGCTGGAATAGGAACAGGGACAATTGTGCTCAGACACGCCGGGTTTGGGGTTGGGCTGAACTCTGGGGTGTCCCAGAGGGAAAGCTCTGGGAAGGGATGGGCAGGAGGACATGGGGGGATCAGGCTTTCGGGGCTGTTGGAGGATGGATTGTGTTGTTGTGGGATTGTCCCCACAGGGTATGCAGCTGCTTTCAGTTCCCTGCCCACCCCCTTGGCACCCGCAGGTGCCTGGGCCCTTCCAGGGGCAGCTGCCCCGTGCAGGAAGCTGGAGGGATGCCGGGGAAGGTGACTGGATGGGTGCCGCAGGCGGGATGGACTCTGTGCCAGGGCTGGGCTTGTGGCCAGGGCTGGGGGCTGTGCCCAGCCGGGCTTTGCCCCAGGGGCTCTCGGGGAGGGGGCAGGGAGGAGTCCCGGCAGGGATAAATATGCTCCTGCCCTTGTGCAGCCTCAGCCAGCGCTGCCCAGGCCCAGAGGAAGATGAAGGTCGCTGTGCTCAGCGTGGCCCTGCTCTTCACCATCCTGCTGAGCCCCCCGGCAGATGCCAAGGTGAGGCCCCCATGCCACGGCCATGGGCTCAGGGATGGGCCCCTTCCCAATCCAGGGGCTCCCCCAGCACTCCCCAGCACCCCCAGCCCCGGGCCAGCCCACTTTCTTCTGGCCACAATTCCCTCTCTCTTTCCCCTTCCTACAATTCAGCTCCTGCTGCTGCAGCTCCACTTCCTCACGGGATGCTTGCACCTGGCTCCCTCCTGGCACAGTCCCAATCCTTCCTGCGCTTTCTGACCCCAAATCCCACCTTTTTGGGCCTCCCCATCCCATCCTCTTGGTTCCCTGGGGCATCTCCCCACCATCTCCTCTCTTTCCCAGCCAAGGCAAAGGCCCAACCCAAACTGGGTGGAACTGGACCAAGCCCCACTGGAGTCCAAGGAGGACAAACAGG
This sequence comes from Chiroxiphia lanceolata, assembly GCF_009829145.1. Taxonomy (NCBI): domain Eukaryota; kingdom Metazoa; phylum Chordata; class Aves; order Passeriformes; family Pipridae; genus Chiroxiphia; species Chiroxiphia lanceolata. Next base: position 253,323 of record NC_045669.1, read on the forward strand.
TCCAAGCTCCACACTGGGCTCAAGTGGGACAAGGCCTGGCCAGGTTGAAGAGGCACCAACTGGGAAATGCCCTGCCATGGCCCATTCCCAGGGCCTTTCCTCCAGGCTTTGCCCTTGATCCCTTGCCTTTCCCCCTGCACTGGTGTCCCCAACTTGCCTGGGAGCCACAATCCCACAGAGCCCCGCTCAGCCCAGGGGGCAGCCGGGGTTGGAGGGGGTGAGGACACCCGTGTCCCCCCAGCCCCACAAGGCCAACCCCAACCAAACCTTTGCTCTCCTCCTGCAGCCCGTTCAGGCCGGCGGCGTCCAATGTGGGGAGGTAAGTCTGAGAGTTTGGGGGCACCCAGTGTGGGAACTGGGGGGGGCACTTTGGGCCCCCATCCCTTCCTGGCACTGGGGACACCCCAGTGACCAGTGACGTCTCCTTGTCTCTCTACAGGCAGGCGTGATCGGCGGCCCGGTGGGTACCAGGGCTTGTGCTGGGCCCAGACCCTCCCCTCTGGTGGCCACCACCCTCCAGGGCATCCCAGTGCTCCCCAGTCCACCCCAGTGTGCACCGGGGAGGCCCCTTCCTCAGGGCCCCCACTCTATTCCCACACACCCCAGTCCACCCCACCACACACACACAGGGCATCATTCCCACACCATTTCTTCCCTTCTTTCTCCTCTAATCCTTCCCCTTTCCCATTGCCCACGAGACTCGTGTCCAGAAATCCCCTTCCCTGACCCCTCAGTCCCAAACTTGCTCCCAGTCCCGTCCAGTTTTCTCCTCCTCCCCATTTCTTCTGCCCCCACCCCTGCCCTGCTTCATTCCCCGTGTCTCCTCCACTGGAATCCCTTCCTCCTCCCCCACATCCCCCACAGTCCCATCCCTTCCACACCCCAATTCCCATCCTCTGGGGTCTCCAATTCCCCCCACTTCACCCTCTTTGGGTCCACTCCTCCTCCCTTCCACCCTCCCTGCAGGTCCTGAATTCCCCTGGCTCTCCTTGTCTCCATCCCCACCCTGGGCCCTGCAGGAACAGGGATCCCAGGGGAAACTGGGTGCAGTGGGCCTGGGGGGAGCAGAAGTCATTTTCCCTCTCAGACCAGGGCCAACTGAGGCCTTGGGGGTCTGGGGACACCCGTGTCCCTCCCCCAGCCCCACAGGGGCCAATCCTACTTAAACCTTTGCTCTCCTTCCCCAGCCACTTGCCGGACAAGGAGGAGGTGGATGTGTCGGGGTAAGTCCTGGAGTTGGGATGTCCTCAGTGTGGGAAATGGGGGGAAATGTAGTCCCCCCATCCCTCCTGGGCCTTGGGACACCCCAGTGACCAGTGACATCTCACGCTCTCTCTCCAGGGAGGCATGGATGTCCATCGAGTGAAGAGGTCTGAGGTGGGTACCCCGAGTTCTGCTGGGCTCAGACCATCCCCTCTCATGGTCACAACCCTCCCCGGCATCCCAGTGTGTCCCAGTCCAGCCCAGTGTGTCCCAGTACATCCCAGTGTGTCCCAGTAAAGCCCAGTGTGCCCCAGTCCAGTCCAGTGTGTCCCAGTCCACCCCAGTGTGTCCCAGTCCTGCCATGTGTGTCCCAGTCCAGCCCAGTTTGCCCCAGTTCACCCCAGTGTGTCTCTAACCCTGCCTTTGTCCCCAGCCCCCTGTGGCTGACCAAGTGGAGCTGCAGCGCCAGTGACGCTCGGCTGCCTCTCTGCATGTCCAGGTGAGAAATATCGGAGGGTCCTCAGCCCCCCAAAGGAGCCTGGCAGGGCCCTGGGGGGTCCCTGAGCCCTCTGCAGTGGGCAGAGCTTGGGGACAGCAGAGGGACACGCAGGGGGCTGTCCCTGCTCCGTGTCCCGGGGCAGCTGGACAGAGCTGCCCCCAAGCCTTGCCTTGCACTGGGGGCTCTGCAGACCCCCAGGGTCAGCGGGAGGGCAGGGAGGGGCTCGGGGAGGTGTCAGAGCATCCCGGGCTCAGGGGCTCTGGGGGCCACATGGATCTCAGCATCCAATTCCCTTCTCCTGCCCCAGCTCCCTGCAGACAGACGGGGTGGGGACAAGGCCCCTCCCATGTCCCAGTGGACACCGGGGGTGAGGTTTGGGGCTCTGTCTTTCAGGACTGGAAGTGGTGGTGACACCCGTGTCCTGTCCCCCTCCAGCAGCATGAGGAGATGATCATCCCTGGAGGACCCCCCTGATCCCCTGGGTGCCCTGGCAATTTCCCTGCAATAATCAATAAACCCCTGCAGCAAAACAAATGCTCTATGTCTGTCTGTGTGTGTGTGTTCCCACATCCACGGGTGCCTTCCCGTGTCCATGTGTGTTCCCACGTCCCCTGGGGCACCCGGTGGTTTGGGGGCACAGCGGGAAACAGGGTCTGACTGGGGCTGTCCAAGCACCGTCCCCAAGGAGCACAGCTTGGTGTCGGGGCAGGGGAGGGTCAGGGACAATCGGCCAAGGTCCCTCAGTCCTTCCCTGTGCTCTGGGAGGGATGGAAAAGGGGATCAAAGGAGCCAGTGGGTGTCAAATGCCCCCAGATCTCAAGGGACAGGTTCGGGGCTGAAGGGATGGAGAGCAGCCCTGCATCCAAGGCCATGGGGATAGTGGGGGATGAAAAGCAGGATGGGAGCCAGCAATGGGAACTCATAGTCCACAACCCCCCGTGTCCTGGGCTCATCCCACAGCGTGGGCAGCAGGGGAGGGGGGGTTCTGCCCCTCTGCTCTGCTCAGCTGAGACCCCTCCTGCAGTGCTGCCTCCAGCTCTGGGCTCCTCTGGCTGTCTGCAACGCACCCACCTGCAATGGCAATGTATGATGGATTAGTGGGATGGGGGAGACCTCCAGGCCTTAGGCTGCTAGCCCCATTACCTGCGCGGTGAATGCCCTTCCCCCTGCCCCAGCACGTGGCCGGCGACCCCGCAAGGAGCACACAGACCACTAGGGAGGGACGGACGAAAGAGAAAGTTTACTGGGGGGAAGGGGTTTCTAAAGTTTTTAGGAGGGTCAAAAGGGGGCCAATCACAAGTTCAGGGGCACAGAAAAAACCAATCAGGTAAGGGGTCAACAGCCAACAGGAAGGGGTTAACAGGGACCAATAAGAAACACCTCAGAACACTTTCCCAGGACACCTTCTATGAAAGACAAGTACCTCACAGGGGGTGTCGGGAAGAAGAAACAGTAACCTTGCAGAAAATACAAAAAACCATTTTGAAACCTGTTTAAACCACGTTAAAACCTTCTGTTTCTATAACATTTGAACTGTTTTCCTCTTTCTCCTCACCAATCCATCTCTGACAGGACTTCTTCCATCCTGCATATGGCAAATCCATTGCCACAGCAATGGCTTGGGGGGATTCCCCTGCCAACCCTGGCATCTCCTGCAGCTCCATGGGCTCCTCAGCACAGCAAAGACACGCACCTCTTGGGGCACTTCCAGAGGAGGTCACCCAGGGGATCCCAGGGCTGCAGCACCTCTCTGATGGAGACAGGCTGAGAGAGTGGGGACTCTTCAGCCTGCAGAAGATAAGGCTGTGGGGAGACCTCCTTGGGGCCTTCCAGTACTTCAAGGCAGCGTTTTAGAGACATGTGGGCAAAGGGTTCAGTAGGACAGGGGGTGAGGGAGTTAAACCAAAAGAGGGGAGGTTCAAAATAGAGAGAGGGAAGAAATATTTGATGATGAGAATGAAACACAGGAAGACATCTGCAGGGAGGTGGTGGATGCCCCATCCCTGCAAACATTCAAGGCCAGGTTGGATGGGGCTCTGAGCAAGGTGATCTAGGAAAGATGTCTCTGCTCCCCCTCCAGGGGATCCCCCGCCCTGTGCTCTTGGCTACCGGAGCGATGGGCAGCTCTCAAAGGATGCAAGTGCCCAGAGAGCAGAGGGAACACACAGGACCTTTGTTAGCAGGGACATCTTCAGGTGAGATGGGAATCGTTTGGATCAACACGCTCAGGTTCCCCTGTTTTGTCTCTCTGTGGTTGCACAGAACTGTCAGAAGAGACCGATAACCACGAGGTGCCCCAGTGTCACAGGGTGCCTTTGGGTCCCTGAGGCCCTGCATTGTCACAGGCTCCTCCTTGCCATCCAGAGGCCAGGAAGTGTCAGAGGTGTCTCAGGGCACCAGGAGGTCCCGCAGGGTCAAGGGGCAGCCTTGATTCCATGTGTCCCTGGAGTGTCCCAATGTCCCCGTGGCTCCAGGAGGCCCCGCTGTGCCACAGAGGAGCAGCATTGGGCCGATATCAAAGGACCCCAAAGCGATGTCACTGTGAACTCTTGAGGACTGGAAGGAGCCGGGGAGACCCGAAGGCCAAAAAGAGCCGGGGAGAGCCAAAGTCCGAGCCGTGCCCCGGAGCCAGGTAGAGCTGAGAAACAAAAGGAGTCGGGAAGACCTGGCAACACCATCGCGCCCTGACCCCACATTTCAGGATCAAGAAATAGGTTTGTCAAAAAGCAGGTGGGGTGGTAGGAAGGGGCAGAGGCAGCAGAGCCCAGCGCAAAGCGAGTGGCTCCAGGCACGGCTTCTCCCGCCCGCCGGGAGAGCGCAGGGGCAGGAGCCCTTTGCTGGGTCTGGCTCCCGGCGCTGCCGGCGCTCGGCGGTTTTGGGGTTTGGCTTTGGGGTCTGACGGGAGGAATTATTGCTGTGGTGGTGGGTGGCAGAGGGGTTGTCACCAGGTCCAGTCACAGGGCACAGACAGCAGGTGTAGTGGGTTGGCCCTGCCTGGATTCATGAGGCAAGAGCTGGCAGAGGTCACTTCCTGATCACCTTCACAGGCAAAACAGACTCCAAGGGGGGATATGAACTGATGCCGAAAAACCTTGGAATGACAGAACTGCTCAGAGACTTGGTATCTTTAAGCAGCAAGGCATTTGTTTCTTCAGCGTTGGGAGTAAGGCAGCTCCCTGACCTTCCTGGCCTTGTGGAAGACCCCCCTCCTCTGCAGGATCCAGTCTGGGGGTGAAGGGGTTGGGGGTCCCTGGTGGATGTTGGGGGTCCCAGGGGGGTCGGGTTAGTTTGGGGTCCAAGGGGTGGTTTGGGGCGCATGGGGGGGGGTTCAGGGGGTGTTTTTGATGGTCCCCCTGACCTTCCTGGCATTGTGTAAGACCCCCTCTCCTCTGCAGGATCCAGTATGGGGGTGGAGGAGGTTGGGGGTCCCTGGTGGATGTTGGGGGTCCCGGGGGGGTTGGGGGTCCCAGGAGAGGTTTGGAGATGCCAGGGGTGGTTTGGGGGTCCCGGGGGGGGAGGTTTGGGGGGTTATTTTGTGGGTTCTCTGACCATTCCAGACCAGGTGCTTGAGACCATGGCGCAGGCGGGGAGGGGGGAGGGCCCAGGGGGGTCCCCGTGACCCCCAGGGCCAGCGAGGAGCTCCACTGCGGGTTCAGGGTGTCGATCTGCACCTGGGTGATGTCACCGTGATGTCACCGCGACACCATCGACAGCCGCAGTGATGTCATCGACACACAGAGTGATGTCATCACACAGCTACCCCCAAACGTCAGTGAGTTCCCCTGTGATGTCACTATGTTCCCCTATGACATCAGTACACTCCCTATGACATGAGCACATTCTCCTGTGACATCATTGCGTTCCCCTATGATACCACTGTGTTCTCCTATGACATCATCACATTCCCCTGTGACATCACCACGTTTCCTATGACATCCGCACACTCCTCTATGACATCACCACATTCCCCTATGACATCACCATACTCCCCTATGACATCGCCACCTTCCCTATGACATCACCCTGCCCTCTATGACATCACCACATTCCCCATGACATCACCATCTTCCCTATGACATCACCATGCTCCCTGTGACATCACCATGTTCCTCTCAGACATCACCACGTTCTCCTATGATATCCCCATGCTCCCCCATGACATCACCATGGTCCCCTGTGACATCACTGTGCCTACTATGGCATCACTACATTCCCCTATGACATCACCACCTTCCCTATGACATCACCACATTCCCTATGACATCAGGGCATTTCCCTATGATATCCCCATGCCCCCATGACCTCACGATGCCCCCATGACATCACCACATCCCCTAATCCATTCCCCCCCAGTTCCCCCTAGTCTCACCCAGTCTCTTCCAGTCACTTCCCCATCCCTCTCAATCCCTCCCAGTCCCCCCAGTCCTCCCCAGTCACTCTCAGTGTCCCCCAGTCCCCCACAGTCCCCACAGTGATGAATGTGATGTCACAGGGGAGCTTTGATGTCACAGGGGAGCTTTGATGTCACAGGGGAGATGTGATGTCATGGGAGGGGTGTGATGTCACAGGAGAGATCTGATGTCACAACAAGGACGTGACGTAAGAGGGATGTTATAATACCACAGAAAGGATGTGATGTCATATGATGAATGTGATGTCACAGGGAGGATGTGATGTCACAGGGAGGATGTGATATCAAAGAGGAGGATTTGATGTCACAGGGGAACTGTGATGTCACAGGGGAGGTGTGATGTAACATGATGGATGCAACATCACAGAGAAGGTGTGATGTCACAGGGAGGACATCATGTCACAGGAAGGATGTGATGTCACAAGGGAACTGTGATGTCACAGAGGAGATGTGATGTCACAGAGGAGGAGGTGACATCACAGGAAAACTGTGATGTCACAGGGGAACTGTCATGTCATAGCGGAGATGTGATGTCACAGAAAGGATATGACGTCCCAGAGGAGGATGTGATGTCACGGGGAACTGTGATGTCACAGGAAGGATGTGATGTCACAGCAAGAATGTGAAGGATGTGATGTCACTGTGGTTTTCCCCCTGGAGTTTAAAAAATGGTAACCCCCGAGGGGGTGGTGTCTCTCTTGGTGTTGACCCAATCAGCACTCCTGCAAAATTAAACATATCACATCAGACTGGGAAAGGAGGATGATGCAGTTGTTGGAGAAGAAGTGACTATGTTCTGAAGCCATGAGGAGAGGGGGCAGGAGCCCCACTGGGGGGCCACGGCCCCCCAGCCCCCGACTGGGGTCATAGAAACTATGGCAGAAAGCCAAGGAGATCAGAAACAAGCATGCAATTAAGCAGAGAGACAGAGAGATGTCTGAAGGAGAGAGAGAGCCGGCAACAGAGCAAGACTAAGCTCTCCAGAGACAGAGTTTGGGGTAAGAACTGAATCCAAAATTCCCCAAAACCCCTCTGAGACCTCCCAGAGAGGAGGAGGCGGTGGACTCCCACTTGAGGGGAGTCTTGGAATGCAGCAGCACCGGAGAGAGAGGAGCTGAGAGCTCGGAGACATCCCGGAGCTGGACTGGGACAGGCAGAAGGAATGCGGAGGAGGGCCTCGCCCCCCCGCTGCTGCCCAGCTGGCAGCCTGAGACAGAGCACAGGAGCTCTGATGGACCGCTTGAGGCAAAGACTTTCAACTGAAAGCTGCCCTAACGTTCTGACTCAGGGGAGCTTGAATCCCCTGAGGAAAGGGACCGTCACAAAGCCCCTGGCACTTCCTGATATAACATGGTGAGGCGAGACTGTTCCTGCTATTGCAACCCACGGAAGAGAGAGAGAGACCTTCGATTGGAGTCGAAGAGCCGAGAGGGGTGAGAGGAGACCCCTCTGGTGTCTATTGGAAAGGGATCCAGCTACAACAATCCAGCTACAGCTGCGGTATGGAAGAAGAGAGACACTGCTGCTCATGAGTGGAAAGGATCTTTTGTTTCTTCCCTTCTGAACGTTTATTGGAGAGAGAAGAGATTTGATCCAATGTAAATACTGATTTCTCATAGGAGAGATAGTTAGGATTATGTATATGATGTATTATAATAGTTATTTGTGTAGTGATTGTGATATAATTCCCTTGATCCCATATTGAGTCTTGCGTTGTGTCTGGGAAAACCATCTCACACTGGGGTGAGATGTGGGAGGGGTGCTTGGATCCGGGAATTGGATTCTAGGGGTCTCAAAACACGACAGTCATAGAGGAGGATGTGATGTCACAGGGAGGACGTGATGTCACAGGGGAGTTGTGATTTCACAGGAAAGATGTGATGTCACAGAAGAGGATGTGATGTCACAGGGAGGATGTGATGGAACAGGAAAGATGTGAAGAGTGTGATGTGACAGAAAAGGATGCGATGTCACAGGGACGATGTGATGTCACAGAGAAGGATGTGATGTCAAAGGAAGTATGTGAAGGATGTGATGTAACAGAGGAGGATGTGATGTCACAGGAAGGATATGATGTCACTGAGGAGGATGTGATGTCACAGGTAGGATGTGATGCCACAGGAGGATGTGATGTCACAGAGGAGGATGTGATGTCACAGGGGCGATGTGATGTCACGGGTAGGACGTGATGTCACAAAGGAGGATCTGATGTCACAGGCACTCTGCGAACAATGTGCTGTCACAGAGGAGGATGTGATGTCACAGTGAAGGATCTGATATCACAGGAAGGATGTGGTGTCACAGGAAGCTGTGATGTCACAGGAAAGATGTGATGTCACAGATGAGGATCTGATGTCAAAGGATGTGAAGGATGTGATTCACAGAGGAGGATGTGATGTCACAGCAGAAGATGTGATGTCACCGAGACAATGTGATGTCTCATGTAGTACGTGATGTCACAGAGGACGATGTTCCCCAGTCTCTGCGGGCAAGGCTGGCACTGACCCCCTTCTTGGGGCACCAGGACCCCGGGGTCAGGGAAACAGGGAGCTGGGAGATAAAGGGGCTGACAGGCAATGGGCACAGCCGGGTGACTGGGATCTCCAGTCTGGGCAGGCACTGGGGAGCACTGGGCAATGCTGGCCCTGGCAGACAAGGGCTGGGCCCAGGGAAGTGCTGGGGTGGTGGCAGTGCCCGGCTCCAGCCCATTTGCGGGCACTGCAGCCCCCAAGTGGTGCAGGCCCAGCCACGCCCTCCCCGAGCAGAGCCCAGAGGGGCAGATGCCCTTTGCTGGCCCTGCCCCTGTCCCAGCTGGGCACACCGTGTCCTCCCGCATCAGCCGGGCCCCACTTTGCTGAGCTGGTCCAGGCAGGGGGGGCCAGGGACTGGCAACCCAGCAGGGCTCTGGCTCCACACTGGGCTGGCCCTGGGACACAGCTGCCCCAGTGCCCCTGTCCCCAGGGATGGCCCTGCCCTGCCCTGGGCCCAGTGCTGGCCATCTGTCTAAGAGTAGGCCACTCTAAACAAACCTACGTCCTGAGGACCTCGCTGCCACCGTCCAAGCTACCTCGGCCCCAGCAGATAAACCTTAGGATTAAAGGGTGGGCTCAGTTCAGTGCACACTGTGTCTCACCTAAAATATCCATTGTGCAGGCTCAAAGGCCTTACCCACATTTGCAAAGCCCTGTATCACCAGTGCGCTTGTAACAAATGTGGGTGGAGACCTTTCCCAAGTCTTCGTTCGCGAAGACTGGCCATGATGAGATGAGGGGATTGAGTCCATCATCAGCACGTTTGCAGATGACACCAAGCTGGGGGGGAGTGTCGATCAGCTGGAAGGTAGGAGGGCTCTGCAGAGGGACCTGGATAGGTTGGAGAGTTGGGCTGATTCCAACGGGATGAGGTTCAACAAGGTCAAGTGCCAGGTCCTGCCCTTTGGCCACAACAACCCCCTGCAGCTCCAGGCTGGGGACAGAGGGGCTGGAGAGCAGCCAGACAGAGAGGGACCTGGAGGTTTAGATTGACAGGAAGCTGAACAAGAGCCAGAGTGTGCCCAGGTGGCCAAGAAGGCCAATGGCATCCTGGCCTGTATCAAGAACAGCATGGTCAGCAGGTCCAAGGAAGTGATTCTTCCCCTGGACTCAGCGCTGGTGAGGTCACAGCTGGAGTGCTGTGTCCAGTTCTGGGCCCCTCAGATCAGGAAGGACATTGAGGGGCTGGAGCAGGTCCAGAGGAGAGCAACGAGGCTGGGATAGGGACTCAAGCACAAGTCCTATGAGGAGAGGCTGAGGGAGCTGGGGCTGTTCAGCCTGGAGAAGAGGAGGCTCAGGGGAGACCTCCTCACTCTCTACAACTCCCTGACAGGAGGTTGTAGCCAGGTGGGGGTGGGTCTCTTTTCCCAGGCAACCATCAGCAAAACAAGAGGGCTCGGTCTTCAGCTGTGCCAGGGGAGGTTTAGGTTGGATATTATAAAGAATTTCTTTACAAAGAGGGCAATCAGCCATTGGAATGGGCTGCCCAGGGAAGTGGTGGATTCTCCGTCCCTGGAGGTTTTTGAGACTGGATGTGGCACTTAGGGCCATGGTCTAGTAACCACAGCGGTAGTGGATCAGGGGTTGGACTTGATGATCACTGAGGTCCCTTCCAACCCAGCTGATTCCATGATTCTATGGGAACACACACACGGAGATGGGAACACACACATGGAGATGGGAACACACACACGGAGATGGGAACACACACACGGAGATGGGAACACACACATGGAGATGGGAACACACACATGGAAATGGGAACACACACACAGAGATGGGAACACACACACGGAGATGGGAACACACACACGGAGATGGGAACACACACATGGAGATGGGAACACACACATGGAGATGGGAACACACACATGGAGATGGGAACACACACATGGAGATGGGAACACACACACGGAGATGGGAACACACACACGGAGATGGGAACGCACACACAAGATCAAGCAGAGTGGCTTTGCTGAAGGGATTTATTGATCATTCAGGGGAAATGCCCCTGGGCTCGGAGGGAAATCAGGGGGTTCTTCCAGGGATGATCATCTTCTCATGGTGCTGGAGGGGGACAGGACACAGGTGTCACCACCAGTCCTGAAAGACAGAGCCCAAAATGTCACCCCCAAAGTCCACCGCAACATGAGAGGGGCCTTGTCCTGACCCCTCTCCCTGCAGGCACTGCTCACCTCAGACATCCAGGGATGCAGCCACATCTCACCAAGAGGACCCACCACCGTCTCCACCACACAGGGGACTGGGGACAAAGGCAGGCTCAGAGACACACTGGGTGCAGTGGGATGTATTGGGAGCCTGGGGGAAGAAATGGGATCCTTGGGGAAGGTGCACTGGGGTATATTGGGGCAGACTGGGATGGCCGGGAGTGTCATGGCCATGTGAGGGGAGGACCCGACTCAGGCAGAACTCCTGGTACCCACCTGAGCCGTCTTCAGGATCCCAACATCCACTAAATGCAGTTGGAGAGAGACCAGGAGCCCTGGCTGGTCACTGGCACAAAAACAGCAAGAATCAGGAAAAAAATTAGTAAAAAGACCATTGTTATTATTTTTCTTTCTCCTTGTTCCTAAACAAAGCTATGTTTAGATAAACAGAATCATTCTTGGCAGTTCTCCTGGGAGTGTCCCAAAACAATGTTGGTTGTTGACAAAACAAACCTACTCTTGGCACCTTTCCCAGACAATGTTCCCACAAGAAAACCAAAGGAACCAAAACAATCCCACTTCTGACACCAAAACAATCTGTAGCCGGTTGGAGTTGGCTTCCTGCCAAACCCCATAGACTACAGAAGATTACTACGGGTAAATTTAGGATAGAACTTAGGTGGGAGGTTCCTGTGCCACAGTGCTCTTTCCCACAGTTTCTCTTGTCAAAGAATGGAGTTCCACAGCTCATTACTTCCATTTCAATCTTTTTTGGTCTTTGACCACTCTGGAAAATCTGTACCAACCTGATGAGCAGAAGTCTTGGGCTTTACCACAGGTGTCTGGGTGCTGTTCTGAGACCCAGACTTCTGCTCAGTCCCAAACTGATGCCAAGATGTCCCAGGCCAGGTGAATCCAGAAGTGGACTTGCAACCAGGTGTCCGCTGACAGCACTGCTTGGGACTGCAGATTTGCTTCTGTGGCGCTCCAAAAAGAGCTTGGTGTTGGCCTCTGCAAGTCTCTCATTAGCTCTGAAACATTCACAAGCACACACAGAGTCATCTTTGGCAGGAAGGCTTTCGCAAAGTTACCCTCCACAGCCTTGGCTACTACTCGACTTCTAAAAGCCAAGGGCATGAAGAGCGTCCAAAACCAGCACATCCTTTGATCTGAGTTTGTTCACAGGGCCTGTTCCTAAGAAATCACACCAAGTGCAAGGAACAGCCAGTGTCACCTCCAGAAGAACTCTGGGCTACCCTGGCCTTCTCAAGGAAAGCTCAACCCTCAGACCCGCTGCCAAAACAGAAGCTAAGAAAGAGCTGCCTTATTTTGGATTCACAGAATCCAACTCTGTTCTCCCAGAGGCCTCTCCTTAGTCAAACAGGAAAGGGCACAAGATTCATCTTTTCTGTCACCCACGGGATGAGGAGAGCAGAGACTGGCAAAAAGACTGCCTGCTAAAAGAACCTCAACTTGAAAAGACACCAATAATGCCATAGCGGTGCTGCTGTGGGGTTACTGCTGGAACTCTAAAGAGAAAGGAAGACAGGTCTGAGGAAGGGAAGGGTCTGAAGGAACTTTCCCCACAAATATGCTACGTTCTGCTTTCACACCTGACACTGGCCAGATGTAGAAAAGGGATTTCCAAGGAAAATGCAGGAGGAAAAAGGAGTCTGTTCTTAGCAGTCCAAAAAAGCATGGACTTACCTTTCCAGTTTCTTGGTGAGGTTTTTTCTGGTTTTGGCTTCCACCAGATACAGCTCTTTGTACTTGTCCACTTCTGCCTGGGTGGATTCTTTCTGAAAAGGTCTTTCTGGTTGGTTGCTTTTTCTCCTTCCCAGTGCACGTTCCAGATCTCTAATTCTGTCTTCTAACTGTTTTTTCAGGGAGTCCACATGACTGGTTCTGATTTCTTCTAATGTGTCCTGGTAGGCTGCCTGTACCTGAAGGAGACAGTGCACCTTCAACCACCACAAGAAAAAGAGAGCTCTGCCCAGCACAAGTTCCAAGGGCCCAGCCTTACTCAGAGAGGCAGCTGTGCCTCCTCACTCCCAACAGCAATCAAGGCACAACCCAGGAGCTACCAGGGCAGAGAATTCTTTTCATTGGGAAAGAAACCCAGATTAGCACTCTTCTTCAAAGCTACTAATGAAGAGACACTGGGTCTGTAGGACAGGGCCTACTAATGAAGAGACACTGGGTCTGTAGGACAGGGCATGTCCAAATGGATTCTTCAAAGACAAGAAGAGTATCCCCCACCTCCACCCCCTCACCCACCCCTGTAATTTCAGTGACTCCTTTTCTGAGCACTTTCACCCCTTACAAGGACAAAACAACACCTGTAGGTCTGGCCATGACAGCTGCAAGTTGCCAAACCCATTCAAGGATGAGCAGTGAGAAGTAGAGCAGCACACAGACATCCCCCCAAGCACTGCGAAGTGGGAATCTGCCTTGGGCAACCTTTGGATTCAGGGACCTGCCAGCACATTCCACACCCATGACAGCACTCCTGCCCAACCAGATTGCCTTGTGCCACCGCCTTCAGCAAGGACAGAAGTTAACCCACAGAATACAGGAGCAAAAGAAAAAGACCAAACACCATGGCCACAAGAGAAGTTTACGTAGCACCTGTGGACACTGGGGAGAAATTCACTTACTTGCAAAAACTCATTGACTTCTTGGAGTTTTTGTCTTATTTCCTGGTCTGCTTGTTCTTCCACCTCTCTTTTACACTGTTCTAGTTGGCTGCGATCCACCACGTTGGTCTCCAAATGATGCTGGAGTTTTACCAGTTCTTCTTGCAGCTGGCATTTGTCCATCGTCAGGTTCTCGCACTTCCCACGCAGGGTAGACAGCTCTTCTTGCAAAGCCTGATTTTTGACCTCCAGCTCTGTGCACTGTTCACGTTCCCTGTCCAACTGCTGGGAAAGTTCAGCAACCTGAAGACAGAAAGGAAAAAAAGAACTCAGCATGGTGTAAAGCTAATGAATTCTGGGCAAACCCCAAAATGGGCTGCCCTGGGAGACTTTATTCATCATCTGCTGGCTCAGGACTAGACACAAAGTGCAACCAGGCTTTTCTTTTCCAGCAAGAACAGCTTTCCCATCATTTGTCATAGGATTCCTCAACTTCCCAGCCTTTTGGAGTTCCTCATGCAAAAATGCTCCAAGCTTTTGGACTCCAGAGGAATCACTGCAAAGGCAGGAAGCCATTCTACAGGGATGCCTTCAAACCCAAGCGTGACTCTGACAGATGCCTCTTCAGCAACGGATCCGAGTGAAAAGTGGAGAAGGAATGAGAGAACCGCAAAGCCTTCTCTTTTCCAGGCTGAAGTGTTGCAGTTGACCCAGCCTTTCTTCCTACCAGAGCTGTTCCATCTTTCTGAGCACCTTGGTGGCCTCCTCTGGACTCAGTCCAACAACTGGAAGTCCTTGCTGTGCTGAGGAGCCCAGAGTTGGAGGCAGCACTCCAGCTGGGCTCTCCCAAGGGTAGAGCAGAGAGGTAGAATGCCCTCCCTCCACCCGCTGGCCACGCTGCCTTGGACGCAGTCCAGGACACAATTGGCTTTCTGGGCTGCGAGCGCACATCGCCGGCTCATGTCCGGCCTCTCCTCCAGCCCAAGTGCTTCTCGTTAGGGCTGTTCTGCCCCTCTTCATCCCCCATCCTGCACTGATACAGGCGCTGCCCTCAGCCACGGCCAGCATCTTGCACTGGCTCTTTGTAAACCATCAGCAGATTGCCATGGGCCCACTTCTCCAGCTTGTCCAGGGCCCTCTGGATGGCATCAGCTGTGTCAAACACACCCCTCAGCTCAGTGTCAGCTGCAAATTTGCTCAGGGTGCACTCCATCCCTTCCTCTGGATCATTAGTGAAGAGATTAAAGAACGCTGGGCCCAATCCAGACCCCTGAGGGACACCACTTGGCACTGATGGCCCTCAACACTCTGAGCCATTGATCACCACCTCTGCATGGGACTGTTCACCCAATTTCTTATCCATCAAACAGTCCATGCATCCAATCCATCTCTCTGCACTTTGGAGAGAAGGATGTTGTGGGGGACTGTGTCAAAGGCTTTCCAGAATGACAGGGAAATGACATGGGTAGCCCTTGTCCACTGAGGCAGTCACTCCATCTTAGAAGGCCACCAGGTCAGTGAAGCAGGACTTGCCCTTGGCGAAGCTGTGCTACTGCTTCCAATCACCTCCCTGTCATCCCCGTGCCTTGACAGAGCTTCTAGAAGGATCTTTTCCATCACCTTCCCAGGCACAGAGGGCAGGTTGACAGATTGGCAGTTCCCAGGGCCCTCCTTTCTACCCCTTTCAAAGATGGGCACAGTGGGTTTCCCTTTTTCCCCTCACCTGGGACTTCCCCTGACTGCCACGACTTTTCAAATATCAAGGAGAGTGCCTTGGCAACTCCACCAGACACTGTTGGCCAATGGAGGGCAATAATGTTGGCCAGATGTAGAAGATGAATTTCCAAGGAAAATGCAGGTAGAAGAAGGACTCTCTTATTACCACTCCAAACAAGCATGGACTTACCTTTCCAGTTTCTTGGCAAGGCATCTTCTGGTTTTCACTTCCTCCACATACAGCTCTTTGTACATCCCCATTTCTCCCTGCGTTGCTTCTTTATGAGAAGCACTCTCTTGTTGGCTGTTTTTGATCCTCTCCAATTCACTTTCCAGGTTTCTAATCCTTTCTTCCAACTGGATTCTCACGGAATCACAATGACTCTCTCTGGTTTGTCCTAGTGGGGCCTGGTGGGCTGCCTGTGCCTGAAGGAGACAGTGCACCTTCAACCACCACAAGAAAAAGAGAGCTCTGCCCAGCACAAAATTGCACACACCCAGTTCCAAGGGCCCAGCCTTACTCAGAGAGGCGGCTGTGCCTCCTCACTCTCAGCAGCAATCAAGGCACAACCCAGGAGCTACCAGGGCAAAGAATTCTTTTCACTGGCAAAGAAGCCCAAATTAGCACTCTTCTTCAAAATTACTAATGAAGAGCCTGTGGACACTGGGGAGAAATTCACTTATTTGCAAAACGAGGTTGACGTTTTGTAGCTTTGGACTTCTTTCCTGGTCAGCTCCTTCTTCCTCCTCTCTTTTACACTGTTCTCTTTGGCTGCCATCCAGCACCAAAGTCTCCAAATGATGGTGGAGTTTTGTCACCTCTTATTGCAGCTGACATTTGCTCTTCTCCAGTTGTTCACACTTCCCAAGCAGAGTGGGCAGTTGAGGAGAAGGCAGAAACTGAGCTCCCCAGGCTCTCCAGGAAAACTTCATCTGACAATCTCCCCACAGAAATAGGCAACTAGACTCAAGAGTCACAAAAAGGCAAATTAGGACCAGCTTACTGAGGCAGAGGCTTGCAGGGCTCTCGGAAGGGCTTCAACGCCATCGCTTGGCTGCTGGACTGTGGCTTCCAATCTGCTGTTCTCACTTGCAAAGCTTAAGAAGAAATACAGGTCTTATTCCCAGAAAATCCAATGCCAGACAAACTGTGCTAAGGAACAGAAGCCACAGTAGAAGTGTCCTTCAAAATCCCACTGACTCTCCCCCTGTTTCCACCCAATCCCCCAAAGCCACAGACCCCTCGCTTCACTGGGTTACTCTCTTACTCTTGTGCATCTTCTTCCAGTTGGTTTACAGTCGGATTGGTCTCGCAAGATGCCAACAGGAGGTCCTGAAGTTCCTGGGAAGAAGTTATTGCCTCTCTTTTCTTGGCATCCAAGGCAGTCTTCAAGTCAGGAACACAATGCTCAGACAGAAGATGCTTTTCTTCCTCCTCCTGCAGCTGTAAAATCATGGGAAGAATGCACAGTTGTCAGGGGAGCTTTTCCAGAGAGGAGCCAGCTGCTGTTGAAGAACTCAGGTGCTGCATGTCTGTGTGCATCCCCTCTGCCCAAAGAACTGCAATCCATTCAAGTCCCTTCAAAGCTTCACTTCTACTCCCCAATGAACACAATGAACACTGTTTTGTCTGTTTTCAGGATGGATAGGAAGCAACAGGCACCCCCAGGTTTCTCCCTGTGGGGACAGGCTTTCCATACCTCCGCGTCAGCCCTGTCCAGCTCCTCCTGCAAGGGTAGATTATCTTCCTCCAGGTGAGCCTCATGGCTGCCAGGAACCACAAGAGTACTCCTAAAGCATGCAAAATTTCATCGGAAACATGTCTGATCCTGCATCAGTTTTCCCCTGTTGGCTCCCAAAACAGCTCTTCCCCCCTTTCCTACAAGCTCCGGGAAAGCAAAGCCAAGTCCATGGAAGCATTGGAGAATTTCTCTTACAAGGGGCCTCCCTAAAGCAGCCTCAACTACCAGCTCAGGCCATGCTGTTCAGGGCTTCTTGCACTGCTCTTCAAAGTCCCCCCAGATGCAGCTGCACAAACTCCCAGGGCAAGCCCTTCGACCCCCTGACCATCTCCATGGTAGGAAGTTTTCTTCTTCTGTGCTCGGAGCCCCTCATGTCCCCTGGGACAGTGTTGCTTCTCTTTCCCCCAACACTTCCCTTCAGAGCACTTAACGCACAAACTCTGTTGTGCCTTAAAACCCCAAGGCCCTCAGAGCAGCCACACTGCTGAGCTACTGGCAAGTTTCCCCGTGGCTCTGGCTCTGTGTGGGGGGAGGGCACCACAGACGAGACTTTCTTGCAGACCTCAGTGGGCAAAGGACGAGAACCCCTGAGGTACGAGAGCAGCCAAGTGCAGACCTGCATTTACCAGTCCCACGGGGAACTGCTTCCACGGGGCTCCTCCTTCTTTTTTCCAGTTCATTGCCACGTCTCTCTTCTGGGTCACACTTGCAGACTACCCAGAACACCCGGGTGCTGTTTTGACAAAGCCCTCACCTTTCCCCCTGGCCTTGAGCAGACCTGTCAGCTGCTTTGTTCACAAGGCACTCCAGAATCTCCTCATGCTGTTGCAAGGCTGCAAGTTGGAAGGGGGTAAATCCCCACTAAAAGGAGAAAGAATCCCCATTAGAAAGACACAGACAAACTCTACAGCTGTTGGAAAGAACAGCTTCAGCCACATGCCAAGGTTACCTGGTTCTGAGCATCACTCTTGGCATGATGCTCCAGTAACAGCCCTGCTACAGCTGTGTTTTTAGAGAGGACAGCCAGGTGAAGGGCAGTGTTGCCGTCAGCGTCTGCCAGATTGGGGTCGGCACCGTGTTCCAGCAGAACAGCAGCACATTCCTCCTGCTCCTGCTGGACTGCCTGGCAACAACACACCAAAAGGGAAAGACTTCCAACTTTTCCATCCCCCTCTGTCACAACGCCCTCAGCTCCTGAGTGCTGGCATAGAAGACCATCTTCAAAGATGAGCTAACAGAGGCTATGCCGTGCCCATTGCAATAGGCGTGTTTCTATGGTCCTACCCTGCAAGGAATCCTGCCAGACACCTCCCCTTTAACACACCAGCACTAAGCCCCACCTCCAAGCTCAGAAGGCATTCCACACACCTTCATCAGGGCCGTTCTCTTGAAGTTGTCGGCGAGGTTGGGCTGACTGTTCTTTCTTAGCAGATATCTCACGACATCTGCATGGCCATTGGCTGAAGCCAGATGCAGAGGTGTCCTAAAAATTAAACAGACACTCTTAACCCAGACAGACAAAGGACGAGCCCAAGCTGTGTCTCTACCCAGCACCCTGGGGAGCCTACCCGGACTCTGCTCCTGCTGCTGCTGCTGCTGCTGCTGCAACCCTACCCTGATCAGCCAGAGGGCAGAAGAGAACAGGTGAGGGCTGAGCAGTTGCACAACAGCCCTGCAGAGAGACCACGGCCAAGCGGCAGGTGGGCAAGACACGTTTGCAACAGCACTGGAGCCCGGTCGGCAGCTCTGAGCAGTGAAAAGCTCAAGAGTTCCCTCTCCCAGCTGACAGGGCAAATGTCACTTTTCAAGCCTTGTCCCTAAGAGAGGGCTGCCGAGGACTACTGCAGCTTGGCTCAGGAGCAGCCAAGGTGTGCCATCAGCGTGGCCCAGAACTCACTGCATCTCCTGGTCTGGCCTGTCGATGCCGACTACCTTCACGTACCAGTGCCAGCGCCTCAGCCAGCCCAGGTCACCGCGGGCGGCCGCGTGGTGCAGCCTGGCCAGCCCCTGCTCCCGGAGCTGGGAGGCACTGCTGGAGCTGGTGGCAGCCCAGGGCTGCCCACTGGGGCTGCTGGAGGGCGACTGCCGTCGCTTCTTGCTCAGAAGCCACGGCATGGCCCTGCGTGGAGCTCCCAGTAGCAGGAAGGGCAAGAAGCCACCGGTGGGCTGCCGGGAGCCAAGTGGGGATGAGGAATGGGGACGAGGGCAAGGTTTAGGGGGAGGGTGGCAAAGAGGGTTGGGGGTTCCTCCTGCTCAAGTCAATCTCTAGAAGTCACCAAGCACCTTGTGTCCATAAAAACCTCCTAAACACCAAGGTTCAGCCCCCCCTGCCTGGCCAGTCCCAGTTTTCCAGACCCCACACTGGGCTCCCCACTTCAGTGTCCCAGGGCTCCCAAGGGAACCCCCTCTCCAGGGCCCCAGTTCAGGGTTCCTGCACTCCCAACCCTCCCCTCTCTCCAGGTTCCCCCCTCCTTCCAGGCTGACGGGGGTCCCGCGGTGCCGGGATGGTCCCTCTCCGCTCTCCCCACTCCGGGGGTCTCAGTAACCCCCACCGCCTGTTCCTCCTCCTCTTCCTGCTCCTCCGGACCTGGGGCCCCCCTGCCTGGCCAGTCCCAGTTTTCCAGACCCCACACCCCTCTTTCTTTGACTCCAGGACCCCCCTGCCCCCACTTTCCTCACCATCCCACCTCTTCCAGTCCCTCCATCCCCCTGTTTCCTTCACCCTGGGGACCCCTGAACCCCATTCCTGGCCATCCCACCTCACCTCACCCCCAGACCCCCTTTTTTTTGACCCCAAGACCCCCTGGAGCCCCTTCCCAGTTCTCACAACTCTCCCTGTTTCTCCCTTTCCTTGACCCTGGGACCACCCTGACCCCCAAATCTCCCTGTCTCCCCACTTCCCCACTCCTGCCTTATCCTGCAGAGTGGTCCTGGAGTGACTCAGGGACCCCCTGTATGCCCCATTCCTAAAGACCAGATCTTCCGATCTACCTCGGCAGATGCCAACCTCGGCACCATCCAGCTGCAGTGGGGTCGTTCAAAGGACCACATCTTAGGCAGTACAACCTCACTGGGACGATGTCAGCCAAACAGCACCACAGGGAAAGCAGGACTTCCTTGTTCCCTACCCAGTTCACCCCTTTTTGATCTGAACTTTGCAAAGCAATTCCATCTCTCTTCATTCCAACTTTATTAGGTGCCATCAAAGCCCCCAAGAAACGCACCCCAAAGCAAAGCCTGCACACCGAGTGCCAAAACCCTTAATCAGCTGCGATTAATGCCCAACCGGCAGAGCTGTTCCCATAAAGTTTTCAGAGACCGAACCAACCCATCCCGATGTGCTCCTCCGTGCAGGCGGCTGGGGCAGCACTGCCCTGGGTCACCACTCTGGCCGTGCAGGCGCCGAGATGCCACAGGTCGGAACAGGGGTAGGCTCAGCCGTCGCCGGGAGCTGCGGAGCGGCGGGTTTGGAGCCCGGTGGGCGGGGCGGAGGTTTGTCCCGACCTTGTCAGCGGTTGCCTGTCCCCGCCGCGCTTCTCGGTGCTGGGCAGTGACTTCTCCCGGCGGTAGCTCCCAGCTCCTGCCGGCCGGGCCTGGGCTAAAGCAGGGCGGGACGGGAGCTAACCGAACCGAGCGCCCGCCCGTCCCCAGCCCGGGTCCGTCCCCGCGGCTCCTCCCCGCCTGGCACCGTCCCCCGCCCAGGTGTGCCCGAACCCAACCCAGCCCAGCCCAGCCCAGCCCAGCCTGGCCCAGTCCAGCCCAGGCAACCCAGCTCTCCGTCTTCCACGACGTCCCCGTCGACTACGGTGACTTGGTGGCCAACTGCACCTTGCCCTTGCAGCACCTCCTGTGCTCAACCGGCCCCAGCAACAGTTTTGAAGCCTCTTGTTCTGGGGGAGAAGCCGAACCGGGCTCCTCTCGCAATGAATGAAGGTTCCAGAAGGGGACTGGCAGAGCAGGGGCTTGTCCTCTCCTTAGTCGTGCCGGTGAGCGAGAGAAAGACTACAGACTCTAAAGTTGTGCCTTTGTTTCCGAGACGGTAAAGGAGGAGCAAATGATTCCATCGATCCAAACAGTAGTTTGCTTGTAAGAGTCAGGGGAAAAAAAAACAAAGATGAACCGAAAAAACCCCCACATTTCTTCTGAGTAGAGAAGGTGCAGAGGAGATGAGAATTTTTGAGGTCAAGATGGTAATAAACATTTGGAGGCCAAGAAGCTCAGTGTGTGCAGTCAGGTAAGGAGCACAATAAAATCAGGTGAGGAGGAAGGAGAGCTGAGTGTGTAGAGAACAGATCAACATCCTGATCCTATGGCAAGGAGATGGTTGGTGCTTTCTGCTGTCAGTCAGGGTCTGTGGCTGAGGTGTGATGCTTGTGCTTTGGGGTGCTTGCAGGGGTTGATGAATGGGTGTAGAGCAGATTGGTGGTATTTTTTTTGTTGTTCGGGAGTACTCAGGTACCCTGTGGGTAGGCTTGGTGTTGATGTCCTGAAGGTGTTGTCTCTGAGACAGTCAGTGCTGCGACTGAGTGTGGACAGAAGGGCCCCAGCCCAGCTGCAATGGCTGAGCTGAGGTGTTGCCTGAGGCAGAGCAGAGTTGGTGGGGGTATGCTTAGTGGGTTCGTGCCCAACTTGCCAGGCTCCCTGTGGCACTGGAGAGAAAGTGCTGGTGGGATTTGTGCTAAAGCAGTTTCAAATGTGTCCCAGAGCCACAGGGACAAAGGCAGCCTTGTCCCTGTTTGTGTGTACCCACGGGGCAAGGGGCAAAAACAAGGCAGGAGAGGGTCCGTGAGCTGCAGGGCTGAGGTTTGTGATGATTGAGTTCCACAAAGATGCAGGTCAGGGGGAGAAAGTTGATGTTTATTATTCTAAAGGGAAGGGGAGGGATGAAGCTTCTTATGGTAATGGGAAAGGGAGGGATGAAGTGTAGGCAGGAGCACGGAAGGGGAGGGGAGGGAAGAGAAGGTTTGGGAAGGGAAGGTTTGGGAGGGGGAGGGGAGGGAAGGTTTGGGAAGGTTTTGGAAGGGGAGGGGAGGGGAGGGGAGGGGAGGGGAGGGGAGGGGAGGGGAGGGGAGGGGAGGGGAGGGGAGGGGAGGATTGGAAAGGGAAGGATTGGAAAGGGAAGGGAAGTTTTGGGTAGGGGAGGGAAGAGAAGGATTGGAAAGGGAAGGGAAGGTTTGGGAAGGGGAGGGAAGAGAAGGTTGGGGGAGGGGAAGGGAGGGGAGGGGAGGGGAGGGGAGGATTGGAAAGGGAAGGATTGGAAAGGGAAGGGAAGGTTTGGGAAGGGGAGGGAAGAGAAAGTTTGGGGACGGGAGGGGAGAGGAGGGGAGAGGAGGGGAGCGGAGGGGAGGGGAGGGGAGGGGAGGGGAGGGGAGGGGAGGGGAGGGGAGGGGAGGGGAGGGGAGGGGAGGGGAGGGGAGGGGAGGGGAGGGGAGGGGAGGGGAGGGGAGGGGAGGGGAGGGGAGGGGAGGGGAGGGGAGGGGAGGGGAGGGGAGGGGAGGGGAGGGGAGGGGAGGGGAGGGGAGGGGAGGGGAGGGGAGGGGAGGGGAGGGAGAGGGGCTGGCAGAGGGTGGGAGCAGCCTCCAGGGCACTCGGGGCTCCCCAGCACGTCCCTGGGCCGCATCCGGGTGCCGCTGGAGCAGCCGCGGCTGGGGCCGAGTTGCAGCGGGCAGGGAGGGACCGCAGGTTTGTGGCTCACCCATGAACCTGACGGCCACCTCTCGCAGGGGCTACTGTGGGCTCTGCAGGTAGGGCAGGACCTGGATCCCTTTCCCCACCCACGACGTGGGGCGGTCCAGTTCTGGTTCCGTTTCCATCTCAATAACCATTGCGACGTCTTGAAGGATGGGGAAAGGGAACTCCAGGGGTTTTCTCATGGTTTTCTTCTGTCCCTGAGGCTGGAGGGTAGAGGTGCCCTCCCCTCCCCCCACACACGTGTTCCCATGGCAGGTACAGAGACAGCACACCGGGTGTGGAGAGGAGGCAAGAGAGAGTTTATTGTTGGGGATGTTACATTTATAGGGTTCAGGAGGATTTACAGAGTAACCAGTTAGAAGTCTCAAGGGGCTTACAGGAACACCCAATCACAGGAAGGGGTTAACAAAGGCCAATGGGAAACACCTCAGGACACCTTCCCAGGACATTCCTGCATGGATAACGTTACCGTGAGGGGTGTTGGGAAGAAGAAGCATGTGTTTGCAAAGACCACCAAAAGCCATTTTAAGACACATTTAAACAACAGATTTCCCATATAATGCAGATTTACTGCCACAGCAGGGCCTGGTGCAGGTGCTCGGCCCTTTGGCTCACGTCCTTGTCCATCTGCAGAGAACAGGGGGGTGTCTGTGGCTGCAGTAGTGGCAGGGGCACAGGGCCAGCCCCTCACACTGGGCATTGGGGGCTGGGGGCTTGTCCAGCCAGACCTGGGCCTTTGGAGTCATCCTTACCAGGCAATCACAGAACTCGAAGTACTGCTCTCTCCTCAGCAGCTTCTCCAGGTCCCTTCTCTTGAGGAACCTTGCAGCCCAGAGCAGCGCTTCCCGAGTGGCCTGCAGAGCAGCAGAGAGCGGGACATGGCGCCACAGCCCAGGGCACAGCCCCTGCGTCCCTGAGCCAAGGCCAGCAGGAGGTTGGAGCCCTTGAGGCCCCAGGGCAGGAGGCAGCCCAGCCCCGTGCACAGGGACACCAGAACCCACGAGTGCTCACCTCAGCCACGCACTGGTGCTCATCATGCCAGTGGATGAGCAGCGGGACCAGGCTCTGGTGCACCTGTGCCTCCAAGATCTGTGTTCCCTCTCCCGCCAGCACCTCCATCAGCTCTCGGAAGAGGCGAATAGAGAGCAGCTGCACATGGGTGTTGTCCTGGGGCAAAAGAGGAGAAAAAGACCTCAGAACTGGATGCTCCAGGACCACCAGGAATAGGCACAGGCCTGAACATCCACAGGGCACAGTTTCATGGCAGCACTCAGTGCCTGGAGGTGGAGGGCACAGAGCCTTACGTTGTCAAAGAGTGACCGGAGCACCTCAGCCAGCTTGGGGGCAGTGCAGATGAATGCCCGAATATCTTCATCCCGGAGCACAGTCACAAACACAGAGAGAGTCATTAAGACCAGCTCTCTGTCTGCATCAGGTAGCAGCTCCAGGAGGTGTTGGGACAGGCTGCAGATATTTTTGGCCTGTGTGGAACAGAGTGCTGTGCTGTCAAGCCCTGAACAGCTGCCCCACCAACAGCTCTCTGCCGGTGCAACCCCACACTGCTGCCCTGGGGCCCAGAGGCCAAAGGGCTGTCCCACAGGGTCCGGGCAGCTGCAGAGGGAGGTAGGAGAGCTGGGAGCAGCTGCCACAGCTGCCAAAGCCCATCCAAGTGCAAGGGACTGCCTTCCCCAGCCCCAGGCTGCCCGTGTGGCTTCAGCCGGGTGTCCCCTTCTCACCATTGACAGATCCATCCAGAGCACCATGCAGCCTCGGAGAGCCAGGCCACGTCTCTCTGGACACTCACTCTGAAGGTGCCTTGACAGGATCTGCTCGACACTGCTGTGACATCTCCTTCCATCCAGGAAGTCCAGGACCTGGAAGGCAGTGAGCAGTGACGGGGTGCCCAGGCAGCAGGAGCCCAGAACCACCCAGGGCTGGGCCCAGGCAGCAGCACAGGGTGCAGGCACCGTCCTGGGCAGCTGCGGCTGTGAGAGGGCAGAGAGGGGGAGGCAGCCGGGCCAGGTAGTTCTCTCCATCGGGCTCACCTCCACAAGGAACTCCAGGGCAGGCAGTTCCCAACGGGGATCCTCAGTGCTGAGCAGCTCCAGCAGGTGGATTGCCAGTGGGGAATGGGAGGAGGTCAATTGGCGGCACATCTCCCTGTCAGGGGGAAAAGCATGGACCCTGAGCAGGGTGGGCAAAGCTCTCCCAGCACTGACCAGACAGAGGCCTGGTCTTTCTCCAGTGGTTCAGGATGGGACGTGGGCACTATTGTAACTGGCTCCTCTTGTGCACCTGCCTCCCGCAGACTTTTCCAATCTGCTTGGCTATCCCTTGGGGCCAAGGCCCTCTGCCCTACACCCATGGGGGCTGTGTGGAGTGCCCCGTGCCCAGGGTAGAGATGATGGGAGCAGCAGGGACAAGATTGTCTCACCTGACATGCAGACCCACTGCATAGTGATGGGTACCGAAATTCACAAGTGGGTCCCAGGCAAACCTGCGCTTCCTTGTCATCCAAATATCCTCCCATGGCAGATGGCAGAGCAGGACCTTGATGGTCTCTACCAAAAACCTGTGTGCAGATCAAAGGTCAGGTCATGCTGGGAGTGCTGGCCCCAGCCCCCAGGGCACGACAGGGAGAGAGGACTGGGATGGAGCACCTGTTGGGCTGGGTGGGAAGGTGATGTTGCTCCAGACATCCCCTCCAGAAGGTGTTCACCTCTTCTGGCACCTGCTCTGTGCGCATGGACACTTGGAACAGCAGAGCCACGAGCAGGCGGGGGAGGTAATTCATGACTGCATCCTGGCACTTGGGCTCCTGGACGATCAACCACAGTGCCAGGGTTGCCTGCAATCGAAGCACACGGAGACAGCGCTGAGTGTGAGAGGTCCATTTGTCAGGGCCCGAGTGTGGGAGGGAGAGGCCAGGGGAGAGCCAGGGGGAGCAACCAGCCTGGTGTCCCTGAACCTACCCCTCAGCCACATTTGTAGCCCAAGGTCTGAGGCAGGGAGGTGCAGGGGTGGGGGAGGATAGAGAACCACTGGAGAGGTAACGTGGGAAGGAGCAAAGGCCACTCCTAGAAACTCACAGCCAGGGTAAACACATCTCTGCTGTCACCATCGGAGGTGGACATTCCATGCACTGGCCAATCCTCCATCACTTGGAGCAGTACTGGCAGCACCTTATCCACTGTTGTTCCCGAGGAGCCGATGCTTCTCCACATCATTGCAGCAGCTCTGTGGAGCCAGAGTTCTGGGTCAGGGGGGGCTCAGATGAAGCACCATGGCCTGGGCAGTTGTGAGGGTCCGTGTGACAGAGCCAAGGTGCCTTGAGAGGCAGGGAAGGTATGTGGCAGTAGGACTGGGGACTGACAGACCAGAGTTGGGAAATGGAGTGGCCCAAGGGTCCTGGAAGTCTCCATCTGTCTGGCAGACCACATGGGACAGGCTCTGCAGGGTGAGGGGTTGTAAGGGTTGGTGATCCCTGAGCCAGGAAGGCAGCTGGGCCCTGTACCTGTCACACTCTGGGGCACAGCGCAGGAGAGTCATCACCACATCAAGTGGCTGTGCCTCAGCGGGCCTGCAGATGTCAGTGTGAGGAGACACGTGGAACGTGAGGTTGTGGTGGATGTACCAAACGATTGTCGGCACCTGGAGAGGCAGTGGGGGAGAGTTGGGGAGCTACCCGAAGGTTGCCCAGTTTCCCTGAGAAGTGCTTCCCTTCCCACAACACACTGTGACCTCAAAGGCTTAGGGGCCAGCGGACCCAACTTGAGAGGCCACGAGACCCCTGGGGCACTGAAACCCTGGTCACAGGCTGCTTACTAGCTTCCAACTGGAGACACCTTTCCCCTCCAAAGAGTGCAGATTGGGAGCATCAGTTGCACTCTCAACTGGTGTGGTGTCAGTGTTTCTGATGCACTCAGTAGTGGCATCACCCTCTGCCATGAGATCACTTTTTGTGATTTCAATGTTGGTTGTGTCATCGGTCATGGCAGTCTCAGGGTTTGCTGTGTCATCCATCGGTGCCTCATCAGAGCTTGCTGTGCCCTCAGTCGGCATCGGTGTGACGTCAGCCTGTGCCACGAGATCAGTGTTGGAGCCGGTTGTGTCACCAACCAAAGCGGTGTCAGGCTTTGTTGTGTCGTCCATCAGTGCCCCGTCAGAGTGTGATGTGCCATCAATTGGCATCGGCACCTTGTCAGCCTTGGCCATGACATCAGTGACTGCGGTGTCAGAACCGGTTGTATCTTCAGCCAAAACGGTGTCAGGCTCTGCTGTGCAATGACTGGGTTCAGTGTCATCCTTTGCAATGAGATCGGCCAGTGCGGTGTCGGGGTTGGCCGTGCCCTCCGTCACAGCGGTGTCAGAGGTTGCCGTGCGATCAATGGGCGTGGTACTGCCATCAGGCTTCTCCTTGAGCTCAGCTGACCTGGTGTCAGGCTCTGCCATGAGCTCAGGTGCTGTGGTCCTGGGTGTTCTTCGCCGAATGTGCATGATTTTCAGCAATCTCTGCAGAAGAAGAAAGGGCAGGGAAGAGAGGGAAGTCCGAGGGAGCGCTCCACCTGCAGTGCCAGGCTGAGCAGGGACAGCAGGCCCAGCCCAGGGGGGATGGCTGCAGGTACCTGAACTGCTCTGCGGAAGCGGCCACAGGGGCGGTCCTGCTCCTCTGTCCACTCCTGACCTGGATCTGTCAAAGAGCGAGTGCAGGCAGAGCTGAGGGGCTGCAGGAGAGGCCAGGGAACACAGCCCAGCCCTACACTCCAGATGCAGGGCCGGCCCTGGGGTGCGCGTGGATAGAGCAGGGAAGTTGGGGGGCAGCCTGGGCCCCTCTTCCCCCCTCCCTTTCCCTGGGCGTGTCCACAGGTGACAGGAAGGGGCCAAGCTGGTTGCAGTCACCAGCCCTGTGGCCCAGCTCCAGCACTCACCCTGCTGCAGGGGTTCCTCAGATTACTGTGCTGGGACCTCCCCAGGGCCTCTCCTGTTCTTCCTCCTCAGCAACCTGAACAGGCTGAAGCGTCTCCCCGCCATCCCACAGTGTGACCTCAAGGTCTCTTGCACAAGAGACACTTCCGAAAATACCCTGGTGGGCAAATCTTACAAAATGGCCTAGAGGACCACCTTCCACTGGGACTGCAGGTGACCAAGTCCCGTGGTCTGGCCTCAAGGGCACCTTCCACAGGCACTGGTGATGCCCAGAAAAGCTCCGGGTCACCAAGGCCCGTGGCCTGGCCTCGAGGGCCACTCCCACAGGGAGTGCGGATGCCTCGGAAAAACCTCCGGGTCACCAGCTCCTGTGGTCTGGCCTCGAGGGAACTTACAAGAAAAAGAACTCTCGGAATTACTTCGGGTCAGCAAGGAATGAGTTGGCTGCGAGGAGACTCCTCACAACACAGCTCAGTCCCGTCCTGACCAGACGAGCGCTCCGAGCACTGTGGAGCGGCCGCGTTGCCGCCAAACACCTATATCAGGATGTGCCACAAAGGGCCCTTGGACACCCTGCCCTGTCCCATCGCATTGACAATGGCCACCGTGTCACAAAGGACCCTATGACACATTGCCACGGGCCCTGGGGCCTCCCCCAACCTGACCAACCTCCCCCAGGTTGGAAGGAATGCATTCCCTAAAGCATCTGAGACAGCTGGATGTGAACTTTAGGAACGGCTCCAAAAAGGAGTAAACACTCCCCTCCTGTACCTGCTCATGGTAGCAATAGGAGTCCCCTTGGCTGCCAACACAACAGCAGTGGGAAGGGTACGGGGCCTCCACAGAAGCTGGTATGGCCTCCTTGGGAGAAGTCCTGGTTGTGGCCATCTAAACAGGGGGCTGTGACACAGACGAGCAACGTGTGGGCAAGGGCACGAATGCTGCTCTGACCACTTTGGCCGCGGCTGCACTGAAATCAGCAGCAATTCATTTGCCTTCACATTATCCATTGAGAGTCAGTTACAAAAACTAGACAGAAGCAAAAAAACCTGGCATTGTTTGGTTTGCAAAGGTTTCTTTATTAAGGGATAAGAATAGAATAATTCCGATAAGGGATAAAAACCCTCAAGGAGCAAAAGTTCCCTTAGTCTTCCTAAAGTACCCCAAACAAGGGAGGATATTGCAAAAACACTAGTCCTTCCTCTGCTGCAGAGAGCTGACTGACCAGGAAAGCTTTGAAGGGCTCGAAAATACAAAGTCAAATCTGTATTGGAGGATTTCGAGTTGAGAGAGTGAGTGCTCCATCCTTTCTAAGGCCTTCTCACTCATCCTAGGGACACTCAGGTAGGTACTTTAAAGATCAGTGAGGTTCCTTGAACGATCCAGTCGTGTGCCTGAAGACGCTTCCATGAGTCTACTTGCCAAAAAATCCTCATCAATGCATACTGAATGAAAGTTTTGTTTTTCCCACATGTTCAGTTTGGCAGGAGCTAAAATTTCAGTAAAACACATCCCCTAATCTAGTAATGTAAATGAACGTATCAACTCCAAAACCAACTTGAGGTGGTGTCCAAGCTGCCATATGTTGTGTGCTCTCAGCCCATCGGTGTTTTACCATCAGTATCTCCTGTTCCATAAACCTCACTTTTTTAGGATATTTTTCTATGTCTAGCTCCTTTCAAAAGCAGTAGACAAGGAGCTGTAAAAGTGTACCCAAACCTTACACTTCTGAGTTTAATGTACAGAGAACAGTTGGTTTGGGTTGGTTTCCACAGCCCTAATTCTTCAACCATGTGATAAATGAGATCAACTGTGGATTTTTTTAAATATACACAAGTACTTTTTCAGCTCTGCTGGTTGCAAGGAACATTTTGGACACTAACATTAAAGGATAAAAAAACCCCTCAAATGGAAGAATAAAATAAAAAAGTACCTTTGTTATTATTTACATGACTATTTTTTCCTGGCAGAAATATTATCTATATAAAAAAAATACCCACAAGCAAAAAAACTCCTTCTAGATGCTAATCAAACTCACAAACTGTGGGCAGTAGAGCCAGCACAGCTCAACAACCTGTGATACTTTCCAGTTGTTTCTATTCTCCCTTAAAAAAAAAAAAGGAAAAAATGCTTGTCTGCATATCAAGTGCTCTCAAATAAAGACAGTCTTGCATGGTCAGTCCTAGGAACACTGTAAGCCAGCCTAAATTACACAGCAACAGGTTTAGGGAAGGGACTGGAAGTTTTGATATGTTTTGGTTTTGGAAAGACTTTTCCACAGTGGAGGTAAAGAAAAATATTAGTTTGTCCCGAAGTCCTAGAAAATAGGAACTGAAAATAGGAATTTCCCAGGGACGCTGGCTGTCTGGGGTGTTCCATCTCTCCTGAAAAACTTGTTGTGCAGCTGGGAGTGCAGCTTTTCTGGGGGAAAAAGAGAGGAATAAAACCATTTTTTCTTTACCAAAGGCATCCAAATCCCAGTAGCAATTCTAGAAAGGTGGTGTTAGAAAGAGGTACAGCTCAACGTGGTCTGGGATGGAGGTTTCATGTTTTGCTGATATTTTCTGATAATACTTCCAAATGTAACCAAGAACACCAGGGTCTTTCATAAATGAATTCTCAAAAATGCCAGGAGAGGTTTGAAATGGTTTTCCAAACCTAGTACCTTGCTGAAAGGTCACCTTATTGAAGGTAAGTCGAGATGTTCAATTCTGAGATTTGGTTGGAAATATCCAAGATTTGTGTCCTTGAGAATGTCTCTCCTTTGGCAAACAAAGGGAAATAAATGATGTAAACTTGATCCATATTTTAAACCCACCACTTCTCTGAGACGCTGTCAGAGACTGAAATAGTTAATGATTTATGCACTCCAGGAGTTTGTGGGCTTTGACTTTTTGCCCTGGAGACGTGGGGGGGTGCCCCAGATGGACGGTTGGGCCGTCCCCTCAGTGCCAAGCCCTAAAAGGCAAGAGGATGCCTCAGGTGGACTAAGCCCTAAAAAGGCAAGAAGTTGCCTCAGAGGGGCTAGGCCCTAAAAGGCAAGAAGATACCTCAGGTGGCCAATTGGGCCCATCCCTCCCTCCAGTACTAAGCCCTAAAAGGCAAACAACTCCTCATGCCAGGGAGGTGCAAAAGCATGTTGAGAGTATATAAACTGACTGGTGACTTTGAGAATTTGGGGAGTTCTTCTCCCCCACCGCCTGCGAATCATGACCATCGCTCTCAAGCATCGTTGGATCCTGTGGGCGGTGACTATGTCCATTTCTTCTGTACTCTCAGCTTCTCTTTTCCCTCACTCTCATCCTGGTTTTCCTCTCCCCTAAACAGTTTCTGCCCCCCCAAAGTTATCTTTATGTTACATTGTTTCATGACAACACCCAAACTGTTAGCATGCTTGTTAATACAGAATTGTTAAAATAAACCTTGTCAGTATATGTTTTCAAACACCGATTATTCAGTGTCGTTTCACTCTAATCCACCCCAAGGGAATTATTGGTAAAAACCTAGGTTACCCTCCCTCCCTTTTTCTGGGGCGGGTCGTAACAGACGCCAGCAGAAATGTCTTTTTTATTACAAAACATTTTATTGTAGTTATTTACACCCATTCCTCTATAAGTGTATAAATATCAACATTTATTATAGATGTATTTCTCTTATCTTACAGTCCATCCCTTGTTCAGGTTAAATGTCATCTTTTTGAAGCATACACGTGCTGAGGGGATTTCAGCTATATTCACAGAATACACATCTGCATGCAGGGGAGGTCCACCAGCCCTGAGCCAGTGGTACAGACACTGTCTCGTTAGCTCTGCTCCTGCTCCTCGTGTGGACACTGGACTCTGTGATCTCGTCGGTGTGATCCTCACTCTTCCTCTCCTTCAGGCTGTTGATGAATCTCAGGGTTGTCTCATCCCATTGCTCGGGGAGCAGCATGAGCAGGAACCCGATGCAGATGATGATGGTGGCTCCCAACCTCACCACGCTGAAGATCATTTTGTGTTTCACCAGATCCACGGCTGTGGAGAAGGAAACATTACAACAACATCAAACCAGCAGTGGGATGTGTCACAAAAACCAGGATAAATCGAACTCTGTAGCTATTTTTTTAATATTGGAAAGCAGGTATTACTTTATTGCCTTGTTATTTCTATGTGTTTATATACTTTAATAACAATCTATTACCATTATTATCGGGGTGTTTGTAGGGTCACTCCACCACATACACACCCACTTTCAATACTTTTCACTATTTTTGCATTTTTAGCAAGGGAATTAATGTTCATTGGCTATAAATTTCCTAATCCTCTTCATTGATTAGTATTCTATCTTCTGTTTGTTATTGATTGCTCGCTTCACATGGTAATTAATCCGCTTTTTGTTATCTTTTTTCCCAGACAGAGAGAGTTTCAGCACAATTGCTGAATTGTCTTTGTTAGTTTTTTCCTTGTCTCTGATTTCCAACAGATGGATCAGAGCAGCCTTTCACGTCTCTGTGACCCGTGTGTTGCTCTCTGGCTGTGACGGTGGCCATGTAGCTCTCAGATCTTCAGAGTGAGCAGCTCCCTTAGTTCAGAGAACAGCTTTGACCTGACAGCACAGTACTGGAAGTGCCTCACCATCCCTCACCACCTCGTGCAGGCTCTGAGGAAGCCTTGTGGGACCCAAGCCTCAAGGTTTCCATGTGAAAGGCTCTATGAAGAAGGGCTGAGGGAGCTGGGGGGCTCAACCTGGAGAAAAGGAGGTTCAGGGTGACCTTCTCACTCTCTACAACTCCCTGAGAGGAGGTTGTAGACAGGTGGGTGTTTGCCTCTCAGGTAACAAGTGACAGAACAAGTGGAAATGGCCTCAGGTTGGATATTAGAAAATATTTATTAATTGAAAGAGTGGTTAAGGACTGGAACAGGCTCCTCAGGGAAGTGGTGGACTCACCACCCCTGAAAGTGTTCAAAAAGTGAGTAGACGTGGCACTTCACTATATTGTTAAGTGGCCATGGGGGTATTTTGTTGAAGGTTTCACTTGGAGGTCCAACCTCCAATCTCCTTGGAGATTTTGGAGGTCTTTTCCAATCTTAATGAATGTATGATTCCATGATTTCTGCTCTGAGAGGGAAGGTACTTTATGGTAACTCTTTATCTTCAACAGTTTGCATCAACAAAATGTTTCCTTGGGCTGCACAGACCAGGGATGGGGAGAGAGCAGTAGGTGGGTCAGAGAATTGGAGTTGGTTGCCTCCCAGACCCACAACCAGCACCAAGAGGGCAGTTGAGCCCTTGGGTAGCCTCCTTCAGGTACTGACTGTTCTGCAGCTCTGATCTGCATCCCCCTAAAAACAGATGTTTCTTTGAAAACATGTTCATATCCCAGGAGTGGAGAGGTTGAGAGGGTGGAAGAGCAGAGGCAGAGGCTGTTCAACAAGACAGGACTCTGGAATAAATTTCCACGTATACCCCCTGCCCTGATGACAACAGATTTTGAGTATTTGGACAATAAACTGCTTCTGCTGTCTGTGTGCCCGTGGGCTTATTTTTCCACCACCAGCTGTGGTTCCTGCATTTCCAGGGACACTGAGCACTGTGCCAATGGAGATCAGGATGGGGTATGTGAGCACGACACCAAAGTTAACCAGGATATTGAAAGCTAGGGAAAAACAGAGCAAATCACACATGATTACGGTGAAAAACACTAGAGTGAGATATTTCTCTTCGACTTGACCCTACAAGGGTGATATCAGTATCCACATCACAATGACGTAGTTGTCACAAAGTGAGTGATTTTGGTTTTTTTATTTAGGAGTGTGAAATGAGGGGAAGTTCTGAATGGTGTAATGGGAAGGGCTGGATGGCCTTTCACAAACTGTAATACCACG
The DNA here is from genome assembly GCF_009829145.1 of Chiroxiphia lanceolata. Taxonomy (NCBI): domain Eukaryota; kingdom Metazoa; phylum Chordata; class Aves; order Passeriformes; family Pipridae; genus Chiroxiphia; species Chiroxiphia lanceolata. The sequence continues at coordinate 286,713 of NC_045669.1, forward strand.
GTTATCACACTCATATTTCATAGCTTTTCCCTAGTTTTAATCAGATAAAAACAACCTGATTTTGCTGCCAGAAACCTTCATTTGTGCCCCTACCAGAAGGGTGGCAATCCCAACTTGCCCTCTTGGCTGAGGCTGTGTTGTCCTTGTCTCAGTGGGATATTTCCCCGACAAAAGGCTTCACACCCTCCACCTGGACCACACCCCAAGGGTGACAGCAATTTCCTTGAGAGATCAGAAGCAAACTGCAGAAACTTCAAAAAATTTTCTTCGGGTCACTCAGTCCTGCTGCTGAGTCCCCTACATAAAAGGAGCACAGGGTTGCTCATCCTTGTCTGCTCCGTGAGGTTGTTCCCTCCTGGCTCAACCCAACCTGTTTCTGAGACATGACTCTGCCTTTTCCATCCCTCACCTTCCAGAGCAGCCACTCCTTCCAAACATTCTCAAGTGTACTGAGTTCACACCAGGGCTCCAAGCCCAACAGGAGCCCAGCATGTGCAGTGCAGACCTGAGGTGAGCCCTGCATTCCCACTCAGGGAAAGCAGTACATCCCACATCCAGGCTCTCCGTGCTGCACGTGGAAAGTCCCTTTGAAACAGTGTTTTTAAATGGCATTGGCACGACTAAAAAAATGATCTTAAACTCCTTATAGCACAGCAATGAAGATTTCATTAGAGATTCATAAAGCAAAGCCACTCCGAATATTTGGCAGGTGACAACTAATTACCCTCATGGTGGATTTCCTGACGTGGTGACATCACCTGGTCACAACATGAATGATGCAGGAAATAAAACATTTATTTTACAGCCACTCTCTTTGTACTTGTGCATTTTTAACAGCTGATAATAGTGAATACAAGAACCCAAACAAACAGTCATGACCTACCTTATACAAGGCAGATGTGGAGGCTGATCCCACAGCATATGCCACCCCAATGATCGAATCTCCCTGGAAACCATCTGCATGTGCCATCATCACAATTCCTGTGATTGCCATGATTGCTGCAACCATCTGCACAGACAAAGCAAAGCAGTGTAAAGCTCAGAGCTATTCAGCCCGTGGGAAGAGATCCTCACTGCGTGGGGTTCTCATGAGTGTCACTGGCTGCTTTCTCTGACTTGGAGCTTTCTTGTTTTCCCTGAAATGGGAAAAATTATGGGAGAGATGTAAAACATAATGAAAGTGTGTGCACTGGTAGTGATATGGATCTATAGCATTGCAAATTCTACTGGGACCTACTGACAGGACCTGCACCATTACCTGTTTTATCAGCTAAGCATTCCCTTTGGAGAGATGGCTCCAAGATCAAGAAATTCTAAGACATTTTCTTCCATTATGCAACAAGAGAAGTATTTAGCAACACCCCAAATTTGACTCGAAATACAAACATTAGATGGCCAAACTTCCTGGACATTAGTCCAGGGGGATGACTCCTGTCTTGTGGAAAGCCAGAGTAGCACTGGCAGCTTTTCCAGGCTGTTCTGGCCAGCTTTCTTGGACAGACATGACCTAGTTTCTCCATGAAGCCTTTACCTTTGTGCTTAGGTTTCTGGCCTAATTTGGAAATCTCAGACAGGGAATCTAAGAAACTTCAAGAAAAAGAACAGGAATAATTAACTACACCATGTCTGAAACCCTGAGTCCTGACTCCAAGGACCTTAAGGAAGTGATAGCGAGCCCAACATGTTTTATTCTTTGGAAAACTCCCCCCTCCACCTAATTGCCCTCAGTATGTAAATAAGGAGTGGGAATTTCAAACACAGTGAAGACTCAGCTTCCGTGGAGTGCAGAGGAAAAGGTGTTTCCTGAGCCAGTGTACAATTCCTGAGCCAACACCAAAGAGAGATGGGCACTTGCTTCTTGGAAAACAGCACTGAATTCCAATTAAGAAATATTTGGTCCTAGACAAACCCAAGCTTCACGTGCTTGAGCCCACAGACTTTAAAGGCATCTCGATCTAATCATGTGCCCCTCTGCAGAGAAGTCTGACTTTCAGAGCTCACAGTTTGACCAAGAATCCCAGAAAATCCATTGATACTCCTACCAAGCACTTGTGAGCCAGAGGCAGTGAACACAAAAATCCCACAAAACAATTTCACCAGAGCCAGTCAGTCCCATGATTCCAGGGACACACAGGACACCTGAGCCAGGTAAAGGTGTCCATACATGGGAGGACAATGGAAAATCCAGAATCATCTCCCAGAGTAGAGACTACAGGTAGTAGTAGTCAGTGCTCCTAAATCTCATAGGTACCCAGGTCAACATCTTCATAGAGGAACTTGTCTCCTGGTTGCAGCTTTAATTACTTCCCTCTCACCATTATCCCTATTTTACCAGTACCCGAGGCACACAGGGTACTGGTATTGCAGTGGCTGTGCCAAAGGCAGTCACAAATCACACTGCACGTCTATGTTCCACCTTACTTCCATTTAAAACATCCAAGCCCCAAGATACAGGTCCACAAAACTACCACCTAAGCCTGAAGATATCACTGATGCCTCCAAATTCACCATGAAATGGCACCTGAAATCCAAGTCCACCAACTTAATGATGTGGGTTGGAGTAAATTGTATAATCACAGTCTCTCAGTGGTTTGATGAGATCTGCAAGGGTTTTAGCAAGAGGGGACCAAGGCTGCTTCCCTCATCTCCTTCCCAGGATCCCAGCAGTCAGGCCATCCTGGGAGACTCCACAGAAGTCCCAGCCTTGAAGCAATGCTGAATTACACTGAAGACCCCTCAGACATCCATGACCTCTCCTCTCAGTTTCCAGAAGCCCCACTTTCCCTGCTCCACTGCCTGACTGGGTTCATTGCAGCCTGCACTAAACACCTTGCTTTGCACATCATTCAAATGCAGCATTTCAGCTGTCAGCTGGGATATTTCAGCTGGAGTGTTTCATGAGGTTTGTCTCAAAATGCAAACCAGAAGAGTCCAACGCAGTTAACCCCTCCTTCCAAGGGAAAGGATCAAGATCTAATTCTTAGAACACTCATCTCTCAGTTCTTTCCTCGTATTAGTAAAAATGAGTAGATCCATCATCTCCAACAGTAGATTCTTCCTATTGGGAAAAAACTCCTTCCCAGTTAAACTACAGCAAATTTAGAGAGCCAGTTTCCTAATTTATTCAAATATTTAGAAAGCCAAGAATGCTTTTTTCCCATTTATTTTTCCTGAAACAACTAAAATGATGGACACATACTGGGTAAAACCACCCCATGAGACATCCGATAAATAAGACCTGACACTGAAAACAGCAAGAACAATGTTTAAGTTCCATGTTCAGAGCTCCTCCTGCACGTTACCCACCACAGTATCAGCAGAGCTGACCTCTGCCTGGTAATTCCCAGGTGTTTGCTTTAGAAACCTGAGAGCACATCCTGTGCTGCTCCACAGTGACAAACAGCAGCAAGGTCACAGGGAAGCAAAGATGGTTGTTGCAGCTGCCAGCTCATTAAACAGGGCTTTTAATTAATGGAGGAGTGTAGTAACTTGCTTTTGAAACCTCCTAGGTACAGAATGAAATTCGCTTCCCTAGTTTTTTCCTGGGAGAGAGCAAGGCCAACCAACATTTTACTCAGAAACACTTTTTTTTTCCCCCTGTAAAGCACAGCAGAAAACGGGGTGTAGTTAAGAATCACAGAATCACAGAATGGTTTGGGTTGGAAGGGACCTTAAAAATCACCTAGTTCCAATTCCCCTGCCATGGGCATGGACACCTCCCACTAGACGAGGTTCCTCCGAGCCCCGTCCAACCTGGCCTTGGACACCTTCAGGGACAGGGTAAGCACAACACTTTCAAGGGAGAAAAATGTCCCCAAATCTCTCTGTACCTCCCTAATAAATGCTAATTATGCTTCACAGATGAAACCCAACCAAGGCCTCAAACATGCAAACATATAAGCATCATCAGGGCTAGGCTTCGCGAACGAAGATTTGGGAAGGCACTATCCACATTTGCTGCAGGCACGCTGGTGGCTTATGAGGCCAATACGCGACAGACATATCCGATTGCAAAAGGCGCAGCAGAAAGACTCCTTAGATGCTGTATTTTGCAAGAAACGGTTCTTTCTGCGTTGCCTTTTTTCCTCGAGAGTTATCCTGAGTGAGTTCTCAAAGGAGACAGCTGCGTTATAGATGGTGTGTCTCCAGGTCTCCCGATTGGAGGCCAGAGTAGACCAGTTATGGTGATCAATATGGCCAAGGCTGAGATGTTTTTTCAGGGAGTCCTTGAATCTTTTCTTCGGGGCTCCTCTCATGCGGCAGCCAGTGGCAAGTTCACCATAGAGAAGGATCTTAGGGAGGCGGTGGTCCTTCATCCTTGAGACGTGCCCTGCCCATCGCAGCTGCGTTCTCAGTAACATGGCCTCAATACTAGTGACTGCTGCTTGCTCTAGTACAGATGTATTGGTCACATAATCTGACCAGCGGATGTTAAGGATTGTACGGAGGCAGCGTTGATGGAAACGTTCTAGGAGACGCAGGTGGTGGCGCTACATGACCCACGATTTGGAGCCGTATAGGAGAGTAGACAGCACTATGACTCTGTAAACACCGATCCTGGTGCTTTTCTTTAAGTGTTTATTAAGCCATACTCTCTTGTGGAGTTTTCCAAAAACATCATATGCCTTAGCTAACCTGTTGTCTATCTCTCCGTCGAACTTACCATCTGAGGAGATGAGGCTACCAAGGTAATTAAACTGTTGGACTGATTTGAGCTCTGATTGGCCAATGGTGATGTGGGGATGATGGGGGACTTCCTGAGGTGCAGGTTGATGGAGGACCTCTGTCTTCTTTAAGTTGACTTCCAGCCCAAAGAGCTCAGCAGCATCTGCAAAGCAGGATGTTAAACGCTGCAGGGCTGCTTCTGTGTGGGCAACAAGGGCAGCGTCATCAGCATAAAGCAACTCCCGGACAAGATGGTTTAAGGTCTTGGTGTGGGCCTTCAGACACCTTAGATTGAATAGACTTCCATCAGTACGGTATCGAATGTAGATACCGTCCTGATCATCGAGGTCTGCTGTGGCCCTTTGGAGCATCATGCTAAAGAAGACGGTGAATAGGGTAGGAGCGAGAACGCAACCTTGTTTCACACCATTCTTAATTAAAAAGGGTTCAGAAAGTGTGTTGCCATATCTGACTTGGCCGTGCTGATCCTGATGGAGTGAGATGATCATTTTAACTTGGCGGGACAACCTAAACGTTCCAAAATCTGCCACAGACCTTTTCTGCTCACAGTATCAAAAGCCTTGGTGAGGTCGACAAAGGTTATATAGAGACCTTTGTTCTGTTCCCTACACTTCTCTTGCAGTTGTCTGAGGACAAATACCATGTCTGTGGTGCTCCTGTTGGCTCTGAAACCACATTGACTTTCAGGTAGAATTCCTTCTGCTAGAGTGGGTATTAGTCTGTTCAAGAGTATTCTTGCCAGGATTTTGCCAGAAATGGAGAGCAGAGTAATACCACGATAGTTTGAGCAATCTGATTTAGTACCTTTCTTCTTATACGAAGTGATGATGACAGCATCATGAAGGTCTGAAGGTAGTTCACCGAGCTCCCAGCAGCGCACCACAGACTCGTGAAATTTGGTGTGGAGGGCAAGGCCCCCATGTTTCCAGACTTCAGGTGGGATTCCATCAACCCCAGCTGCCTTGCCGATTTTTACCTGCTGTATGACCTTGAGGGTTTCTCCTAAAGTGGGGGCAGTATCCAATTCATACTTTACTGGTTGTTGTTTGATGGACTGAATTGCTGAATCTTGGACTATACGGTTGGTACTGAAAAGAGTCTGAAAGTGTTCAGACCATCGATTCAGAATGGAGGTTTTATCTGTTAGAAGGGTTTGACCATCAGCACTGAGTAGAGGGCTTTGGACCTGGTATGTAGGCCCGTATGCTCTTTTCAAGGCCTCACAGAAACCTTTGTGGTCACCTGTATCTGCGCATAATTGAGTTTTTTCAGCTAGATCGATCCACCAATTGTTCTGGATGTCACGGAGTTTCTGTTGGAGCCTGCTGCAAGCGAGACGAAAGGCTGTTTTTCTTGCGTGACAGGATGGTAGTGCAAGGTGTGCTTGGTGGGCGGTTCTCTTCTTCCTCAACGAGTCTTGGATTTCTTGGTTGTTTTCGTCAAACCAGTCCTTGTTCTTCTTGAGGGAGAACCCTAAGGATTCTTCAGAGGAATGCAGGATGCTGTTTTTAATATGAAGCCAGATTGTTTCAGGAGAGGAAACTGTGGGAATGTTTTTGAGCCTAGTTTGAAGGTTTGCCTGGAAACTGTCTCTTACTGTGGCTGGTTGGAGATTGTTAACTTGGAGTCTTCTCCTTGGGATGTTGCCCCTCTTTGGTTTGAATTTGAGCTTAAAATTGAGTTTACAGCGCACAAGCCGATGGTCTGTTTGGCATTCTGCGCTGGGCATCACACGGGTATGGAGGACATCGCGGGCATCTCTCTGTTGCACCAAGACATAATCAATGAGGTTCCAATGCTTAGAACGGGGGTGCATCCAGGTTGTCTTCGGACTATCTATCTGCTGAAAGATAGTATTAGTGACAGTGAGTTGTTGCTCCGCACAGAATTCTAGCAGAAGTCGACCATTATCGTTGCAGTTTCCAACACCATGCTTGCCTAATACTCCTTTCCAGGCTTCAAAATTCTTGCCTACTCTGGCATTGAAATCACCAAGGATAATGATCTTATCGTCTGCAGGAACCTTTTGGGTAAGGAGGCGCAGGTCAGCGTAAAATTTATCTTTTTCAGCAGGGTCAGCTTGGAGAGTTGGGGCATATATACTAAAGATGACAACATATTGCTTGTTGTTTAGCGGAAGGCGTAGGGAGATAATGCTGTCAGAGTGACCTGTCGGCAGATTTTCGAGTTTAGGGACAATGGAGTTTTTGATCATGAAGCCAACTCCTGAGAGGTGTTTTTCGGTTCTGGGCTTGCCTGACCAAAAGAGTGTGTAACCGGCACCATGTTCTCTGAGGCTGCCTTCTTCATGAAGGCGAACTTCACTGAGAGAGGCGATGTCGATGTTGCTCATGGGCAATTAGGGCAGACCGACGCTCAGGAGGTCCACTACCCGCAGAATCGAGCATGGTTCTGATATTCCAACATGCTAGAGTTAATTTAGGTACACCTTTGGAGGCAGGTGCATGCCTTTGTCTTTTGCTCTTTGTGCGACCGCATTGGCAGAAGATGCCCGTTGGCCTGCGGTTAACCAACCAGGTGAAAGTGGAGATGAGCTTTGTTTAGGCCACCTTTTCTAGGTCCCTCTCCGAGTGGAGCAAGCAGTGCTGTCCTTGAAAAGGCTGCTTGGTCGTTCAGGGTGCTGCCCCAAGAGACTGTCATTCCGGTCAGTCTCAAATGACCAATATCCTGAACCGCCTGCATGCAGGGTTGGGTCTGCGGCTCCCAGTGCACCTTTCACCTGCCATTTCAACCCTCGCCCGTCACTACAGGACTTTTTGCATGTGGGTAAGGCCTTCAAGCCTGCGCAGTGGATTTTTTAGGTGAGACACAGTGTGCGCGGAACTGAACCCACCCTTTAATCCTGAGGTTCATCTGCCAGGGCCGAGCGAGCTTGGATGGTGGTAGTGAGGTCCTCAGGACGTAGGTTTGATTAGAGTGACCTTCTCTTAGATGGATGGCCTTACAGGGCTAAGCGAGCTCCATCTACCCGGGTTTGGGATTGGAGTTGTCCTTCTCCTAGGATGACTGCCAGGAGGCCAAAGAGCTCATCCTGCCCAAGAATGTATTAAATCTGGTCCTACGGTTTTGATCTGTCTGGCATGGGCGACCCTACTGGAGGCATGTACCATACAGTTTGCAACCACACAGGGGAACGGAGACTATGTTCCTATTAGAGCGCCTTGAGCAAGTCTTTCATTTCCTGCTTTATTATCACCTACCTATAAATAAACTGGAGGAGGTACCCAGGGACAACCCTTTGTCCTGTCCACCGTTTCAGGATGTAACAGAGCAAACCAAGTATATCCAGAACATGCCGAGCCTGGGCAGTAGCCACAGGAGAAAACCAGACAGACAGAACAAACAAAGCAAACATTCTGACCCCAGTACCCAACCAGGCAGGGGTGCCTTTTATTGGCCCCAGCCTGGCGGGGCTCCCCATTATTCTAAAAGAACCTACTATCCACCCTGACCTTATCCTATCCCCACTGTGTTTCCACATATCTTCAGGCACACTACTCACCTGCGACATTACATACGGGATTGTACCACTCTCCCTCCTGCTAGTCGGCGGACCACCACGGCCTGCTTGACACACTACGGTAATCCCCCCCCCAACCCCTCCCCCCCAACCCTGGAACGCCAAACCTCTGTGTGCTCCGAATCTTCCTTCTCCTCTTTAATGGAGGTGCAGCACCTACCGGCAAGGCTCCCCCTGTTTCACCTCTCTCCTGGAACGGCTGTGGTCAAGGGCTCAACCGCCCCGGCTCAAGCCCCAGCCGCCGCAGGAACGGCCCCCGGCCGCGGAGGGAGGGTCCCGGCCACGAGGTTCGAGGCTCGGGAGCTCCCCCCCAGCAGGGGCTTCCGCTCCGCGCGGCGGAGGTTCAAGGCTCCGCGTATAAGCATATGGCTAAATCTAAGCAACGCAGGCCAAGAACTACTCAAATATGCAAAGTCTTTTAAATATTTGTGCTTGTTCTGAGCCAAAGCTTAACCCTTAACCTGACATGGTCCACCACTACACCATGTCCTTAAGCACCACTCTACATGTTTTTTGAACAATTCCATGGACTCCATCACTTCCCTGGGCAGCCTGTTAAATGCCTGAACATCCTTTCTGTGAAGCAATTATTCCTAATATGCGTTCTAAACCTTCCCTGGCACAACTTGAGGCCATCAGCTATAGAGTCATGGCTGTATCTGTCCTTCCCAGCTGAATACTCTTTCTCCAGCTGGTGTTTCTCTCTCGTGGTTTGAGTGCTACAACTTCTCCACTGAGGGCACAAAACTCTCATTGCAGGACATACACTCCAGGTAACCCAAACACAGCCAGAGCAGCTTTTCTGCAGCTATTGAACGCTTCCATGGGTGGGATTAAGCCATACCATAAGGTGGCCATCAAGACAGGTTTGTCTTTAGCCAGCACATCTAAATATGTGCAGCCTGGCCAGGGGTTGCTTTCCAGCCATGCAGGAGCGCTGTGCCATGGGACAGGAGAGATCCAAATGCCCTTGGGCATCCATGGGCAGTCTGGGCACTGCCTACAGCCACACCAGCTCGGCAGGGAGCTGGGAATCTGCTACAGAGCCACTGAGGCTGCTAGTTCTCTTTCAGGCAGATGAAAGTGGTCTCAGGTGAGACGCAGACGTGCCTGACGACTCCGAAGCTCTGGGAGAGTTGGTAGGAGCTGAGTTCTTTGAAAAGCTGGCTGAGCTCCCGGGTGCTGCGTGCTTCTACAAAAAATGGCTCAGAGTATATGATTAAGCCCTTATTTCTTTCTGTCTCCTTACTGCCCAAATAACTCAATTACCCTTGCCCTGAGAGGCTGTGGGTGAGAGCAGAAGAGGCATTCAAAGCACAAAAGGCTGGGGTTGTGCTGCTTTGTTGTATTTTAGCTCTCAAACAGTCTCCTGTGTGGTTATTAACATCATTAAGTGTTACTCTGGCAGGAGAGCTGCTAGAGAAATGCTGTGATTTACCTTTGCAGCAATGGGTATCCAGAATCTACCTATTAGCAGCAAAACTTGGTTTCTTCTATGTGCAGAATTTTCTGCTCACTTTTCCTGCTGGGTTTTTCTTGTGTGAGCCCCACGGTGTTTTACAGCATTAATACTAATGCATAATTGTAGCAACCTTTTTTTTAGGCAGTGAAAACCAAGTAATAACTGAAAATAGCTTTTATTTCTAGGTTTCTTTAAGAGGGCAGGCTATGAAAACACAAGAGCTATGCTTACTCTTCTAGGAAGATGTTACTTTGAGACCAAAATTACCTCAAAGGGTACAAAAATTCCTATTTTTTTCAGCTGGGACCTGAGATGACCAAGGGGCAGAGTTTTATATGAAACAGGTGTCCGGTTTTAGCACTGCAAGGTGCAATGTCCATGTCCTTACCTTCAAGGACACCGTGGTTGAGGGTGAAACACGGGTTCACCTCCTCAACTTGGTAAGTACAGTGCTCTACTCAGTGTGCTGGTGGCTGCTCCAAGAGCCAGATGAGATGCCTGTACACCAGAATGCCTTTTCCTTTCATTTCTGAACCCTTCTATCACACTATTCATTAAAAAAGCTGCTGTGCTCATTTAAAAAAAAAAAGTTTTCTTAGACGAGGTCCTGATCCATCCCACTTTCCATGGAACTTAAATCCAACAGCTGGTGGCATTTTCTGATCATCTGACATCACACCTGGCCACAAACAATCCCTAATGAAGTTCAAGGCTCCTGATAGTTCTCTCAGAATCATCCGGCCTTGAGCCATTTCAGAGGGGGAATCTGTATCAGCAGAACTGTTGGAAATCCTCATTATTCCTTATCCAATGTTTAACCCAGCTGCATGTTAGGAGATCTGTGTGTGCAAAATTACAGGGAACGTGCTGCTTTCCCCAGATCCAGGCACACAGCATTCTGTTTGAGGGTTTTTTTTCCCCCCCAATTTTTACAGGGTCCATGTTACTGCCAGTGAGTCCTGTAACACTTTAGTGCAAAATACTACTTCACACAAAACAGTTGTGCTCCTTTTAAACCAATTTTGGCACATGCATGTGGGTATCAGTGTGTAAAAAGTAATAGGGTAGCATAAGAAAAATAGGTAAGACAGTGAAAACAACTAGCCAAACAAGGAATAAAACTGCTTTGGTCAGAACCTGGGTAATGGGCTGTTTAAGTAGATGGAAGAGCCTCCATCACACACAGCAGTGTACAGTGACCAGACAAAACAGGGGTCAGTGGCTTCTCAGCTCTCAGTTAAGAAAATACAGCAAAGACTGTGACAGGGTCCTGCCAAACAAGACAGAGACTTGATGAATTCACATCTGTGCCTAGGAGAGCTCCATGAATAATGCTCAGACAATGAGGAAATAGGGTGAATGCTTTATTTTCCCAGTCATGGCTACAGCAGATTGCCTGGAGCTGTGTGAAGGCTGGGTGCTCAGTGGTTAGCTCAGCCTCTTTGACATGTAAATAAAATTAAACTTGCAGGAGTCATCAGACAAGACAGTGATTAAAACTCTGGGCTGAGGAGAGAGAGCTCCCAGGACCGCCCCCACACACACACTGGTAGTATCTGCAGGTTGTCGACTTAAAGGCACAGACATGTCTAAGGACAGTTGACCCTGAAACTATGACAAAAACTATTTCCAAATTCACAAGAAGTCTATTTGAAAACCTGCCCTCTCACATAAATAGTTCTTTTTATTTGCAGGTAACCCTGAGCCATCAGCTCTGGGCAGCGTGCCATGCTCTCAGGAATTACAGCCCCTCAGGCAGTCGTGTAGCTTTGCCTCTGGCACCCCCTAAATAGCTTGTGTGGCCTCTTAGTCATTCTGATGCCAACCCCTGCACAAGAATGGGTTTGTTCACCCCTGCCACACAGCAACCTTCGGAGTGAAATCCAGCAGCTGGTTTTAGACAGCTCCCAGGACCTGTCCCACTTCAGGGAGGGTTTTTTAGAGCCTTTTCCACGGGTCTCCCTCCCCTGGCTGTGATCTCCCTCTTTGTCAGCACTGTCAGGTTTGCCCACCTGAAGCCCCCTCCATCTCCTCCCTGCTGCTGGAACTGCTGAGGTCAGTTCTGGACTCGGTGGTGCCTCCAGCACTGAACCACCCCAGGAGGAACCAGGACCTCAAGGATACCTGGAGGAAAATGACTGGATGCTTTTCAGAAGCAATGAAGTGCCTTTTTTCTTCTTCACAGCATCCAGGATGTCAGACTGCTTTGTGCTACATGTCCATTTTGTTCTTGTTGTATTGGTGTACTTTATATTTGCATTCCTTTTTTTTTTTTTCACTTGTGTTACTGTTTTCCATAAAGTATCTACCATTCTTGTGTACAGACACACTGAGGTGCCACGATCACTGTGTATTTCAAGAAAATCAAGTGCCCTGCAGTGACCTGTGTGTCCAAGATGCTTCCTCAGCCCTTCTGTGGAGCTGCAGGGGCAGTGCCTTTGTGCAGAGGAGGAGGGAAGAGATTCCCAGCCCAGCAGCAGGGCCAGGGCCAAGGGCTCCTGCTCTTTCCACAGCTGCTCTTTGCAGCTCCCCACTCCCCTTGCCAGCCCTGCTGTGGGTGCAAGGCCTGAGTGCTCCGGCAGCTTGGTCACAGTCCTGCTGCGTGTCCGTGCTGGGATCACAGGCAGGGACAGGCCCTGGCACTGCTGGCACAGTTTGGGGGCACAGCGGGAAACAGGGTCTGACTGGGGCTGTCCAAGCACCGTCCCCAAGGAGCACAGCTTGGTGTCGGGGCAGGGGAGGGTCAGGGACAATCGGCCAAGGTCCCTCAGTCCTTCCTGTGCTCTGGGAGGGATGGGAAAGGGGATCAAAGGAGCCAGTGGGTGTCAAATGCCCCCAGATCTCAAGGGACAGGCTCGCGGCTGAAGGGATGGAGAGCAGCCCTGCATCCGAGGCCATGGGGATAGTGGGGGATGAAAAGTAGGATGGGAGCCAGCAATGGGAGCTCACAGCCCACAACCCCCCCGTGTCCTGGGCTCATCCCACAGCGTGGGCAACAGGGGAGAGGGGTTCTGCCCCTCTGCTCCGCTCAGCTGAGACCCCACCTGCAGTGCTACCTCCAGCTCTGAGGTCTCACCTGAGCAGAGCAGAGGGGCACATTCCCCTCCTCCCCTGCCCCCGGGATGAGCCCCGCACATGAGGGGTTTCCGGGCTGGCTCGTGTCCCATTTGTCACCCACCAGCACCCCCAGAGCCCTCTCCCAGCAGGGACTTCCATCCCTTCCTCCCCCAGCCTGCACCGATCCCGGGGGTTGCTCTGACCCGGCTGCACCACCTTGGTCTTGTCCAACCTCAGCAGATTCCCGTGTGTGTCGGGAAACGGGGGGAAGGGGAATTCACCCGACTCTTGGAGATTTGTTTGTCTGGTGGTGCCCCAGGGAAAAACAAAACCCTGTCAGTCCCATCTAGTCTGTCCCATATTCCACCCAGGAACCCTCCACCAAACAGATCCACAATGAGGTGGGGGGAATTCCAAGGCCCTTTTTCGGGGACTGACACGTCACAGCCAAAGGAAAACCCCTCAGTGGATATTTCCACCAGTTACTCCAGCATTGACAAAACTGGCAGCACCTTTATAAAGGACTTCCTCCAACAGTCTGTGGAATAACACTCTTTATTAATACAAATTGGCACAGGTTAAAGGTTCGTGGTCGTCAGGGACAGGGTCTGGCTGCAAAAACACTCTTTGAACAACGTCAAAATTGTTAAAGCAAAGTAAAGCACAAATTCTAAACCAAACCAAACAGGCGCCACCTGTTCCTTGCTGGTTGATGGATCCCAGTGTTCCCAGTCCCTCCCAGTCCTTCCCAATCCATCTCTTACCCCTGTAACCCCCTCCCAGTCCCTCCCAGTGACCCCGTTATCCCCTCCCAGCTGATGTGTCTCCACTTGGTCACCTCTCTGGCAGTGGTTGCCGGCGCCGCCTGTTCCCTGCTCCCAGTCCCACCAGTCCCTCCCACTCCTTCCCAATCCATCTCTTATCCCTGTAACCCCCTCCCAGTGCCCCAAGTCCCTCCCAATGCCTCCCAGTGCTCCCAGTCCTTCCCAATCCATCTCTTATCCCTTTAATCCCCTCCCAGTCCCTCCCAGTACCCCATTATCCCTCTCCCAGTGCTCCCAGTGCTCCCAGTGCTCCCAGTGACCCCGTTATCCCCTCGCAGCTGATGTGTCTCCAGCTGGTGACGGCCCTGGCCGCAGTTGCCGATGCCGCCTGTTCCCTGCTCCCAGTCCCTCCCAATCCTTCCCAATCCATCTCTTACCCCTCTAACCCCCTCCCAGTCCCTCCCAGTGCTCCCAGTGACCCCATTATCCGTGTCCCAGGCCATGTGTCTGCAGCTGGTCACTGCCCTGGCCGCGGTTGCCGGTGCCACCCGTTCCCTGCTGACCGAGGGCTCCCAGTCCCCCCAGTCCCTCCCAGTGGTCCCAGTCCCTCCAGTGCCTCCCATTCCCTTCTCTTCCCAGTCCCTCCCACTTCCTCCAGTGTCCCTCATTCCCTTCCCAATCCCTCCCAGTGCTCCCAGTGACCCTATTACCCTCTCCCAGTCCCTCCCAGTGCTCCCAGTTCCCCTGTTTCTCCACCCCAGGTGATGTATCTCCAGCTGGTGATGGTCCTGGCCGCGGTTGCCGGTGCCGCCTGTTCCCTGCTGGCCGAGGGCTCCGGGGCGGCCGCGGGCTCCGGGATCCTTCCCTTCACCGCCGGCGGCTTCATCTCCCTGGGCACCGTGTCCGTCATTCCCAAGATCCTGCGGAATTCCGGCCCGGGGCCGGTGCTGCTGCAGCTGCTGGCAGGCATGGCCATGATGCTGCTCATGGCCCACCACGAGTAGGGGGGAATCCCGGGAAAATCCCTCCTTCCCGACCCTCTGGATCCCAGTGTTCCCATGGGAGCATCCCAGTATTCTGGTGGGAGCGTCCTGCTGGGAATGGGATCCGCAATTCCTGGCTTGGGACCCCAAAATCTCTCCAGGCCTGGGACAAGATAGGCCAGAGCAGTGTCTCCAGTCCTCCTGGAGCAGACAAGCTCAGCCAAGCCAACCCTGGACACCCGTTGCCAGGCCCAGGGGCACCAGACCCAGGGTCACCAGGGTACTTTGCCTTTTACCTGTGCCCAGACCAGCACAGCCATCACATTCCCAGCTGGTTATGTTGTTCCTCAGTCCACAGCAGTGTCTGTGGGTGCCCTTGGCAACACAGGAGGAGCACAGCAGCAGTTCCCAGGGTCTGGGGAAACAAACGGGTTCATGGAGGAGCTGAGCTCTTCTCCTGGGTGCTTCTGCTTCAAGCCCTGCAGAGCCCTGGGGTGCAGCTTTGGCAACTTACCCTTCCTCCTCTGCCTCCTGCCTGCCTCCTGGAAAAAGGCACTCACTGGCATCACAGTGCCTGTGTCTGTCTCCCATCTCATCGAATGCATTAAAGCTCCCCCATGATGGTGGCCTGATGGGAAAAGGAAAACTGATGAGCTCCCTCTGCCCCGGCATCGGGCAGGTGCAGGGTGTCCCTGCCCTTCCCTGCAGGTCACAGTCTGTTTCACAGCAGGAAATGGTGGCCCGTCTCTGGCCACAGATGCAGCAGCTCTGGAAAGAGCAGAGCAGCCCCATCAGCAGCAGCCTCAGGGCCTCCTCCTTCTCCCAGAGCTGCTTGGAAGGGCTGGGCTTTCTTGCTTGGGGTCTGGGTTAAACTCCAGCAAACCCTGCCTGGCACAAATCTCCCTGCTCTTGTCAGGCTCTCTCACCTTCTGTGCCACCCAGGAAACTACATCTAGGATATCCCTTGGGAGAAAGCCAAAGAGTCCTACTTGACCATCATTGTGCTGAAGAAGGTGGCTGGCAAAAAACTGAGACTCACTAATGAGAGAGTGGCAGGGACTGCCTGTCAAAAAATGGAGGGAGCCCACGGAGCAACTCACCAGGCAGAACTCGTGGACACAGAGCCCATTTATCTGAAGTTTTTTTCCCCACAGATGTCCGGGTCGGCCTCTGAAGGGTGACACAGCAGGCATGCTGGAGGGGAGAGAGACAATGGCCCCGGGCATGGCACCTGTGCTGCCCACCCCGACAGCCCCTCTGCCAGGCTGCGGGAGGGGCACTTTGCTCTCACCTGGCTCTCTCCCTTTGGGGGCCTGCTCCTCCCTGTGTGACATGGGACGTGTCAGCGGTGGGTCCCTGTCTCACCGTCCCACCGGTGAGTGCGCCTGGCAGCACCTGGTGCTCTAACACGGCTCCTGTCCTGGCGACTTCTGGATCTGCTGGATGAGTTCGGCGTCCGACGCTGCTGGCGGGAGTGGTGTTGCCTTTGGGAAGTCCTGGCTGCTGTCTCCCTTGGGTTTCGCCTCCCAGTACTTGGTGCTGGTGTGCAGTTCCTGCCATGGGGACTTCTGGACCGGCCGGATGGATTTGGGGTTGGACGTTGCAGGCGGGAGCGGTTTCGCCTGGGGGATGTCCCTGATGGTCTCTGCCTGGGCCTGCGCCTCCCAGGACTTGGTGCTGGCACATGAGTCCTGTCCAGGGGACTTCTGGACTGAAGGTGTGGATTTTGGGCCCGACGTTGCCGACGGGGGTGGTTTTGCCGGCGGTCAGGCCCCCGACTGCTGGAGCAGCTGCTGTCCTCAGTTGCTGGGAAGCTGCTCTGGGATGACCCTGATGTTGCCTGACTGTCAGGGCTGGAGCTGCTCGTCTCTTGTGAGGGAGATTGCAGAGACTGCTCCGATGTTGCCTGGGGGTTGGTACGGTGGTTGCTGGTCTGTGGTGCTGAAGATCCAGGGGATGGCACCTGGATGCTGGGGCTGGGGCTGATGGTCTCCAGTGGTGCAGAACTGGGAGACAACCCTGATAGCACCAGGCTGCCTGTGTTGGGGTTGACGGTCTCGGGTTCCCTGGAGCCATCAGAAGGCTCCAATCCTGACTGTCTGGCCACGCTGACACCAGCAAGCTCTGACTCATCTCGGGAGTCTGTGAGGGGAAGCAGGAATGTCAAGGCCACCCCAGACCTGGGCCAGGATAGGCCAGAGCAGTGCCTCCAGCCCTCCTGGAGCAGACAGGCTCCGCCAAACCCACCCTGGGCACCCACTGCCTGACCCACAGTCACCAGGGTGTTTTGCCTGTTACCTCTCCTCAGACCAGCACAGCCATCACATTCCCATCTGGTTATGCTGTTCCTCAGGCCAGAGCAGCGTCTGTGAGTGCCCTCGGCAGCACAGGAGGAGCACAGGAGCAATTGCCAGGGCCTGGGGAAGCAAACGGATTCATGGAGGTGAGGACAAAGTGTCCAAAGCGTGGGATTATCTGGCTGAGCTCTTCTCCTGGGTCCTTCTGCTTCAAGCCCTGCAGAGCCCTGGGGTGCAGCTTTGGCAACTTACCCCTCCTCCTCTGCCTCCTGCCTGCCTCCTGGAAAAAGGCACTCACTGGCATCGCAGCGCCTGTGTCTGTCTCCCAGCTCATTGAATGCATTAAAGCCCTCCCATGATGGTGGTCTGATGGGAAAAGGAAAACTGATTAACTCCCTCTGCCCCGGCATCAGGCAGGTGCAGGGTGTCCCTGCCCTTCCCCCTGTGCCATTTCCAGCTCCTGCTGGAAGCTGAACCCGGGACTCAGGGACCAGGGCAGGGCCAGGACTGCTGGGGCAGGCCCTGGCACAGCACAGCACTTGCACCCCCTGTGTTGTGAGCCAGGCAGAGGGACACCAACCTCAAGGGGATTTGGATCCCCACGGTGAACATATCTCTTATAAATGCCTCATCATTTCTGCAGAGGGGGCACTGGAAGGAGAAACGACCAGCATGCAGAGCCTGTCCCTGCAGGAGAAACACAAGCAGCAAGAGTGAGGCCCTGGTGCTGCTGAGCCCCTGCTGTGCCCCTCAGGGTGACAGAACCACTCCTACTTGGATGCAGTCCCTGTGGAACCAGGTGGTTTTGCAGGCTGGGCACACCAGGGTGTTGAAGGTCTTTCTGTCCTCCACAGGCTCCATGCAGATGAGGCATTGGGTGCCTGGCTCTGGTGTCGCCTCCACTGCCTGCTCTGGGCTGTGTGCGGGGCAGAAGGCCCTGGGGGGAAAAGGGGTGGGTGAGGAGAGAAGTGCTGGGCCCTTCCCTGGTGGTGGTGAGGAAGGGACAGCAGGTACCTGAATGGTCTGCAGAACTGGGTGACACAGCCTCCCTGCTTGGCACAGGGCAGGTGGAAGCTCAGGTCACAGTTTCTTCTACAGCAGGAAATGGTGGCCCCTCTCTGGCCACAGATGCAGCAGATCTGGAAAGAGCAGAGTAACCCCATCAGCAGCAGCCTCAGGGCCTCCTCCTTCTCCCAGAACTGCTTGGAAGGGCTGGACTTTCTTGCTCGGGTTTTGGGCTAAGCTCCAGCAAACCCTGCCTGGTACAAATCTCCCTACTCTAGTCAGGGTCTCACCTGCTGAGCCGCCAGGGAGACTACAGCTCGGATCTCCCATGAGGGAAGACACCAGAGTCCTCCTCGATGAACCGGGCGGTCAGGAAAGTTGGTGGCAAAAAACTGCAGGAAAATGACACTCACTGATGAGGAGAGAGTGGCAGGGACTGCCTGTCAAAAAGTGGAGGGAGCCCACAGAGCAACTCACCAGGCAGAACTCGTGGGCACAGAGCCCATGTATGAAGAGTTTTTCCCCACAGATGTCCAGGTTAGCCTCGGATCGCTGACACAGCAGGCATGCTGGAGGGGAGAGAGACAATGGCCCCAGGCATGGCACCTGTGCTGCCCGCCCCGACAGCCCCTCTGCCAGGCTGAGAGGGGGGCACTTTGCTCTCACCTGGCTCCCTCCCTCTGGGGGCCTCCTCCTCCCTGTGTGACATGGTGACTGTCAGCAGGGAGTCCCTGTCCTTGGAACACCGAGGTCTCCTCCAGGTGCTCCTCCACTGTCTGTGCAAAAGAAGCGAGAGGCGTTTGCAACAGAGGGGCAGAGCCCGGGGGGTTAGGGCCCCCCTACTGCCCCTGACTCCTGTCTCTGTCCGCCTTCTCCTCCTTTTTTCCTATCCACTGTAGCCTCGTCAAAATGCTCCTTCACTGAGTCTGAGAAGGGCGAGGTGACTGTAGCTGCAGCACAGGCCAAGAGCCCCAAGCTCTGAGGCTCTCCCTGGGCAGCGCTGTCCCTCCTCTTCCTTCTCCTCTCGTTGTCAGGTAACACTGATACTGGGCCCGAGCCCAGAGTCCCGTTTTGTGCCCTTGGCCCCACGGGTCACAGTGGCCACTGTGACCTCAGCACCCTGCACCTGAAATATGGGCAGGGATGGCCCCAGCCCCCACCACCCAGTGTGAGGCGGCCCCTTGGCAACCGAGGTTCCGCAGCGGGTCCCGAGCCCTCGGTAACCACAGAGCCGGGGCGGCTGCTGCTGCTGCAGCAAGCGCAGGGTCAAATGCCAGGCCCTGGGGCAGCCACCGAGGACTGTTGGGCAGCCACTGCTGCACGAAAAGGGCTGTTCAGGCAGTGCCACTCCAGGGCTCTGGCCCTGGCCAAGGCAAATCTCTGCTCCTGCCCCTGGCACAGGGAACACTGCCAGCACATCAGGGATGCTGATTCCCCAGTAGAGGAGCCTGAGGACTGCAGGAAAGCCGACATCACTCCAGTCTTCAAAAAGAGCAGCAAGAGGGACCCAGGAAATGACAGGCCCAATACGGTCACCTCCATCCCCAGAAAGGGGACAGAACAGCTCATGCTGCATGTCATCTCTAAGCCTGTGGAATAAAAGGAAGGGAAAATCATGCTTGACCAGTCTCCTAGCCTTCTGGGCTGGAACGATTGGCTGGCTAGATGAGGGGAGAGCAGTGCCTGTTGTCTGCCGTGACTTCAGCAAGGCTTTTGACCCTGCCTCCCAGAAGACCCTCACAGGCAGTTCAGGAAGTGTGGCTTAGATGAGTGGACACTGAGGGGGTTGAGACCTGGCTGAATGGCAGAGCTCAGAGAGTTGTGAGCGCGGGGCTCAGTGCTGGGGCCAGCCTTGTTTGACCGGTTGCCCAGTGACCTGGCAGAAGGGACGGAGAGCACCCTCAGCACGTTTGCTGATGGTATGGGACTGGGAGGAGTGGCTGAGGCACCACAAGGCTCTGCTGCCGTCCAGCGAGTCCTGGGCAGGTTCAAGCATTGGGCACAGAGGCACCTAGTAAATAGCAAAAAAATCCGGTAGCTGGGTCTTTGTCTCGCTGCCTGAATTCAGGCTGGCAGGCAGATTTTAAACCAGCACAGGACATAGCTGCCCCTTGTGTAAGTACCACACTGCAGCGCAGATTAGAGCCGTAGAAGGGTAGAAGGCTTGGGGTTGGGAGAGCCCTTTAAAGGTCACCCCTTGCAAATCCCACAGCCTCGGGGCTTCCACAGGCAGCCCCAGGGCTCTGGGCAGGGCACAGTCCACAGATGTGCCTGGGGGACAAGGCTCCTGTGCTGGAGCCTCTGTGGAGCTGCTGGGAGCCGGATGTTTTTCCCTGAGCTGGTTGGAAGGGATGGGGTTTCTTTCCTGGGGTCTGGGCAGAGCGCAGCTCTGATGTCCTGTCCCACTTGGCAGGTTTGGGGAAAGGTCGATGGGAAATCTCTGGATGGTGCACGGGGCAGTTTTTGCCTCCAGGGCAGCGAAGCCCAACCCGCGGCGCTCGCCGTCCTCTCCTGCGCTGCGTTCCCGGGACCCTCCCCCGCTCGGGCCCACGATCATTTCAGTGCCCAAGTTCGGAGCCCGCGCTCCCCTCAGTGCCAGAATGTTCCCGACGCTTTTCCCGGGCTCTCCCTCGTGCCCGAGCGCCGCCACTCCAGCGCCGACCGCGGCCGTTCCCAAAGTGCCGACCGTGTGCGGGGAGGGCGGGAAGGCTCGGGGCGACTGAGTGCGGGGGCTGCCCCGGGCAGAGCTCCCCCTGCGATCCCAGCGCACTCCCGGCGGGCAGTTTGGAGCCAGGCAGCCATTCCTGCGGGCTCTTGGAGCGGGAAGCGGTCGCCGCTGGGTCACAGCGCACAGATGTGCCTGGGGAAGAGGCTGCCCCGGCAACACTGCCGTGCGCGGGCAGCGGGGGCCGCCCTGAGGGGAACCCCGCCATGGCACCGCCGGGGCCGCCCTACACAGCCGGGCTGCGGCTGCCCACACCTGAGGGGAACCCCGCCATGGCACCGCCGGGGCGCTCCTGCCCCCGGGCCGCCGGCAGCAGGGACAGGACGGGGCTGCCAACACCCCGCCAGTGCTTCCCTGCCTTCAGTGCATCAAGGCGGTGGCACCGCTGGATTGCAAAACATTCCAAACGTCTCCCTTGCAACACCAAGGGGAAACCACAGAATAGGAAGGAAAGGAAAGCTGTGCCAAAAGCCAAGGGGGATGAAAGGGAAACCTGCGCAAAGATACTGCTAAGCCTTGGGCTTTGCAATTAGCCTCCAATGTCTCAGGTGAAACATTAGGATGAAACAATCTGCTAAACTCTACAACATCCAAAGTACCACTTGCCTAATTTTGCAAATGCGTAAAAATATTTTAAAAAGCAATCCTATACATTTATTGAAGGGATTTGATAAAGGGATTTGATATGTTGCTGACAGAACCAGTTTCACGTGTGTGATGTCCTTGATGCTTCCTGGCTGGGGGTGCATCTCCCAGCACTTGGCGCTGCCACACGACTCCTGTCACGGCAACTTCTAGATTGGCTGCATTAATCTGGGGTCCGACGTTGCTGGCGGGACTGGTTTTGCCTTTGGGATGTCCTCGATGCTTCCTCCCAGTGTCCTCCCAGTGTCACCAGTGGGGTCTACTGTCACCAGTGACCTCCCTCAGTGTCACCAGAGGGGTCTGTGACCATCCCAGTATCACCAGTGACCCTCCTAGTATCACCAGTGTCACCTTTAACCCCTCCCAGTGTCCCTCCCGGGGGTCTCCCCGCCCTAAGTCCCCCCTCACTCCTCCCCTGGGGGTCTCCCCTTCCCTCTCGCCCCCAAAACACCCCAAAACTCCCCCAAATCCCCCCCAAAACACATCCATGACCAGCACCACGATCCCCGACAGTCGCCCCGCCGACCTCCCCAGCATGGCGGCGCCGGAAGTGACCACCGAGACGGAGGCGCGCACGCCGCGCCGCTCTGCCCGCACCAACTCTATCGTCAGTCCTTCAGCCGGAGTTTTTCGGCTTTCCCCGGGTTTTTTCCCCCTTTTCCCTGATTTTTCCCCTCCCGTAAACACCTGAATCCCATAAACACCTGAATCCCCTCGTGGCATCGCCAAGTCCTGGATTTCACCCTCTGGGCTCGTCCAAATGTTTTCATTTTAATCCACCAACCCCATGGTTTGCTACAACCCTGAATAACAATATTAAGGAAAAAACCACGCCCGAAATTCCCAAAACTCTCTCGGAATTCCGCGATCTGCACGTGTGGATCCCACTCCAACCTCTTGGGATGACCCAGACCCCACATCCTGGATTTTGGGAGGGGGGTGAGGCCGTGTTTTTGGTCCCAAATTGTGGGGGGGGGGGGGGGGAAGTTGGGAATTGTGGATCCCGTTCCTGAGGGGATGATCCCATGGAAAAACCAGGATGATCCCTTGGGAAAATTGGGATATGGCATGGAAAAAGAGACCAGAAGGAGGTGTTTGGGGTGGGAATTGGGGAGGATTTGGGGGTTTCAATTTGGGAATTGTGGATCACATTCCCAAGGGGATGATCCCATAGGAATACCGGGATGATCCCAGATGATCCCATGGGAACACTGGGATCCAGGGGGTCAGGAATGGGAGGTTTTAGGGTGGGATTCAGGGACGATTTGGGGAATTGTGGATCCCATTCCCAAGGGGATGATCCCATGGGAACACTGGGATGATCCCACGGGAAAACTGGGATGATCCCAGATAATCCCAGGGGAACACTGGGATCCAGGGCGTCACTGGGAGCACTGGGGGGCACTGGGAGGGAGTTACTGCGATAAGAGATGGATTGGGAAGGACTGGGAGGGACTGGGAGCACTGGGATCCCTCAGCCAGCAGGGAACAGGTGGCACCTGTGGATTGGTTTGGAGTTTGTGCTTTGCTTTACTTTAACAACAATTTTGAGATTGTTTGAAGTGTGTTTTTGCAGCCAGACCCTGTCCCTGAGCACCAGGAACCTTTAACCTGTGCCAATTTGTATTAATAAAGAGTGTTATTCCACAGACTGTTGGAGGGAGTCCTTTATAAAGGTGCTGCCAGTTTTGTTGATGCCGGAGTAACTGGTGGAAATATCCACTGAGGGGTTTTCCTTCGGCTGTGACATGTCAGTGCCCAAAAAGGGCCCTGGAATTCCCCCCACCTCATTGTGGATCTGTTTGGTGGAGGGTTCCTGGGTGGAATATGGGACAGACTAGATGGGACTGACAGGGTTTTGTTTTTCCCTGGGGCACCACCAGACAAACAAATCTCCAAGAGTCGGGTGAATTCCCCTTCCCCCCGTTTCCCGGCACACACGGGAATCTGCTGAGGTTGGACAAGACCAAGGTGGTGCAGCCGGGTCAGGGCAACCCCCGGGATCGGTGCAGGCTGGGGGAGGAAGGGATGGAAGTCCCTGCTGGGAGAGGGCTCTGGGGGTGCTGGTGGGTGACAAATGGGACACGAGTCAGCCCGGAAACCCCCCGTGTGCGGGGCTCATCCCGGGGGCAGGGGAGGAGGGGAATGTGTCCCTCTGCTCTCCTCAGGTGAGACCCCACCTGCAGAGCTGCCTCCAGCTCTGGGGGTCCAGATCAGGAGGAATGAACCTGCTGGAGTGGATCCAGAGGAGGCCACAAAGATGCTCTGAGGGCTGGAGCCCCTCTGCTCTGGGACAATTGGGATTGTTCAACCTGGAGAAGAAAAGGCTCCAGAGAGGCCTTAGAGCCCCTTCCAGTGCCTCGAGGGGCTCCCTGAGAGCTGCCGAGGGATTTTGGACAAGGACCTGTAGTGATGGGAGAAGGGGGAATGGCTTCCCACTGACAGAGGGCAGGCTTAGGGGGATATTGGGAAGAAAGTTTTCCCTGTGAGGGGGGAGGCCCTGGCACAGGTTGCCCTGAGAAGATGTGGCTTCCCCATCCCTGGAAGTGTCCAAGACCAGGATGAACAGGGCTTGGAGTAACCTGGGCTAGTGGAAGGTGTCCCTGCCCATGGCAGGGGGTGGCACAGGATGAGCTTTGAGGTCCCTTCCCACCCAAACCAATCCATGATTCGATGATTCTGTGCTGAGACAGGTCCCTGTTGTGGGCAGTGACTGTAAACCAGCCCATTATCCCAGTGAAAACCAGGACAACAGGACAGAGACCTCCTGCTGAGTCTGGTCCCCCCCCCCCCCCCCCTCGTGCAGCTACTGAGGGACTCTGGGAACCAGGAACTTGGGAAAGCAGACATAAATGTGGGGAGAACAGGACCCCCTTTTCTCCTCCCCTTTCCCTCTGTGAGTCACCACAACACCTCCCTGTGGGTCACGGCCTGAGGAGAACAGCCAGGCCTCAAATCCATTTGGAACCAGAGGGTGGCAAAAATCCCACAGGAGGGACTGCAGGAACAAGAGGAATTTCCCAGGTGCTCCCAGCCCTGCTCAGAGGGAAGGAAAGAGACAGTCCAGGGGGGATCAGCTGCACCTCAGGCACCCTGTTCACGTCTCTCGTCCATCTCTCTCTCAAACACCAAACTGGGGACATTTCCCTCTTCCAATGAGCTGCTGCTCCCACAGTTTGGAGTGTCCAGAGTGGGATCATTGGTGTTGAGGGGCTGTAAATGCCTCCTTCTTGAGCGGCTTCACCTCCCCTGGGCCCCTCCTCAGTCAACGTTCATGAATTATCCAACAAACGAGGCATGAAGCAGAAAGGGGCACAAGGAAAATCTTCCAGGTCACTGCCGGCTCCTGGGGAAAATCCAAGGCAAAGAGTCAAGTCATTCAGCTGAGATGTTTTCCCAGCTGCCCCACAATGGTCTCTTGTGTCTGGTCAGGGGCCCGTAAGGATGGAAGGTGTTGTGGAAATGTGGCCAAAGGTGAGTGGAGAATTGAGGCTGTGTCAGGTGCCGGGAGCCCCCGCTCAGTGCCTGTCCTTGATCTCTGCCCACGGGGGTCCCAGCACAGAGAGGCCTCTGAGGAGGGTGGGGAGGGAGGGAGAGTGGGGCGGGAAGGTACCATCCTGCTGAGGGACAGCGCTGGGCCCAGGGCAGGGCAGGGCCATCCCTGGGGACAGGGGCACTGGGGCAGCTGTGTCCCAGGGCCAGCCCAGTGTGGAGCCAGAGCCCTACTGGGCTGCCAGTCCCTGGCCCCCCCTGCCTGGGCCAGCTCAGCAGAGCGGGGCCCGGCTGATGCGGGAGGACACGGTGTGCCCAGCTGGGACAGGGGCAGGGCCAGCAAAGGGCATCTGCCCCTCTGGGCTCTGCTCGGGGAGGGCGTGGCTGGACCTGCACCACTTGGGGGCTGCAGTGCCCGCAAATGGGCTGGAGCCGGGCACTGCCACCACCCCAGCACTTCCCTGGGCCCAGCCCTTGTCTGCCAGGGCCAGCATTGCCCAGTGCTCCCCAGTGCCTGCCCAGACTGGAGATCCCAGTCACCCGGCTGTGCCCATTGCCCGTCAGCCCCTTTATCTCCCAACTCCCTGTTTCCATGTGACATCACATCCTTCATATCCTTCCTGTGACATCACAGTCTCCCCTGTGACATCATGTTCTCCTCTGTGGCATCACATCCTCCACGTGACATCACATCCTCCTCTGTGACCTCACATCGTCCCTCTGATATCCCACCCTCTTCTGCGACATCACATCCTCCCCTGTGACATCATGTCCTCCACTGTGACATCACATCCTCTCTGTGACATCTCATTCTCCTCTCTGACGTCACATCATCCCTGTGACATCATGTCCTCCTCTGTGACATCACAGCATTCCTGTGACATCACATCCTCCTCTGTCTTCTCATCCTCCTCTTTGTCATCACACACTCCTCTGTGACATCACATCCTTCCTTTGACATCACATCCTCGTTTCTGAAATCACATCCTTCCTGTCAGTCTTATCCTCCCCTGTGACGTACCGTCCTCCCAGTGACATCACGTCCTTCTCTGTGATGTCACGTCCCTCTATTTGACATCACATCCTTCCGGTGACATCACATCCTTCATGTCTCCTTGTGACATCACATCCTCCTCTGTGACATCACATCCTCCCTTTGATATCACATCCTTCATATCCTCCCTGTGACATTATATCCTCCCTGTTACATCACATCCTCCTCTCTGACATCACATCATTCTTGTGCCATCACATCTCTCCTGTGACATTTCAGCCTCCCCATAACATCACAGCTCCTCTTGTGACATCAAGGGTCCTCTATGATGTAACATGTATCATATGACATCCTACCCGTGACATTACTTTTTTCTCTGTCACATCACATCCTTCATATCCCCTTCTGTGGCATCACATCCTCCTCTGTGATGTCACATCCTCCCCGTGACCTCACATTTTCCCTTTTGACATCAGCTCCTTCCTGTGACATCACATCCTCCACTGTGACATCACATCCTCCCTGTGACATCACATCCTTCATATTCTCCCTGTGACATCACATAGGCCTCTGTGACATCACAACCCCCACTGCGACATCATAACCTTCCTGCGACATCACGTCCTCCTCTGTGACGTCAGAGTCCTGTGTCATCACATCCTTCCCAGGACATCACAGCTCCTCTTGTGACATCAAGGGTCCCCAATGACGTAACATCTGTTGTATGACATCCTTCCTGTGACATCACATCCTTCACATCCTTTCTCTGACATCACATCCTTCACATCCTTCCTGCGACATCACATCCTCCTCTGTGACGTCAGCTCCTCCCCGTGACATCACATCCTCTTCTCTGACATCACATCATTCACATCCTTCCTACGACATCACATCATCCCAGTGACATCACATCCTTCCTGTGACATCACATCTCCCCATGACATCACATCCTCTTCTCTGACATCACATCCTTCACATTCTTTCTGTGACATCACATCCTCCTCTGTGACATCACATCCTTCAAGTGACATCACATTCATCTTGTGTGATCCCATCCATCCTCTATGACATCACATCCTCCTCTGTGACTTCACATCCTTCACATCCTTTCTGTGACATCACATCCTCCACAGAGACATCACATCCTCCCCTGTGACGTCACATCCTCCGTGTTACATCACATCCTTCATACCCTCTCTGTGACATCGCATCTCCTTCTGTGACATCACATCCTCCACTGTGACATCACATTCTCTCCTGTGACATCCCATCCTCTCTGTGACATCTCATCCTCCTCTCTGACGTCACATCATCCCTGTGACATCACCATTCTTCTCTGCGACATCCTCATGTCCTCAGCTTCTCAGAGTCCCTCAGTAGCTACACGAGGTTGGAGGGAACGAAACTCAGCCGGAGGTCTCTGTCCTGTTGTCCTGGTTTTCACTGGGATAATGGACTGGTTGACAGTCACTGCCCACAAAAGGGACTTGTCTCAGCACAGAATCATCGAATCATGGATTGGTTTGGGTCGGAAGGGACCTCAAAGCTCATCCCGTGCCACCCCCTGCCGTGGACAGGGACACCTTCCACTAGCCAAGGTTACTCCAAGCCCTGTTCATCCTGGCCTTGGACACTTCCAGGGATCCAGGGGCAGCCACAGCTTCTCAGGGCAACCTGTGCCAGGGCCTCCCCCCTCACAGGGAAAACTTTCTTCCCAATATCCCCCTAAGCCTGCCCTCTGTCAGTGGGAAGCCATTCCCCCTTCTCCCATCCCTACAGGTCCTTGTCCAAAATCCCTCGGCAGCTCTCAGGGAGCCCCTCGAGGCACTGGAAGGGGCTCTAAGGCCTCTCTGGAGCCTTCTCTTCTCCAGGCTGAACAATCTCAATTATCTCAGCCTGTCCCCAGAGCAGAGGGGCTCCAGCCCTCAGAGCATCTTTGCGACCTCCTCTGGATCCACTCCAACAGGTCCATTCCTCCTGATCTGGGCCCCCAGAGCTGGAGGTAGCACTGCAGGTGGGGTCTCACCTGAGGGCAGCAGAGGGACACATTCCCCTCCTCCCCTGCCCCCGGGATGAGCCCCGCACACGGGGGGTTTCCGGGCTGGCTCGTGTCCCATTTGTCACCCACCAGCACCCCCAGAGCCCTCTCCCAGCAGGGACTTCCATCCCTTCCTCCCCCAGCCTGCACCGATCCCGGGGGTTGCCCTGACCCGGCTGCACCACCTTGGTCTTGTCCAACCTCAGCAGATTCCCGTGTGTGATGGGAAACGGGGGGAAGGGGAATTCACCCGACTCTTGGAGATTTGTTTGTCTGGTGGTGCCCCAGGGAAAAACAAAACCCTGTCAGTCCCATCTAGTCTGTCCCATATTCCACCCAGGAACCCTCCACCAAACAGATCCACAATGAGGTGGGGGGAATTCCAGGGCCCTTTTTGGGCACTGACACGTCACAGCCAAAGGAAAACCCCTCAGTGGATATTTCCACCAGTTACTCCGGCATCAACAAAACTGGCAGCACCTTTATAAAGGACTCCCTCCAACAGTCTGTGGAATAACACTCTTTATTAATACAAATTGGCACAGGTTAAAGGTTCCTGGTGCTCAGGGACAGGGTCTGGCTGCAAAAACACACTTCAAACAATCTCAAAATTGTTGTTAAAGTAAAGCAAAGCACAACCTCTAAACCAAACCAATCCACAAATACATTAGGAAGCAAAAGCCAGCTCTAGTCCTTCCAAACAGTGACTAACACACAGAGCTGACACTTCCCACCCAGCACAGGCGTCCCTGATGGGGAGGAAGGCAGGTTCAACCCCTCCGTTGATCCCAGCAGGTTCAGTGGAAATCTCTCTCAATTGTTTCCCCATTTCCAACTCTCTTTTATGTTCTTTCTACAATTGTTTCTGGGTGCCTGGGGAGCTTTGTGGGGCATCGTGACCTTATCCCAGCCGGGAAGCGACAGCTGGAGTCTCTTTGCTGTCCGGGAAGTAGCAACTGGTTTTCCTCTCTAATTCCTATTCTATGTTAACTTTTAGCCTTATCTCTCTTTCCACACTCTGGCACCATTTCTGTGGCCTGTCCAGGTCCCCCTGGATGCCATCCTGTCCCCCAGGTGTGTCACCTGCCCTGCTCAGCTCAGTGTCACAGGCTCAGGGTGCCCTCCATGCCTTGGCCTCCATCATTAAGGAAGATGCCGGATACTGGGGCCAGGAGTGA
Organism: Chiroxiphia lanceolata; assembly: GCF_009829145.1. Taxonomy (NCBI): domain Eukaryota; kingdom Metazoa; phylum Chordata; class Aves; order Passeriformes; family Pipridae; genus Chiroxiphia; species Chiroxiphia lanceolata. The sequence continues at coordinate 315,580 of NC_045669.1, forward strand.
GGAATTGGAGGGTGTGGAGTCCACTTGGGGATTCCTTGCTGGGGATAAGGGCAGGGACAGCAGGATTGGGAAGGGGGCAGCAGTCCTCAGCCTCTGGAGGTGTCTCGTGCAGAGAGGGAAGGACAGGAATGGCTTTGAGAAAGATCTTGCAAACTGCCATTGGAAGAGGTGCCCAGGATGAGATGGAATTCCCTGTGGTGGAGGTAATCACATCCCCTTGGGGCGCAGGGGCTGTAAATGCCCCCCCTGAGCGACTTCACCTCCCCAACATCCACCAGAGACTCCCCCACCCCCTCTACCTCCATTCTGGATCCTGCAGAGGAGGGGTGTTTTCCACAAGGCCAGGAAGGTCAGGGAGCTGCCTTGCTCCCAACGCTGAAGAAACAAATGCCTTGCTGCTTAAAGATGCCAAGTCTCTGAGCAGTTCTGTCATTCCAAGGTTTTTCTGCATCAGTTCATATCCCCCCTTGGAGTCTGTTTTGCCTGTGAAGGTGATCAGGAAGTGACCTCTGCCAGCTCTTGCCTCATGAATCCTTGGTTGTTTTTTTCTCTCCTCTGTCCAGTTGCAGAGGGGAGTGAGAGTGGCTTTAGGGGGTCCCTGGTGTCCAGGCAGGGCCAACCCACTACACCTGCTGTCTGTGCCCTGTGACTGGACCTGGTGACAGTGATGGGACGGAGCACGATGATCCTCCCTCCCTTCCCTGGGTGCTGCTGGGTAGACCTGGTGTCTGAGCTCAGAGGGTAGACCTGGTCTCTGGGCCTGGCAGGTAGATCTGGTCTCAGAGCTCAGCAGGTAGAACTGGTCTCTGGGTGCCGCTGGGTAGACCTGGTGTCTGAGCTCAGAGGGTAGACCTGGTGTCTGAGCCCAGCGGGAACACCCGATCCCTGTCTGTGCACTTGTCCCTTGAGGGGACAGGCATCCCCCTCGTGCCCAGTCCTTCAGCTCCTCTGCCACCCACCACCACAGCAATAATTCCTCCCGTCAGACCCCAAAGCCAAACCCCAAAGCCGCCGAGCGCCGGCAGCGCCGGGAGCCAGACCCGACAAAGGGCTCCTGCCCCTGCGCTCTCCCGGCGGGCGGGAGAAGCCGTGCCTGGAGCCGCTCGCTTTGCACTGGGCTCTGCTACCTCTACCCCTTCCCACCACCCCACCTGTTTTTTGACAAACCTATTTCTTGATCCTGAAATGTGGGGTCGGGGCGGGATGGTGTTGCCAGGTCTTCCCAGCTCCTTTTGTTTCTCAGCTCTGCCTGACTCCGGGGCACAGCTCGACCTTCGGCTCTCCCCGGCTCTTTTTGGCCTTCGGGTCTCCCCGGTTCCTTCCAACCCTCAAGAGTTCACAGTGACATCGCTTTGGGGTCCTTTGATATCGGCCCAATGCTGTGGCACAGCGGGGCCTCCTGGAGCCATGGGGACATCGGAACACTCCAGGGACACATGGAATCAAGGCTACCCCTTGACCCTGCGGGACCTCCTGGTGCCCTGAGACACCTCTGACACTTCCTGGCCTCTGGATGGCAAGGAGGAACCCGTGACAATGCAGGGCCTCAGGGACCCAAAGGCACCCTGTGACACTGGGGCACCTCGTGGTTATCGGTCTCTTCTGACAGTTCTGTGCAACCACAGAGAGACAAAACAGTGGAGCCTGAGCGTGTTGATCCAAACTATTCCCATCTCACCTGAAGATGTCCCTGCTAACAGAGGTGCTGTGTGTTCCCTCTGCTCTCTGGGCACTTGCATCCTTTGAGAGCTGCCCATCGCTCCGGTAGCCAAGAGCACAGGGCGGGGGATCCCCTGGAGGGGGAGCAGAGACATCTTTCCTAGATCACCTTGCTCAGAGCCCCATCCAACCTGGCCTTGAATGTTTGCAGGGATGGGGCATCCACCACCTCCCTGCAAATGTCTTCCTGTGTTTCATTCTCATCATCAAATGTTTCTTCCCTCTCTCTAGTTTGAACCTCCCCTCTTTTAGTTTAACTCCCTCACCCCCTGTCCTACTGAACCCTTTGCCCACATGTTTGTAAGAAGCTGCCCTGAAGTACTGGAAGGCCCCAAGGAGGTCTCCCCACAGCCTTTTCTTCTGCAGGCTGAAGAGCCCCCAGTCTCTCAGCCTGTCTCCATCCGAGAGGTGCTGCAGCCCTGGGATCCCCTGGGTGGCCTCCTCTGGAAGTGCCCCAAGAGGTGCGTGTCTTTGCTGTGCTGAGGAGCCCATGGAGCTGCAGGAGATGCCAGGGTTGGCAGGGGAATCCCCCCAAACCATTGCTGTGGCAATGGATTTGCCATATGCAGGATGGAAGAAGTCCTGTCAGAGATGGACTGGTGAGGAGAAAGAGGAAAACAGCTCAAATGTTATAGAAACAGAAGTTTTTAATGTGGTTTAAACAGGTTTCAAAATGGCTTTTTGTATTTTCTGCAAGGTTACTGTTTCTTCTTCCCGACACCCCCTGTGAGGGACTTGTCTTTCATAGAAGGTGTCCTGGGAAAGTGTTCTGAGGTGTTTCTTATTGGTCCCTGTTAACCCCTTCCTGTTGGCTGTTGACCCCTTACCTGATTGGTTTTTTCTGTGCCCCTGAACTTGTGATTGGCCCCCTTTTGACCCTCCTAAAAGCTTTAGAAACCCCTTCCCCCCAATAAACTTTCTCTTTCGTCCGTCCCTCCCTAGTGGTCTGTGTGCTCCTTGCGGGGTCGCCGGCCACGTGCTGGGGCAGGGGGAAGGGCATTCACCGCGCAGGTAATGGGGTTAGCAGCCTAAGGCCTGGAGGTCTCCCCCATCCCACTAATCCATCATACATTGCCATTGCAGGTGGGTGCGTTGCAGACAGCCAGAGGAGCCCAGAGCTGGAGGCAGCACTGCAGGAGGGGTCTCAGCTGAGCGGAGCAGAGGGGCAGAACCCCCCTCCCCTGCTGCCCACGCTGTGGGATGAGCCCAGGACACGGGGGGTTGTGGGCTGTGAGCTCCCATTGCTGGCTCCCATCCTGCTTTTCATCCCCCACTATCCCCATGGCCTTGGATGCAGGGCTGCTCTCCATCCCTTCAGCCGCGAGCCTGTCCCTTGAGATCTGGGGGCATTTGACACCCACTGGCTCCTTTGATCCCCTTTCCCATCCCTCACAGAGCACAGGGAAGGACTGAGGGGCCTTGGCCGATTGTCCCTGACCCTCCCCTGCCCCGACACCAAGCTGTGCTCCTTGGGGACGGTGCTTGGACAGCCCCAGTCAGACCCTGTTTCCCGCTGTGCCCCCAAACCACCGGGTGCCCCAGGGGATGTGGGAACACACACGGACACGGGAAGGCACCTGTGGATGTGGGAACACACACACACAGACAGACACAGAGCATTTGTTTTGCTGCAGGGGTTTATTGATTATTGCAGGGAAATTGCCAGGGCACCCAGGGGATCAGGGGGGTCCTCCAGGGATGATCATCTCCTCATGCCGTTGGAGGGGGACAGGACACGGGTGTCACCACCACTTCCAGTCCTGAAAGACAGAGCCCCAAACCTCACCCCCGGTGTCCACAGGGACATGGGAGGGGCCTTGTCCCCACCCCATCTGTCTGCAGGGAGCTGGGGCAGGAGAAGGGAATTGGATGCTGAGATCCATGTGGCCCCCAGAGCCCCTGAGCCCGGGATGCTCTGACACCTCCCCGAGCCCCTCCCTGCCCTCCCGCTGACCCTGGGGGTCTGCAGAGCCCCCAGTGCAAGGCAAGGCTTGGGGGCAGCTCTGTCCAACTGCCCCGGGACACGGAGCAGGGACAGCCCCCTGCGTGTCCCTCTGCTGTCCCCAAGCTCTGCCCACTGCAGAGGGCTCAGGGACCCCCCAGGGCCCTGCCAGGCTCCTTTGGGGGGCTGAGGACCCTCCGATATTTCTCACCTGGACATGCAGAGAGGCAGCCGAGCGTCACTGGCGCAGCAGCTTCCCCAGGTCAACTTTGGGGGGCTGTGGACAAAGGCAGGGTTAGAGACACACTGGGATGTACTGGGTCACACTGGGATGCTGGGGGGGAGGTCGTGACCCTGAGAGGGGAGGGTCTGGGCGCAGCAGAACTTGGGGTACCCACCTCAGGCCTCTTCACTGGATGGATATTGATGTCTCCCTGTAGAGAGAGTGGGACGTGTCACTGGTCACTGGGGTGTTCCAGAGGGGATGGAGGGACTACATTTCACCCCATTTCCCACACTGGGGACATCCCAACTCCAGGACTTACCTGGAGACATCCAGCTCCTCCTATTCCTGCAAGTGGCTGGGGACGGAGAGCAAAGACAGGATTGGCCCCTGTGGGGCTGGGGGAGGGACACGGGTGTCCCCAGCCCCCCCAGCCCATGGTTGGCCTTGGTTTGAGGGGGAAAATCCCTTCTGTTCCCCCCAGCCCCACTGCACCCAGTATCCCCCGGGATCCCTGTTCCTGCAGGGCCCAGGTGGGGATGGAGACAAGGAGAGCCAGGGGAATTCAGGACCTGCAGGAAGGGGGGGGGGGAGGAGGAGGGGACCCAAAGAGGGTGAAGTGGGGGGAATTGAGGACCCCAGAGGATGGAAATTGGGGTGTGGAAGGGATGGGACTGTGGGGGATGTGGGTGAGGTGGAAGGGATTCCAGTAGAGGGGACACAGGGAATGAAGCAGGGCAGGGGTGGGAGCAGGAGAAATGGGGAAGGGGAGAAAACTGGAAGGGACTGGGAGGGTCTTTGGGACTAGGGGGTCAAGGAAGGGGATTTCTGGACACGAGTGTCATGGGCAATGGGAAAGGGGAAGGATTAGAGGAGAAAGAAGGGAAGAAATGGTGTGGGAATGATGCCCTGTGTGTGTGTGGTGGGGTGGACTGGGGTGTGTGGGAATAGAGTGGGGTCCCTGAGGAAGGGCCTCCCCGGTGCACACTGGGGTGGACTGGGGAGCACTGGGATGCCCTGAAGGGTGGTGGCCACCAGAGGGGAGGGTCTGGGCCCAGCACAAGCCCTGGTACCCACCAGGCCGCCGATCACGCCAGCCTGTAGAGAGACAAGGAGACATCACTGGTCACTGGGGTGTCCCCAGTGCCAGGAAGGGACGGGGGGCCCAAAGTGCCCCCCAGTTCCCACACTGGGTGCCCCCAACTCCCGGACTTACCAACTCGCAGAGTTCGCCACTGGCCTCAATGGGCTGCAGGAGGAGAGCAAAGGCTTGGTTGGGATTGGCCTTGTGGGGCTGGGGGGACACGGGTGTCCCCACCCCCTCCAGCCCCGGTTGCCCCCCGGGCTGAGCGGGGCTCTGTGGGATTGCGGTTCCCAGGCAAGTTGGGGACACCAGTGCAAGGGGAAAGGCAAGGTATTGAGGGCAAAGCCTGGAGGAAAGTCCCTGGGAATGGGCCATGGCAGGGCATTTCCCAGTTGGTGCCAGTTCAGCCTGGCCAGGCCTTGTCCCACTTGAGCCCAGTGTGGAGCTTGGGCCTGGTTGTCCTCCTTGGACTCCAGTGGGGCTTGACCCAGTTCCACCCAGTTTGGGCTGGGCCTTTGCCTTGGCTGGGAAAGAGAGGAGGTGGTGGGGAGATGCCCCAGGGGACCAAGAGGATGGGATGGGGAGGCCCAAAAAGGTGGGATTTGCAGTCAGAAAGAGCAGGAAGCGGTGGGACTGTGCCAGGAGGGAACCGGGTGCAAGCATCCTGTGAGGAAGCGGAGCTGCAACAGCAGGATGTGAGTTGTGGGAAGGGGAAGGAGAGAGGGAATTGTGGCCAGAAGAAAGTGGCCTGGCCCGGGGCTGGGGGTGCTGGGGAGTGCAGGGGGAGCCCCTGGATTGGGAAGGGGCCCATCCCTGAGCCCTTGGCTGTGGCATGGGGGCCTCACCTTGGCATCTGCCGGGGGGCTCAGCAGGATGGTGAAGAGCAGGGCCACGCTGAGCACAGCGACCTTCATCTTCCTCTGGGCCTGGGCAGCGCTGGCTGAGGCTGCACAAGGGCAGGAGCACATTTATCCCTGCCGGGACTCCTCCCTGCCCCCTCCCCGAGAGCCCCCGGGGCAAAGCCCAGCTGGGCACAGCCCCCAGCCCTGACCACAAGCCCAGCCCTGGCACAGAGTCCATCCTACCTGCGGCACCGATCCAACCACCTTCCCCGGCATCCCTCCAGCTTCCTGCACGGGGCAGCTGCCCCTGGAAGGGCCCAGGCCCCTGGGGGTGCCAAGGGGGTGGGCAGGGAGCTGAAAGCAGCTGCATACCCTGTGGGGACAATCCCATACAACACAATCCATCCTCCAACAGCCCCCAAAGCCTGATCCCCCCATGTCCTCCTGCCCATCCCTTCCCAGAGCTTTCCCTTTGGGACACCCCAGGGCTGACCCAGGCCCCAGAGCAGCATGTCTGTCCACAGTTGTCTCTCTTCCACTCCAGCCCCATGGGGAAAGAAGGGAGCTGCCACTGAACATGATTTGGGAAAATCCCACCAATTTAGGTGGGAGAACAATGGGGGACCTGGACAGTGGGAACAGCCTCATGACTGGGATCTCCAGTCACTGGAGGCACTGGGGAGCACTGGGCAATGTTGGACACCTGGAGACAAGGGGTAGGCTTGGGAAATTGCTCGGGTGAGGCAGTTCCCAGATCCAGCCCACCCCATTTCCCAGCACTGCAGGCCTCAAATGGGTCCAGTCTCCAGCCCCAGAGCAGAGCTCAGGGGGGAAGATTCCTCTGCCACTCCCTTTGTCACACCGGGGCCCACCCACATCAACTGGGTCCCGCTCTGCAGAGTTGCCCCATATGGGGGGGTTCTAAGGGACCCCATTCCCAACAAGGCTCCAAGTCCAGCTCTGTTCCTGGCTGGGACTTGGCCACAGCTCCCCACAGGCCCTTGTCCCCACACAGTGTCTCTCCAGGGCCCTGGGCCCACGCCAGCACTGGCCCTGGGCAGGATGTGGCCATGCAGAGGGACAGGCTGAAGGGGCCCTTGTCCCCAGGCAGCCACTTGGAGCTAATTGGGCAAACAGAGCTCCCCTGCCAGCAGGACAGGTGTTTGTCCCTCCCAGCACCTCTGATAAGCCCTGTTTGCCCATGGCCTGAGGCAGCAGGAAGCCATTCAGCAATCCCGGGGCTTTCCAGCCCTGTCTGATCCAGGCAGTCTGGGAACGGGGGAGGTCAAGGCAGCCTGGACACCTGGGCTCCCCCCAGGCCTGGCAGAGCAGGGCAGAGCTGGGGGCATGGGCAGGAGCAGGTCCTGGGGCACCCCACAGGACTAGGGCTCCCTTGCCAGGACAGGTCAGAGCCCAGAGGTGGGGGCAGTGCCCAAAGCCTTGCTGAGCTCCAGGCACACAACACTCACAGCTCTGCTCTCCTCCTGCCAGCCAGCTGGGCCATCCTAGATGGCAATCAGGTGGATCAACCCTTGGTGAATCCATACTGACCACTCCTGATCCCCTTCCTGTCATCCACGTGCTCAGACAGCCTCCAGGATGAGCCATTCCAGCCCATTCCAGGGATGGAGGTGGGGCTGACTGGTCTGCAGCTCTCTGGGTCCTTCTTGCCCTTTTGGAAGAGTGGGATGAGACTGGCTCTCATCCAGCTCTCAGGCCCCTCTCCTGACTGACACAGCCTTTCGAAGATCACCAGCAGTGGCCTCCCTGTGGTGTCCAGCAGCTCCCTCAGTGCTCCCAAATGCATCTGACAGGGCCCATGGACTTGTGGATAGCAAGTTTGCCCAGGAGATCTCAACCCAGATCCCCCTTGACCAAGGGAAAGTCTTTCTTCCACCATTTCTTTTCACTACTCTCCTGGGTCAGAGATTCCTCAGGGCTGGTTTTCTATTCCAGAAGGGGTGACTTGACCGCTCCCTTCCTGACCTGCTTTGCCAAAACCCCTGGAGCCGTTCATGACAACACCCCAATCCTGGAGCCATTCCACCATCTCTCTGGGAGATCCAGGTCTCCCAACTGCACAGGATCTCCAAATCTGTGTTTGTTTCCCTACCTTGTACTTTACTCTCCAGGCACTTCCCTGAGGTGTTGGAGAGGGTCTGTTTGCCAGGAGGGCTGCAAGAGGACACCCCCTTGTCAGGCCTTGAGGCCGCTCCCTGGGCTGCTGGACCTTCCTGGAAGTTTCCCCACTGGAGCCTTGTCTTGCTGCCTGGTTGGTCTCCAGAACTCTGCCCTTCCCATGTCTTTCCTAGTTGAAATCCCTCCTTCCCAGGTTGGCTCAGACACCCATGTCCCATTTCTTGAAGTGGATCCTGTGTCTCCCAATCCCCTGTTGATCTTCAAACAGGGTGCCATAGTTCCTCTGGAAACTCTTTCTCCACAGTCATTCAAGCTGTGCTTCCCAGTCTCCATCCACTTCCAAATCCATCCAGCAGCCCATGGGACAGGAAAATAATGCTCTGGTTTAGTGCTCTGCCTATGAGGGTGTGAGAAGTACTTTTAGGAGTCCCAAGCTGGGGATCAAAGGGTCTGGTGGTGAAAACCTGTTTTGGGTTCTGAAGGCAGAGGAAGGTTTGCCTGATCCACAGGAAATCCCAGGTGTCCCTGAGTTTGTTCCCATGATGATACAGATGCCTGTCACGGCTTCAAAGAAGTAAAAATACCCTGAGAAGTGGTTCCTGAGAACTGTCAATGGCTGATTGTTGTGTGACCTTCCAGGGCATTTGTTAAGGGTTGGGTTTCTTTCTTTCCGGGGCACTGTGGGGCCAGAACAGATCTGTTGTGGGGCAGCTGGGGAAACATTCCAGGAAACTGCCTTGACTATTTGCTCTGGAACTTGCCCAAGGAGGCAGCAGTGCCCGGGAAGATTTTCCTCTGGACTGTTTCTGCTTTGTGCCCCATCTCTTAGAGACCAGAGTGTGCCGGGGGGGAGGGTATTGCCAAGATGCACATGTGCCATGACATCATTTGTGTGCTGAATTCATCTGGACAGGAATGAAGGAACTGCCCACAGGGTCATCACTGAGGAACACTGATGGAGGAGAGGCCCAGGCTTCCTTGGAGATGCCAGTCAGGGGGATGGCACTGGACACCAACTGAACATGTGCCAACAGCCTGGGGTTAATGAGCTGGGCAGGCTGGGAGGCTCCCACGGCAGGTGGGTTGGCCAGTCAGCTGCAGGAACTGAGTGGGAACCCCACTGCCTCCCTCGGGGCTGTGTCTCAGCACATGTCCCAGCGTTTAAGGGTGTCTTCCCCTCTCCTGCTGACCACTGTCTCAACCAGGAAGAGCTGATCTTTTCCTGCTCCAGGGAAAGGCTGTTGGTGGCACAACCCAAGTGCCACCCCGAGGTTCTGTCTGTGGGACTGGGGCTTGGACATGAGGGAGTGGAATGGGGAACCTCCCTGGAGACTGGAAGCTCAGGTCCAGAAAATGGAAGGAAAACCAAAGGTCAAAAGCATTTGTGCAGAAGAACTCCTGCTCCAGTGTCTGTTGGGCAGAGGAGAAGGGCTGGTCTGACTTTTGACTCTGCTCAAGGTACTTCTGCTTTGCAGAAATCAATCCCCAGAGCAGGAACAGGGTCAGCCCGGTCTCAGAAAGGGGCCCTGAGGGTTCCTGGGATGTGTGGGATCAATGACCTGGCACATCAGTCCCATGGGAACATAAATCTCTGCTGGGCACTGGTGCAGAGTGAGCTCTGAAACAGCCGATGACAAAGGGGCAGAATCCATCTTTTTCTCTGGAGGGACGGGAGGATCCCATGGAGTGTCTGTGTTGGAGGCTGAGGATGGTCTGACTGGGAAGGAGTGGCCAAAGCTCCCTGTTGTGACTGGCCTGGAGGCTCCGTTCATCCTTGGCAGAGAACAACTCCAGAGAGGGTCTGTCACAGACCATCATTGATCCAGTGGGCTCTTGGCAGAACTGCCTGGAGAAGGGAGAAGATACAACAGCTGTTTCCCTTGCCTGGGCCCTCAGAAGAGACTTCCCTTGTGGGATTGCTGTGAGTCAAAGGGTAACCAATGTGCCAATTGCCACTCTGACAGATGGCCAAGGACAATATCACACCCAATGGGACTTCCTGGTTCCCTCCCGTGAGCTGATCAGTGACTGGAGAGCAAAGGATTGGTTAGGAAGGTTCACTTGCCCTTTAGCAGTCCCATCTGGCCAGTGCAAAAGTGTAATGGGGAGTGGAACCCTCCCTTGGGCTTTGAAAAGCATCTTCTGGGGGCACAGCACCCCTGAAAGGACTGAACCATGGAATGGGACTTATGAGAACAGAGTGGGAAAGACAAATGGTCTGTCGAGGAACAGGGAGGGCCAAGGCAGAGAATCTTCCACCCTGAGCTCTGCCCTGGGGCTGGAGACTGGACCCATTTGGGGCCCACAGTGCTGGGAAATGGGGTGAGCTGGATCTGGGAACTGCCACACCCAAGCAATTCCCCAAGTCTACCCCTTGTCTCCAGGTGCCCAACATTACCCAGTGCTCCCCAGTGCCTCCAGTGACTGGAGATCCCAGTCACAGGGCTGTTCCCACTGCCCAAGTCTCCCATTGTTCTCCCACCTAAATTGGTGGGATTTTCCCAAATCATGTTCAGTGGCAGCCCCCTTCTTTCCCCATGGGGCTGGAGTGGAGAGGGACAACTGTGGACAGACATGCTGCTCTGGGGCCTGGGTCAGCTCTGGGGTGTCCCAGAGGGAAAACTCTGGGAAGGGATGGGCAGGAGGACATGGGGGGATCAGGCTTTGGGGGCTGTTGGAGGATGGATTGTGTCGTTGTGGGATTGTCCCCACAGGGTATGCAGCTGCTTTCAGCTCCCTGCCCACCCCCTTGGCACCCCCAGGGGCCTGGGCCCTTCCAGGGGCAGCTGCCCCGTGCAGGAAGCTGGAGGGATGCCGGGGAAGGTGGCTGGATGGGTGCTGCAGGTGGGATGGACTCTGTGCCAGGGCTGGGCTTGTGACCAGGGCTGGGGGCTGTGCCCAGCCGGGCTTTGCCCCGGGGGCTCTCGGGGAGGGGGCAGGGAGGAGTCCCGGCAGGGATAAATGTGCTCCTGCCCTTGTGCAGCCTCAGCCAGCGCTGCCCAGGCCCAGAGGAAGATGAAGGTCGCTGTGCTCAGCGTGGCCCTGCTCTTCACCATCCTGCTGAGCCCCCCGGCAGATGCCAAGGTGAGGCCCCCATGCCATGGCCATGGGCTCAGGGATGGGCCCCTTCCCAATCCAGGAGCTCCCCCAGCACTCCCCAGCACCCCCAGCCCCGGGCCAGGCCACTTTCTTCTGGCCACAATTCCCTCTCTCCTTCCTCTTCCCACAATTCAACTCCTGCTGCTGCAGCTCCGCTTCCTCACGGGATGCTTGCACCCAGCTCCCTCCTGGCACAATCCCAACGCTTCCTGCTCTTTCTGACCCCAAATCCCACCTTTTTGGGCCTCCCCATCTCATCCTCTTGGTCCCCTGGGGCATCTCCCCACCATCTCCTCTCTTTCCCAGCCAAGGCAAAGGCCCAACCCAAACTGGGTGGAACTGGGTCAAGCCCCACTGGAGTCTAAGGAGGACAACCAGGCCCAAGCTCCACACTGGGCTCAAGTGGGACAAGGCCTGGCCAGGCTGAACTGGCACCAACTGGGAAATGCCCTGCCATGGCCCATTCCCAGGGCCTTTCCTCCAGGCTTTGCCCTCAATGCCTTGCCTTTCCCCCTGCACTGGTGTCCCCAACTTGCCTGGGAGCCGCAATCCCACAGAGCCTCGCTCAGACCGGGGGGCAGCCGGGGCTGGAGGGGGTGGGGACACCCGTGTCCCCCCAGCCCCACAAGGCCAATCCCAACCAAGCCTTTGCTCTCCTCCTGCAGCCCATTGACGCCAGTGGCGAACTCTGCGAGTTGGTAAGTCCGGGAGTTGGGGGCACCCAGTGTAGGAACTGGAGGGGGCACTTTGGGCCCCCCATCCCTTCCTGGCACTGGGGACACCCCAGTGACCAGTGACGTCTCCTTGTCTCTCTACAGGCAGGCGTGATCGGTGACCCGGTGGGTACCAGGGCTTGTGCTGGGCCCAGACCCTCCCCTCTGGTGGCCACCACCCTCCAGGGCATCCCAGTGCTCCCCAGTCCACCCCAGTGTGCACCAGGGAGGCCCTTCCTCAGGGACCCCACTCTATTCCCACACACCCCAGTCCACCCCACCACACACACACAGGGCATCATTCCCACACCATTTCTTCCCTTCTTTCTCCTCTAATCCTTCCCCTTTCCCATTGCCCACGACACTCGTGTCCAGAAATCCCCTTCCTTGACCCCCTAGTCCCAAAGCACATCCCAATACCTTCCAGTTTTCTCCCCTTCCCCATTTCTCCTGCTCCCACCCCTGCCCTGCTTCATTCCCTGTGTCCCCTCTACTGGAATCCCTTCCACCTCACCCACATCTCCCACAGTCCCATCCCTTCCACACCCCAATGCCCATCCTCTGGGGTCCCCAATTCCCCCCACTTCACCCCCTTTGGGTCCCCTCCTCCCCCCTCCACCCTCCCTGCAGTCCCTGAATTCCCCTGGCTCTCCTTGTCTCCATCCCCACCTGGGCCCTGCAGGAACAGGGATCCCGGGGGATACTGGGTGCAGTGGGGCTGGGGGGAGCAGAAGGGATTTTTCCCCTCAGACCAGGGCCAACCATGGGCTGGGGGGGCTGGGGACACCCGTGTCCCTCCCCCAGCCCCACAGGGGCCAATCCTGTCTTTGCTCTCCGTCCCCAGCCACTTGCAGGAATAGGAGGAGCTGGATGTCTCCAGGTAAGTCCTGGAGTTGGGATGTCCCCAGTGTGGGAAATGGGGTGAAATGTAGTCCCTCCATCCCCTCTGGGACACCCCAGTGACCAGTGACACGTCCCACTCTCTCTACAGGGAGACATCAATATCCATCCAGTGAAGAGGCCTGAGGTGGGTACCCCAAGTTCTGCTGCGCCCAGACCCTCCCCTCTCAGGGTCACGACCTCCCCCCCAGCATCCCAGTGTGACCCAGTACATCCCAGTGTGTCTCTAACCCTGCCTTTGTCCACAGCCCCCCAAAGTTGACCTGGGGAAGCTGCTGCGCCAGTGACGCTCGGCTGCCTCTCTGCATGTCCAGGTGAGAAATATCGGAGGGTCCTCAGCCCCCCAAAGGAGCCTGGCAGGGCCCTGGGGGGTCCCTGAGCCCTCTGCAGTGGGCAGAGCTTGGGGACAGCAGAGGGACACGCAGGGGGCTGTCCCTGCTCCGTGTCCCGGGGCAGTTGGACAGAGCTGCCCCCAAGCCTTGCCTTGCACTGGGGGCTCTGCAGACCCCCAGGGTCAGCGGGAGGGCAGGGAGGGGCTCGGGGAGGTGTCAGAGCATCCCGGGCTCAGGGGCTCTGGGGGCCACATGGATCTCAGCATCCAATTCCCTTCTCCTGCCCCAGCTACCTGCAGACAGATGGGGTGGGGACAAGGCCCCTCCCATGTCCCTGTGGACACCGGAGGTGACGTTTGGGGCTCTGTCTTTCAGGACTGGAAGTGGTGGTGACACCCGTGTCCTGTCCCCCTCCAGCGGCATGAGGAGATGATCATCCCTGGAGGACCCCCCTGATCCCCTGGGTGCCCTGGCAATTTCCCTGCAATAATCAATAAACCCCTGCAGCAAAACAAATGCTCTGTGTCTGTCTGTGTGTGTGTGTTCCCACATCCACAGGTGCCTTCCCGTGTCCGTGTGTGTTCCCACATCCCCTGGGGCACCCGGTGGTTTGGGGGCACAGCGGGAAACAGGGTCTGACTGGGGCTGTCCAAGCACCGTCCCCAAGGAGCACAGCTTGGTGTCGGGGCAGGGGAGGGTCAGGGACAATCAGCCAAGGCCCCTCAGTCCTTCCCTGTGCTCTGGGAGGGATGGGAAAGGGGATCAAAGGAGCCAGTGGGTGTCAAATGCCCCCAGATCTCAAGGGACAGGCTCGCGGCTGAAGGGATGGAGAGCAGCCCTGCATCCAAGGCCATGGGGATAGTGGGGGATGAAAAGCAGGATGGGAGCAGGAAGGGGTTTCTAAAGCTTTTAGGAGGGTCAAAAGGGGGCCAATCACAAGTTCAGGGGCACAGAAAAAACAATCAGGTAAGGGGTCAACAGCCAACAGGAAGGGGTTAACAGGGACCAATAAGAAACACCTCAGAACACTTTCCCAGGACACCTTCTATGAAAGACAAGTACCTCACAGGGGGTGTCGGGAAGAAGAAACAGTAACCTTGCAGAAAATACAAAAAGCCATTTTGAAACCTGTTTAAACCACATTAAAAACTTCTGTTTCTATAACATTTGAGCTGTTTTCCTCTTTCTCCTCACCAGTCCATCTCTGACAGGACTTCTTCCATCCTGCATATGGCAAATCCATTGCCACAGAAATGGCTTGGGGGGATTCCCTTGCCAGCCCTGGCATCTCCTGCAGCTCCATGGGCTCCTCAGCACAGCAAAGACACGCACCTCTTGGGGCACTTCCAGAGGAGGCCACCCAGGGGATCCCAGGGCTGCAGCACCTCTCGGATGGAGACAGGCTGAGAGAGTGGGGGCTCTTCAGCCTGCAGAAGAAAAGGCTGTGGGGAGACCTCCTTGGGGCCTTCCAGTACTTCAAGGCAGCTTCTTACAAACATGTGGGCAAAGGGTTCAGTAGGACAGGGGGTGAGGGAGTTAAACCAAAAGAGGGGAGGTTCAAACTAGAGAGAGGGAAGAAACATTTGATGATGAGAATGAAACACAGGAAGACATTTGCAGGGAGGTGGTGGATGCCCCATCCCTGCAAACATTCAAGGCCAGCTTGGATGAGGCTCTGAGCAAGGTGATCTAGGAAAGATGTCTCTGCTCCCCCTCCAGGGGATCCCCCACCCTGTGCTCTTGGCTACCGGAGCGATGGGCAGCTCTCAAAAGATGCAAGTGCCCAGAGAGCAGAGGGAACACACAGGACCTTTGTTAGCAGAGACATCTTCAGGTGAGGTGGGAATCGTTTGGATCAACATACTCAGGCTCCACTGTTTTGCCTCTCTGTGGTTGCACAGAACTGTCAGAAGAGACCGATAACCACGAGGTGCCCCAGTGTCACAGGGTGCCTTTGGGTCCCTGAGGCCCTGCATTGTCACGGGCTCCTCCTTGCCATCCAGAGACCAGGAAGTGTCAGAGGTGCCCCAGGGCACCAGGAGGTCCCGCAGGGTCAAGGGATAGCCTTGATTCCATGTGTCCCTGGAGTGTCACAATGTCCCCGTGGCTCCAGGAGGCCTCGCTGTGCCACAGAGGAGCAGCATTGGGGGTGGTGGGAAGGGGCAGAGGCAGCAGAGCCCAGCACAAAGCGAGTGGCTCCAGGCACGGTTTCTCCCACCCGCCGGGAGAGCGCAGGGGCAGGAGCCCTTTGCTGGGTCTGGCTCCCGGCGCTGCCGGTGCTCGGTGGCTTTGGGGTCTGACAGGAGGAATTATTGCTGTGGTGGTGGGTGGCAGAGGGGCTGTCACCAGGTCCAGTCACAGGGCACAGACAGCAGGTGTAGTGGGTTGGCCCTGCCTGGATTCATGAGGCAAGAGCTGGCAGAGGTCACTTCCTGATCACCTTCACAGGCAAAACAGACTCCAAGGGGGGATATGAACTGATGCCGAAAAACCTTGGAATGACAGAACTGCTCAGAGACTTGGCATCTTTAAGCAGCAAGGCATTTGTTTCTTCAGCGTTGGGAGCAAGGCAGCTCCCTGACCTTCCTGGCCTTGTGGAAGACCCCCCTCCTCTGCAGGATCCAGTCTGGGGGTGGGGGGGCTTGGGGGTCCCTGGTGGATGTTGGGGGTCCCAGGGGGGTCGGGTTAGTTTGGGGTCCAAGGGGTGGTTTGGGGCGCATGGGGGGGGGTTCAGGGGGTGTTTTTGATGGTCCCCCTGACCTTCCTGGCATTGTGTAAGACCCCCTCTCCTCTGCAGGATCCAGTATGGGGGTGGAGGAGGTTGGGGGTCCCTGGTGGATGTTGGGGGTCCCGGGGGGGTTGGGGGTCCCAGGAGAGGTTTGGAGATGCCAGGGGTGGTTTGGGGGTCCCGGGGGGGGAGGTTTGGGAGGATATTTTGTGGGTTCCCTGACCATTCCAGACCAGGTGCTTGAGGCCGTGGCGCAGGCGGGGAGGGGGGAGGGCCCAGGGGGGTCCCCGTGACCCCCAGGGCCAGCGAGGAGCTCCACTGTGGGTTCAGGGTGTCGATCTGCACCTGGGTGATGTCACCGTGACATCACCGCGACACCATCGACAACCGCGGTGATGTCATCGACAGCCGCTGTGATGTCATCGACACACAGAGTGATGTCATCACACAGCTACCCCCAAACGTCAGTGAGTTCCCCTGTGATGTCACTATGTTCCCCTATGACATCAGCACACTCCCTATGACATGAGCACATTCTCCTGTGACATCATTGCGTTCCCCTATGATACCACCGTGTTCTCCCATGACATCATCACATTCCCCTGTGACATCACCACGTTTCCTATGACATCCGCACACTCCTCTATGACATCATCACATTCCCCTATGACATCACCATGCTCCCCTATGACATTGCCATCTTCCCTATGACATCACCATGCCCTCTATGACATCACCACATTCCCCATGACATCGCCATCTTCCCTATGACATCACCATGCTCCCTGTGACATCACCATGTTCCTCTCAGACATCACCACGTGCTCCTATGACATCCCCATGCTCCCCCATGACATCACCATGGTCCCCTGTGACATCACTGTGCCTGCTATGGCATCACCACATTCCCCTATGACATCACCACATTCCCTATGACATCACCACATTCCCTATGACATCACCATGTTCCCCTATGATATCCCCATGCCCCCATGACCTCACGATGCCCTCATGACATCACCACATCCCCTAATCCAGTCCTCCCCAGTTCCCCCTAGTCTCACCCAGTCTCTTCCAGTCACTTCCCCATCCCTCTCAATCCCTCCCAGTCCCCCCAGTCCTCCCCAGTCACTCTCAGTGTCCCCCAGTCCCCCACAGTCCCCACAGTGATGAATGTGATGTCACAGGGGAGCTTTGATGTCACAGGGGAACTTTGATGTCACAGGGGAGATGTGATGTCACGGGAAGGGTGTGATGTCACAGGAGAGAACTGATATCACAGAAAGGATGTGATGTCATATGATGAATGTGATGTCACAGGGAGGATGTGATGTCACAGGGAGGATGTGATATCAAAGAGGAGGATTTGATGTCACAGGGGAACTGTGATGTCACAGGGGAGGTGTGATGTAACATGATGGATGCAACATCACAGAGAAGGTGTGATGTCACAGGGAGGACATCATGTCACAGGAAGGATGTGATGTCACAAGGGAACTGTGATGTCACAGAGGAGATGTGATGTCACAGAGGAGGAGGTGACATCACAGGAAAGCTGTGATGTCACAGGGGAACTGTCATGTCATAGCGGAGATGTGATGTCACAGAAAGGATATGACGTCCCAGAGGAGGATGTGATGTCACGGGGAACTGTGATGTCACAGGAAGGATGTGATGTCACAGCAAGAATGTGAAGGATGTGATGTCACTGTGGTTTTCCCCCTGGAGTTTAAAAAATGGTAACCCCCGAGGGGGTGGTGTCTCTCTTGGTGTTGACCCAATCAGCACTCCTGCAAAATTAAACATATCACATCAGACTGGGAAAGGAGGATGATGCAGTTGTTGGAGAAGAAGTGACTATGTTCTGAAGCCATGAGGAGAGGGGGCAGGAGCCCCACTGGGGGGCCACGGCCCCCCAGCCCCCGACTGGGGTCATAGAAACTATGGCAGAAAGCCAAGGAGATCAGAAACAAGCATGCAATTAAGCAGAGAGACAGAGAGATGTCTGAAGGAGAGAGAGAGCCGGCAACAGAGCAAGACTAAGCTCTCCAGAGACAGAGTTTGGGGTAAGAACTGAATCCAAAATTCCCCAAAACCCCTCTGAGACCTCCCAGAGAGGAGGAGGCGGTGGACTCCCACTTGAGGGGAGTCTTGGAATGCAGCAGCACCGGAGAGAGAGGAGCTGAGAGCTCGGAGACATCCCGGAGCTGGACTGGGACAGGCAGAAGGAATGCGGAGGAGGGCCTCGCCCCCCCGCTGCTGCCCAGCTGGCAGCCTGAGACAGAGCACAGGAGCTCTGATGGACCGCTTGAGGCAAAGACTTTCAACTGAAAGCTGCCCTAACGTTCTGACTCAGGGGAGCTTGAATCCCCTGAGGAAAGGGACCGTCACAAAGCCCCTGGCACTTCCTGATATAACATGGTGAGGCGAGACTGTTCCTGCTATTGCAACCCACGGAAGAGAGAGAGAGACCTTCGATTGGAGTCGAAGAGCCGAGAGGGGTGAGAGGAGACCCCTCTGGTGTCTATTGGAAAGGGATCCAGCTACAACAATCCAGCTACAGCTGCGGTATGGAAGAAGAGAGACACTGCTGCTCATGAGTGGAAAGGATCTTTTGTTTCTTCCCTTCTGAACGTTTATTGGAGAGAGAAGAGATTTGATCCAATGTAAATACTGATTTCTCATAGGAGAGATAGTTAGGATTATGTATATGATGTATTATAATAGTTATTTGTGTAGTGATTGTGATATAATTCCCTTGATCCCATATTGAGTCTTGCGTTGTGTCTGGGAAAACCATCTCACACTGGGGTGAGATGTGGGAGGGGTGCTTGGATCCGGGAATTGGATTCTAGGGGTCTCAAAACACGACAGTCATAGAGGAGGATGTGATGTCACAGGGAGGACGTGATGTCACAGGGGAGTTGTGATTTCACAGGAAAGATGTGATGTCACAGAAGAGGATGTGATGTCACAGGGAGGATGTGATGGAACAGGAAAGATGTGAAGAGTGTGATGTGACAGAAAAGGATGCGATGTCACAGGGACGATGTGATGTCACAGAGAAGGATGTGATGTCAAAGGAAGTATGTGAAGGATGTGATGTAACAGAGGAGGATGTGATGTCACAGGAAGGATATGATGTCACTGAGGAGGATGTGATGTCACAGGTAGGATGTGATGCCACAGGAGGATGTGATGTCACAGAGGAGGATGTGATGTCACAGGGACGATGTGATGTCACGGGTAGGACGTGATGTCACAAAGGAGGATCTGATGTCACAGGCACTCTGCGAACAATGTGCTGTCACAGAGGAGGATGTGATGTCACAGTGAAGGATCTGATATCACAGGAAGGATGTGGCGTCACAGGAAGCTGTGATGTCACAGGAAAGATGTGATGTCACAGATGAGGATCTGATGTCAAAGGATGTGAAGGATGTGATTCACAGAGGAGGATGTGATGTCACAGCAGAAGATGTGATGTCACCGGGACAATGTGATGTCTCATGTAGTACGTGATGTCACAGAGGACGATGTTCCCCAGTCTCTGCGGGCAAGGCTGGCACTGACCCCCTTCTTGGGGCACCAGGACCCCGGGGTCAGGGAAACAGGGAGCTGGGAGATAAAGGGGCTGACAGGCAATGGGCACAGCCGGGTGACTGGGATCTCCAGTCTGGGCAGGCACTGGGGAGCACTGGGCAATGCTGGCCCTGGCACACAAGGGCTGGGCCCAGGGAAGTGCTGGGGTGGTGGCAGTGCCCGGCTCCAGCCCATTTGCGGGCACTGCAGCCCCCAAGTGATGCAGGCCCAGCCACACCCTCCCCGAGCAGAGCCCAGAGGGGCAGATGCCCTTTGCTGGCCCTGCCCCTGTCCCAGCTGGGCACACCGTGTCCTCCCGCATCAGCCGGGCCCCACTTTGCTGAGCTGGCCCAGGCAGAGGGTGCCAGGGCCTGGCAACCCAGCAGGGCTCTGGCTCCACACTGGGCTGGTCCTGGGACACAGCTGCCCCAGTGCCCCCGTCCCCAGGGATGGCCCTGTCCTGCCCTGGGCCCAGTGCTGGCCATCTGTCTAAGAGTAGGCCACTCTAAACAAACCTACGTCCTGAGGACCTCGCTGCCACCGTCCAAGCTACCTCGGCCCCAGCAGATAAACCTTAGGATTAAAGGGTGGGCTCAGTTCAGCGCACACTGTGTCTCACCTAAAATATCCATTGTGCAGGCTCGAAGGCCTTACCCACATTTGCAAAGCCCTGTATCACCAGTGCGCTTGTAACAAATGTGGGTGGAGACCTTTCCCAAGTCTTCGTTCGCGAAGACTGGCCATGATGAGATGAGGGGATTGAGTCCATCATCAGTACATTTGCAGATGACACCAAGCTGGGGGGGAGTGTCGATCAGCTGGAAGGCAGGAGGGCTCTGCAGAGGGACCTGGATAGGTTGGAGAGTTGGGCTGATTCCAACGGGATGAGGTTCAACAAGGTCAAGTGCCGGGTCCTACCCTTTGGCCACAACAACCCCCTGCAGCTCCAGGCTGGGGACAGAGGGGCTGGAGAGCAGCCAGACAGAGAGGGACCTGGAGGTTTAGATTGACAGGAAGCTGAACAAGAGCCAGAGTGTGCCCAGGTGGCCAAGAAGGCCAATGGCATCCTGGCCTGTATCAAGAACAGCATGGTCAGCAGGTCCAAGGAAGTGATTCTTCCCCTGGACTCAGCGCTGGTGAGGTCACAGCTGGAGTGCTGTGTCCAGTTCTGGGCCCCTCAGATCAGGAAGGACATTGAGGGGCTGGAGCAGGTCCAGAGGAGAGCAACGAGGCTGGGATAGGGACTCAAGCACAAGTCCTATGAGGAGAGGCTGAGGGAGCTGGGGCTGTTCAGCCTGGAGAAGAGGAGGCTCAGGGGAGACCTCCTCACTCTCTACAACTCCCTGACAGGAGGTTGTAGCCAGGTGGGGGTGGGTCTCTTTTCCCAGGCAACCATCAGCAAAACAAGAGGGCTCGGTCTTCAGCTGTGCCAGGGGAGGTTTAGGTTGGATATTATAAAGAATTTCTTTACAAAGAGGGCAATCAGCCATTGGAATGGGCTGCCCAGGGAAGTGGTGGATTCTCCGTCCCTGGAGGTTTTTGAGACTGGATGTGGCACTTAGGGCCATGGTCTAGTAACCACAGCGGTAGTGGATCAGGGGTTGGACTTGATGATCACTGAGGTCCCTTCCAACCCAGCTGATTCCATGATTCTATGGGAACACACACATGGAGATGGAAACACACACATGGAGATGGGAATACACACATGGAGACGGGAACACACCCATGGAGATGGGAACACACACATGGAGATGGGAACACATCCATGGAGATGGGAACACACACACGGAGATGGGAACACACACGTGGAGATGGGAACACACACATGGAGATGGGAACACACACATGGAGATGGGAACACACACGTGGAGATGGGAACACACACGTGGAGATGGGAACACACACATGGAGATGGGAACACATCCATGGAGATGGGAACACACACACGGAGATGGGAACACACACGTGGAGATGGGAACACACACATGGAGATGGGAACACACGCACAAGATCAAGCAGAGTAGTTTTGCTGAAGGGATTTATTGATCATTCAGGGGAAATGCCCCTGGGCTCGGAGGGAAATCAGGGGGTTCTTCCAGGGATGATCATCTCCTCATGGTGCTGGAGGGGGACAGGACACAGGTGTCACCACCAGTCCTGAAAGACAGAGCCCAAAATGTCACCCCCAAAGTCCACTGCAACACGAGAGGGGCCTTGTCCTGACCCCTCTCCCTGCAGGCACTGCTCACCTCAGACATCCAGGGATGCAGCCACATCTCACCAAGAGGACCCACCACCTTCTCCACCACAGGGGGCTGGGGACAAAGGCAGGGTTAGAGACACACTGGGTGCAGTGGGATGTATTGGGAGCCTGGGGGAAGAAATGGGATCCTTGGGGGAGGTGCACTGGGGTATATTGGGGCAGACTGGGATGGCCGGGAGTGTCATGGCCATGTGAGGGGAGGACCCGACTCAGGCAGAACTCCTGGTACCCACCTGAGCCATCTTCAGGATCCCAACGTCCACTAAATGCAGCTGGAGAGAGACCAGGAGCCCTGGTTGGTCACTGGGATGTCCCTGGTGCCAGCAAGGGATGGGGGGACCAAAGTGTCCCCCAGTTCCCAGACTGGATGCCCTCCAGTCCCCCCGGCCCACTCACCTCCCGCAGATCATTTTGGGTTCCTGCCAAGAGTGCCTGGGGAAGGAGAGCAAAGGGTTGCTCAGGATTGGCCCCTGTGGGGCTGGGGAGGGACACGGGTGTCCCCAGCCCCCCCAGCCCATGGCTGCCCCCGTCTGAGGGGGAAAATCCCTTCTGCTCCCCCCGCTCCCACTCCACCCAGTTTCACCTCCAACCCCTGTGCCTGCAGGGCCCAGGGTGAGGATGGAGACAAGGAGAGCCAGGGGAATTCAGGGCCTGCAGGGAGGGTGGGGGGAGGTTGGGGGGGACCCAAAGATGCTGAACTGGGGGGAACTGGGGAGCCCACGGGACTGGGATTGGGGTGTTGAAGGGGCCCTGTGTGGGATGCAGGGGAGGGGAAAGGAATTCAGGTGTAGGGACATGGGGACTGCAAGGGAGAGGCTTGGTGGGGACAGAAGGAGGAGGATGGAGGAGGACAAAAACGAGGGGACTGGGAGATGGTTGGGAGTGGAGAGTGAGGCAAGGAATGGTCTTGGGAGGTACCGGGGCAGTGACCTGGGTGAAAGGCAAAGGTCTGAGGGGAAGGATGGAGAGAAAAGCTTTGGGAATGATCAATGGGAGGATGTTTGGGGACCCTGGGTAGGACACAGAGCAGATGCTGGGAAGGAGATGCCTGAGGGGACCAAAAAGGATGGGATGGGAGGCCCAAGGGGTGGGATTTGGGAACACCATTAAAAGCGCTGGAGTGGCGGCGCTCGGGCACGAGGGAGAGCCCGGGAAAAGCGTCGGGAACATTCTGGCACTGAGGGGAGTGCGGGCTCCGAACTTGGGCACTGAAATGATCGTGGGCCCGAGTGGGGGAGGGTCCCGGGCAACGCAGCGCAGGAGAGGACGGCGAGCGGCGAGTGTCATGGGTTGGGCTTCACTGCCCTGGAGGCAAAAACTGCCCCGTGTGCCATCCAGAGATTTCCCATCGACCTTTCCCCAAACCTGCCAAGTGGGACAGGACATCAGAGCTGCGCTCTGCCCAGACCCCAGGAAAGAAACCCCATCCCTTCCAACCAGCTCAGGGAAAAACATCCGGCTCCCAGCAGCTCCACAGAGGCTCCAGCACAGGAGCCTTGTCCCCCAGGCACATCTGTGGACTGTGCCCTGCCCAGAGCCCTGGGGCTGCCTGTGGAAGCCCCGAGGCTGCGGGATTTGCAAGGGGTGGCCTTTAAAGGGCTCTCCCAACCCCAAGCCTTCTACCCTTCTACGGCTCTAATCTGCGCTGCAGCGTGGTACTTACACAAGGGGCAGCTATGTCCTGTGCTGGTTTAAAATCTGCCTGCCAGCCTGAATTCAGGCAGCGAGACAAAGACCCAGCTACTGGATTTTTTTTGCTATTTACTAGGTGCCTCTGTGCCCAATGCTTGAACCTGCCCAGGACTCGCTGGACGGCAGCAGAGCCTTGTGGTGCCTCAGCCACTCCTCCCAGTCCCATACCATCAGCAAACGTGCTGAGGGTGCTCTCCGTCCCTTCTGCCAGGCCACTGGGCAACCGGTCAAACAAGGCTGGCCCCAGCACTGAGCCCCGCGCTCACAACTCTCTGAGCTCTGCCATTCAGCCAGGTCTCAACCCCCTCAGTGTCCACTCATCTAAGCCACACTTCCTGAACTGCCTGTGAGGGTCTTCTGGGAGGCAGGGTCAAAAGCCTTGCTGAAGTCACGGCAGACAACAGGCACTGCTCTCCCCTCATCTAGCCAGCCAATCGTTCCAGCCCAGAAGGCTAGGAGACTGGTCAAGCATGATTTTCCCTTCCTTTTATTCCACAGGCTTAGAGATGACATGCAGCATGAGCTGTTCTGTCCCCTTTCTGGGGATGGAGGTGACCGTATTGGGCCTGTCATTTCCTGGGTCCCTCTTGCTGCTCTTTTTGAAGACTGGAGTGATGTCGGCTTTCCTGCAGTCCTCAGGCTCCTCTACTGGGGAATCAGCATCCCTGATGTGCTGGCAGTGTTCCCTGTGCCAGGGGCAGGAGCAGAGATTTGCCTTGGCCAGGGCCAGAGCCCTGGAGTGGCACTGCCTGAACAGCCCTTTTCGTGCAGAGTGGCTGCCCAACAGTCCTCGGTGGCTGCCCCAGGGCCTGGCATTTGACCCTGCGCTTGCTGCAGCAGCAGCAGCCGCCCCGGCTCTGTGGTTACCGAGGGCTCGGGACCCGCTGCGGAACCTCGGTTGCCAAGGGGCCGCCTCACACTGGGTGGTGGGGGCTGGGGCCATCCCTGCCCATATTTCAGGTGCAGGGTGCTGATGTCACAGTGGCCACTGTGACCCGTGGGGCCAAGGGCACAAAACGGGACTCTGGGCTCGGGCCCAGTGTCAGTGTTACCTGACAACGAGAGGAGAAGGAAGAGGAGGGACAGTGCTGCCCAGGGAGAGCCTCAGAGCTTGGGGCTCTTGGCCTGTGCTGCAGCTACAGTCACCTCGCCCTTCTCAGACTCAGTGAAGGAGCATTTTGACGAGACTGCAGTGGATAGGAAAAAAGGAAGAGAAGGCGGACAGAGACAGGAGTCAGGGGCAGTAGGGGAGCCCTAACCCCCCGGGCTCTACCCCTCTGTTGCAAACGCCTCTCGCTTCTTTTGCACAGACAGTGGAGGAGCACCTGGAGGAGACCTCGGTGTTCCAAGAACAGGGACTCCCTGCTGACCGTCACCATGTCACACAGGGAGGAGGAGGCCCCCAGAGGGAGGGAGCCAGGTGAGAGCAAAGTGCCCCCCTCTCAGCCTGGCAGAGGGGCTGTCGGGGCGGGTAGCACAGGTGCCATGCCCGGGGCCATTGTCTCTCTCCCCTCCAGCATGCCTGCTGTGTCAGCAATCAGAGGCTGACCTGGACATCTGTGGGGAAAAACTCTTCATACATGGGCTCTGTGCCCACGAGTTCTGCCTGGTGAGTTGCTCTGTGGGCTCCCTCCACTTTTTGACAGGCAGTCCCTGCCACTCTCTCCTCATCAGTGAGTGTCATTTTCCTGCAGTTTTTTGCCACCAACTTTCCTGACCGCCCGGTTCATCGAGGAGGACTCTGGTGTCTTCCCTCATGGGAGATCCGAGCTGTAGTCTCCCTGGCGGCTCAGCAGGTGAGACCCTGACTAGAGTAGGGAGATTTGTGCCAGGCAGGGTTTGCTGGAGCTTAGCCCAAAACCCGAGCAAGAAAGTCCAGCCCTTCCAAGCAGTTCTGGGAGAAGGAGGAGGCCCTGAGGCTGCTGCTGATGGGGTTACTCTGCTCTTTCCAGATCTGCTGCATCTGTGGCCAGAGAGGGGCCACCATTTCCTGCTGTAGAAGAAACTGTGACCTGAGCTTCCACCTGCCCTGTGCCAAGCAGGGAGGCTGTGTCACCCAGTTCTGCAGACCATTCAGGTACCTGCTGTCCCTTCCTCACCACCACCAGGGAAGGGCCCAGCACTTCTCTCCTCACCCACCCCTTTTCCCCCCAGGGCCTTCTGCCCCGCACACAGCCCAGAGCAGGCAGTGGAGGCGACACCAGAGCCAGGCACCCAATGCCTCATCTGCTTGGAGCCTGTGGAGGACAGAAAGACCTTCAACACCCTGGTGTGCCCAGCCTGCAAAACCGCCTGGTTCCACAGGGACTGCATCCAAGTAGGAGTGGTTCTGTCACCCTGAGGGGCACAGCAGGGGCTCAGCAGCACCAGGGCCTCACTCTTGCTGCTTGTGTTTCTCCTGCAGGGACAGGCTCTGCATGCTGGTCGTTTCTCCTTCCAGTGCCCCCTCTGCAGAAATGATGAGGCATTTATAAGAGATATGTTCACCGTGGGGATCCAAATCCCCTTGAGGTTGGTGTCCTTCTGCCTGGCTCACAACACAGGGGGTGCAAGTGCTGTGCTGTGCCAGGGCCTACCCCAGCAGTCCTGGCCCTGCCCTGGTCCCTGAGTCCTGGGTTCAGCTTCCAGCAGGAGCTGCAAATGGCACAGGGGGAAGGGCAGGGACACCCTGCACCTGCCTGATGCCAGGGCAGAGGGAGTTCATCAGTTTTCCTTTTCCCATCAGACCACCATCATGGGAGGGCTTTAATGCATTCGATGAGCTGGGAGACAGACACAGGCACTGTGATGCCAGTGAGTGCCTTTTTCCAGGAGGCAGGCACGAGGCAGAGGAGGAGGGGTAAGTTGCCAAAGCTGCACCCCAGGGCTCTGCAGGGCTTGAAGCAGAAGGACCCAGGAGAAGAGCTCAGCCAGATAATCCCACGCTTTGGACACTTTGTCCTCACCTCCATGAATCCGTTTGCTTCCCCAGGCCCTGGCAATTGCTCCTGTGCTCCTCCTGTGCTGCCGAGGGCACTCACAGACGCTGCTCTGGCCTGAGGAACAGCATAACCAGATGGGAATGTGATGGCTGTGCTGGTCTGGGCACAGGTAACAGGCAAAGCACCCTGGTGACTGTGGGTCAGGCAGTGGGTGCCCAGGGTGGGTTTGGCGGAGCCTGTCTGCTCCAGGAGGGCTGGAGGCACTGCTCTGGCCTATCCTGGCCCAGGTCTGGGGTGGCCTTGACATTCCTACTTCCCCTCACAGGCTCCCGAGATGAGTCAGAGCTTGCTGGTGTCAGCGTGGCCAGACAGTCAGGATTGGAGCCTTCTGATGGCTCCAGGGAACCCGAGACCGTCAGCCCCAACACAGGCAGCCTGGTGCTATCAGGGCTGTCTCCCAGTTCTGCACCACTGGAGACCATCAGCCCCAGCCCCAGCATCCAGGTGCCATCCCCTGGATCTTCAGCACCACAGACCAGCAACCACCATACCAACCCCCAGGCAACATCGGAGCAGTCTCTGCAATCTCCCTCACAAGAGACGAGCAGCTCCAGCCCTGACAGTCAGGCAACATCGGGGTCATCCCAGAGCAGCTTCCCAGCAACTGAGGACAGCAGCTGCTCCAGCAGTCAGGGGCCTGACCGCCGGCAAAACCACCCCCGTCGGCAACGTTGGGCCCAAAATCCACACCTTCGGTCCAGAAGTCCCCTGGACAGGACTCATGTGCCAGCACCAAGTCCTGGGAGGCGCAGGCCCAGGCAGAGACCATCAGGGACATCCCGCAGGCAAAACCGCTCCCGCCTGCAACGTCCAACCCCAAATCCATCCGGCTGGTCCAGAAGTCCCCATGGCAGGACCTGCACACCAGCACCAAGTACTGGGAGGCGAAACCCAAGGGAGACAGCAGCCAGGACTTCCCAAAGGCAACACCACTCCCGCCAGCAGCGTCGGACGCCGAACTCATCCAGCAGATCCAGAAGTCGCCAGGACAGGAGCCGTGTTAGAGCACCAGGTGCTGCCAGGCGCACTCACCGGTGGGACGGTGAGACAGGGACCCACCGCTGACACGTCCCATGTCACACAGGGAGGAGCAGGCCCCCAAAGGGAGAGAGCCAGGTGAGAGCAAAGTGCCCCTCCCGCAGCCTGGCAGAGGGGCTGTCGGGGCGGGCAGCACAGGTGCCATGCCCGGGGCCATTGTCTCTCTCCCCTCCAGCATGCCTGCTGTGTCAGCGATCAGAGGCTGACCTGGACATCTGTGGAGAGAAAAACTTCAGATAAATGGGCTCTGTGTCCACGAGTTCTGCCTGGTGAGTTGCTCCGTGGGCTCCCTCCATTTTTTGACAGGCAGTCCCTGCCACTCTCTCCTCATTAGTGAGTCTCATTTTTTCTACAGTTTTTTGCCAGCCACCTTCTTCAGCACAATGATGGTCAAGTAGGACTCTTTGGCTTTCTCCCAAGGGATATCCTAGATGTAGTTTCCTGGGTGGCACAGAAGGTGAGAGAGCCTGACAAGAGCAGGGAGATTTGTGCCAGGCAGGGTTTGCTGGAGTTTAACCCAGACCCCAAGCAAGAAAGCCCAGCCCTTCCAAGCAGCTCTGGGAGAAGGAGGAGGCCCTGAGGCTGCTGCTGATGGGGCTGCTCTGCTCTTTCCAGAGCTGCTGCATCTGTGGCCAGAGACGGGCCACCATTTCCTGCTGTGAAACAGACTGTGACCTGCAGGGAAGGGCAGGGACACCCTGCACCTGCCCGATGCCGGGGCAGAGGGAGCTCATCAGTTTTCCTTTTCCCATCAGGCCACCATCATGGGGGAGCTTTAATGCATTCGATGAGATGGGAGACAGACACAGGCACTGTGATGCCAGTGAGTGCCTTTTTCCAGGAGGCAGGCACGAGGCAGAGGAGGAGGGGTAAGTTGCCAAAGCTGCACCCCAGGGCTCTGCAGGGCTTGAAGCAGAAGCACCCAGGAGAAGAGCTCAGCTCCTCCATGAACCCGTTTGTTTCCCCAGACCCTGGGAACTGCTGCTGTGCTCCTCCTGTGTTGCCAAGGGCACCCACAGACACTGCTGTGGCCTGAGGAACAGCATAACCAGCTGGGAATGTGATGGCTGTGCTGGTCTGGGCACAGGTAAAAGGCAAAGCACCCTGGTGACCCCGGGCCTGGTGCCCCTGGGCCTGGCAACGGGTGTCCAGGGTTGGCTTGGCTGAGCTTGTCTGCTCCAGGAGGACTGGAGACACTGCTCTGGCCTATCTTGTCCCAGGCCTGGAGTGATTTTGGGGTCCCAAGCCAGGAATTGCGGATCCCATTCCCAGCAGGACGCTCCCACCAGAATACTGGGATGCTCCCATGGGAACACTGGGATCCAGAGGGTCGGGAAGGAGGGATTTTCCCGGGATTCCCCCCTACTCGTGGTGGGCGATGAGCAGCATCATGGCCATGCCTGCCAGCAGCTGCAGCAGCACCGGCCCCTGGCCGGAATTCCGCAGGATCTTGGGAATGACGGACACGGTGCCCAGGGAGATGAAGCCGCCGGCGGTGAAGGGAAGGATCCCGGAGCCCGCAGCCGCCCCGGAGCCCTCGGCCAGCAGGGAACAGGCGGCACCGGCAACCGCGGCCAGGACCATCACCAGCTGGAGATACATCACCTGGGGTGGAGAAACAGGGGAACTGGGAGCACTGGGAGGGACTGGGAGAGGGTAATAGGGTCACTGGGAGCACTGGGAGGGATTGGGAAGGGAATGAGGGACACTGGAGGAAGTGGGAGGGACTGGGAAGAGAAGGGAATGGGAGGCACTGGAGGGACTGGGACCACTGGGAGGGACTGGGGGGACTGGGAGTCCTCGGTCAGCAGGGAACGGGTGGCACCGGCAACCGCGGCCAGGGCAGTGACCAGCTGCAGACACATGGCCTGGGACACGGATAATGGGGTCACTGGGAGCACTGGGAGGGACTGGGAGGAGGTTAGAGGGGTAAGAGATGGATTGGGAGGGACTGGGAGCAGGGAACAGGCGGCATCGGCAACTGCGGCCAGGGCCGTCACCAGCTGGAGACACATCAGCTGCGAGGGGATAACGGGGTCACTGGGAGCACTGGGAGCACTGGGAGCACTGGGAGAGGGATAATGGGGTACTGGGAGGGACTGGGAGGGGATTAAAGGGATAAGAGATGGATTGGGAAGGACTGGGAGGCATTGGGAGGGACTTGGGGCACTGGGAGGGGGTTACAGGGATAAGAGATGGATTGGGAAGGAGTGGGAGGGACTGGTGGGACTGGGAGCAGGGAACAGGCGGCGCCGGCAACCACTGCCAGAGAGGTGACCAAGTGGAGACACATCAGCTGGGAGGGGATAACGGGGTCACTGGGAGGGACTGGGAGGGGGTTACAGGGGTAAGAGATGGATTGGGAAGGACTGGGAGGGACTGGGAACACTGGGATCCATCAGCCAGCAAGGAACAGGTGGCGCCTGTTTGGTTTGGTTTAGAATTTGTGCTTTACTTTGCTTTAACAATTTTGACGTTGTTCAAAGAGTGTTTTTGCAGCCAGACCCTGTCCCTGACGACCACGAACCTTTAACCTGTGCCAATTTGTATTAATAAAGAGTGTTATTCCACAGACTGTTGGAGGAAGTCCTTTATAAAGGTGCTGCCAGTTTTGTCAATGCCGGAGTAACTGGTGGAAATATCCACTGAGGGGTTTTCCTTTGGCTGTGACGTGTCAATCCCCGAAAAAGGGCCCTGGAATTCCCCCCACCTCATTGTGGATCTGTTTGGTGGAGGGTTCCTGGGTGGAATATGGGACAGACTAGATGGGACTGACAGGGTTTTGTTTTTCCCTGGGGCACCACCAGACAAACAAATCTCCAAGAGTCGGGTGAATTCCCCTTCCCCCCGTTTCCCGACACACACGGGAATCTGCTGAGGTTGGACAAGACCAAGGTGGTGCAGCCGGGTCAGAGCAACCCCCGGGATTGGTGCAGGCTGGGGGAGGAAGGGATGGAAGTCCCTGCTGGGAGAGGGCTCTGGGGGTGCTGGTGGGTGACAAATGGGACACGAGCCAGCCTGGAAACCCCCCGTGTGCAGGGCTCATCCCGGGGGCAGGGGAGGAGGGGAATGTGCCCCTCTGCTCTGCTCAGGTGAGACCTCAGAGCTGGAGGCAGCACTGCAGGTGGGGTCTCAGCTGAGCGGAGCAGAGGGGCAGAACCCCTCTCCCCTGCTGCCCACGCTGTGGGATGAGCCCAGGACACGGGGGGGTTGTGGGCTGTGAGCTCCCATTGCTGGCTCCCATCCTGCTTTTCATCCCCCACTATCCCCATGGCCTTGGATGCAGGGCTGCTCTCCATCCCTTCAGCCCCGAGCCTGTCCCTTGAGATCTGGGGGCATTTGACACCCACTGGCTCCTTTGATCCCCTTTCCCATCCCTCCCAGAGCACAGGAAGGACTGAGGGACCTTGGCCGATTGTCCCTGACCCTCCCCTGCCCCGACACCAAGCTGTGCTCCTTGGGGACGGTGCTTGGACAGCCCCAGTCAGACCCTGTTTCCCGCTGTGCCCCCAAACTGTGCCAGCAGTGCCAGGGCCTGTCCCTGCCTGTGATCCCAGCACGGACACGCAGCAGGACTGTGACCAAGCTGCCGGAGCACTCAGGCCTTGCACCCACAGCAGGGCTGGCAAGGGGAGTGGGGAGCTGCAAAGAGCAGCTGTGGAAAGAGCAGGAACCCTTGGCCCTGGCCCTGCTGCTGGGCTGGGAATCTCTTCCCTCCTCCTCTGCACAAAGGCACTGCCCCTGCAGCTCCACAGAAGGGCTGAGGAAGCATCTTGGACACACAGGTCACTGCAGGGCACTTGATTTTCTTGAAATACACAGTGATCGTGGCACCTCAGTGTGTCTGTGCACAGCAGTGGTAGGTACTGGTGTAGCAATAGAATGACTAATGACATTCCTTTATGGAAAACAGTTGCACAGGTGGAAAAAAAAAAAGGAATGCAAATATAAAATACACCAATACAACAACAAGAAAATGGACACGTGGTACAAAGCAGTCTGACATCCTGGATGCTGTGAAGAAGAAAAAAGGCACTTCATTGCTTCTGAAAAGCATCCAGTCATTTTCCTCCAGGTATCCTTGAGGTCCTGGTTCCTCTTGGGGTGGTTCAGTGCTGGAGGCACCACCGAGTCCAGAACTGACCTCAGCAGTTCCAGTAGCAGGGAGGAGATGGAGGGGGGCTTCAGGTGGGCAAACCTGACAGTGCTGACAAACAGGGAGACCACAGCCAGGGGAGGCAGGCCCGTGGAAAAGGCTCTAAAAAACCCTCCCCGAAGTTCACTCCCTCTGCTCTCTGCACTTTGGGGTTCTGGGGGTCCCTCCGTTCAGACTGTTGCAGGTCCCTCGTGTTTTGGGGGCCCCCTCTCCGGGGTTCTGCCTTTTCCTGGCTGCTGCAGATGCCGGGAATCCCAGGGGTCCCCCCTCTCGGAGCCCCTCTTTCAGGGGCCGGGGGTCCCCGGCCCCCCCACCCCTCTGTGCTCCCCCTCTCCGCGCTTCCCCTCCCGCCCCCCCAGGCTGCCGGGGGTCCCCCAGCTCCGCTGTCGCCCCTCTCTGCTCTCCCCACTCCGGGGGCCCTAAAAAAGGGGCTCGTCGCGTCCCCCCCGCCGGCACCGGGCTGACAATGGGGGCGGCGGGGCCTGACCCCGCAACACCGACCCCCACCGCGGGGGGGTCCCCGCATCCCCCCGCCCACCTCCCGCCTCTGCCGGGAACCCACCCCGGGATCCCCCCCAGCAAAACCAAACCACCTCCCGGGGACCCCCCGAGCTCCCCCCGAGGGCCATTTGCGGCTCAGCCCCAAACATCCCCCCCAAAAACCCCCCGCACCCCCCAACCCATCGCAGCCGAGCTCCCCCTCCCCGCCCACTCAGGGGGGCGATGCTCCTCCTCTTCCTCCTCCTTTGCCTCTGCCCGCTCCTCCTCCCCCCGCTCCATCCCCCGAGCCAGGAGCTCGCCGGTGAGTTGGGGGGGCCCCGATGGCAAAGGGGCAGAGGGGAAGGAAAAGAGGGGCTGGGAGCCCCAGAGTGAGCGAGAGAGGGGGTGGGTCACTGCCAAAGCAGCGGGGGGGCGACGGGCAAAGGGTGGGAGAGGGGAAGAAGGGGAGGTGGGAGAGCGGCAAAGGGCTTCCCGTGGGGGTCCCTTCGTGTCCCCACAGCTCGATCCCTGGAGAGGAGGGACCCCCGGGCCCCAGCGGCTGGTGGGGGCCGGGATGTTTGTTGGGAATTCCCGGCAGGCCGAACAAAGGCCCCGGCCACGCGTCGGGAACTCTTTGATTGTCCCCAACAGTGGCGGGAGTTCCCCAATTGCCGCCCCCCAAAGGGGGGAGATGGGAGAGGGGGGAAGGCTGGGAGTGTTTTTTGGGGTGAGTGTTGGGGCTGTCGGGGGGCAGAGTGCTGGGAAAGGGGGTTTTGGGGGATGCCAGGGCCGAGGAAAGGGGAGTGCGGGGCTCTGGAGAGGTGGGATGGGGGGTCCGGGGAGATCCCCTGGCCAGGGGTCGGCGGTGTGGGGGAAAGGGAGGTCCTGGGGGTTGGGAGAATGGCCAGAACCCGGGGTTCAGGGGGTCCCCCGTGTTCCAAAGAAAAGGGTCCTGTGGGTTGTGGCAAAGGCAGGCCTGGGGGTGCAGGGGGTAGCAGCGTGAAGGGAAAGCAGGGCCTGGGGGCTGGGAGAGGCGGGCTGGGCGGGCAAGGAGGTTGCAGGGGGGTCTTAGTGCAGAATAAGGGGGTGCCAGGGGGTTCCTGTGGCCAGGAATGGGGGTTTGGGGGTGTCCCAGAGGGAAGGAAAAAGGGGGGCTGTAGAGACTGGGAGAGGGGGCCCAGGGGGTCTCTGGGGTCCTTGTGTCCAGGAAAGGAGGGTGCAGGGGCCTCCAGTGTGAGGGAAAGGGGGTTCAGTGGGTGGGGAGAGCCGGGATGTGCAGGAAGGGCAGTTCAGGGGGTGCCGGGTGTTGAGGAAAGGAGGGGTTGGGGAGTGGGAAAGGCAGGAGTGGGGGTGGAGGGGGTTGCAGGGTGAAGGAGAAGGGAGGGTGTGAGGACTTGGAGAGGTGGGATGGCTGGGAAAGGGGGTGCAGGGGATCCTGGAGCTGAGGAAGGGGGTGAGAGTGCCAGTGTTGGAGAGGAGGTGCAGGGGGGTCCTGATGGGCAGGACTGGGGGTCCAGGGAGTGCCGGGGTGAAGGAAAAGGGAGTCTGGGAGAGGTGGGATGGCTGGGAAAGGGGGTGCAGGGGGTTCTGTAGCTGGGGAAGTGGGTGCAGGGGGTGGTGGTCTGGATAAGGGGGTGCAGGGGGGATCTGGTGTCCAGGAATGAGGCATTCAGGGGGTCCCTGGGACACTCCAGGAGCACCCTGCAGGATAAGGCAGGAGTGGGGAAGTGGGGAGACAGGGAGATTTGGGGGTCAGGGTGGTCCCAGGGTCAAGGAAAGGGAGAAACAGGGAGAGCTGTGAGAACTGGGAAGGGGCTCCAGGGGGTCCCGGGGTGAAGGAAAAGGGGGTCTGAGGGTGAGGAGAGGTGGGATGGCCAGGAATGGGGGACCAGGGGTCCCTAGGGGGAAGGAAAGAGGGGGATGGAGAGACTGGGATGAAACAAAGCAAGACCTGAAGAGTTAACTTAGAATGCATACTCTGAGCAAAGAAACAAAGAACTAAGTTTCAAGGACTAGTGGAACATAACACATACATAAATCTGACACACTGACACAGAGAGAACAGAAAGTAAGAGCACCAAAAATGCTAACACACACAGAAATAGACATAGGGAAGGAACACAGGGAGATAAGGGGAAAGAGAAGGGCCAGAGTCCAGAAACTCCTGCCAAATATCAGAAACTCCTGCCAGCTGGGAGTTCCCCAGCGTTGCATAAAATAATTACCTCACTGCTTAAAGACTAAACCTTGTCTCTGAGCAGTTCCTCTGCGCCTTTTGGGGCACAAATTCGGCATCAGGAAGAGGTGGGATGGTGAGGAAAGTGGGGGCAGGGGGGTCCTGGAGTCAAAGAAAGAGGGGTGTGGGGTCTGGAAAACTGGGTCTGGCCAGGCAGGGGGGCCCCAGGCCCGGAGGAGCAGGAAGAGGAGGAGGAACAGGCGGTGGGGGCTGCTGAGACCCCCGGAGTGGGGAGAGCGGAGAGGGGCGATCCCGGCACCGCGGGACCCCCGTCAGCCTGGAAGGAGGGGGGAACCTGCAGAGAGGGGAGGGTTGGGAGTGCAGGAACCCTGAACTGGGGCCCTGGAGAGGGGGTACCCTTGGGAGCCCTGGGACACTGAAGTGGGGAGCCCAGAGAAGGGGGAGTGCTGGGACCCCCGTCAGCCCAGCCAGGGGGACCCCAGAGAAAGGGGAGCCCCGAGAAGGGGGACCCCCGGGATTTCTGGGACCCACAGCAGTGTGGAGAGGGGGAGACCCCAGAGAGGTGGGATCCCTGAGAGCCCCAGCACCCCAAAGCAAGGATTCAGGGGAGAAGAGACCCCTGGGGCCTCCAAAACCGCCCTCATCCCTAAGCAGGGGGACCCTGGAGAGGGGGGAACTGCAGGACCCCCAGCAGTCCAGTGAAGGGGGTCCCCCAGAATACCAAAGTGGGAAGACCCCTGGGATTCCTGGGACCCTCAGCAGCCCAGAGAGGGGGGACCCCCACTACATGTGGGACCCCCAGCAGCCCAAAGAGGGGGGACCCCCAGAACCCCAAAGTGGAGAGACCTGAGAGGGGGAACTCCTGGAAGGGTTTTTTTGGTCCGAACCTTGGAGTTCTGGGGGGACTTTGACTGAAACTTGGTGTTTAGGAGGCTTTTATGGACACGAGGTGCTCAGTGACTTCTAGAGATTGACTTGGGCAGGAGGAACCCCCAACCCAACGCGCTCAACCCTTGTTTTCCCCCCCCCCATCAGGATTTCTCCTTCCCAAAGCTTGGGCAGATGAAGGAGGCTGCGAGGAAGAGGAAGATGCCGCGGGCCCCCCAGGCAGGTGAGGAGGAAGTCAGTGGCCCTTTGCCCTGTCTTGTCCTGTATCTCCCAGCCCAGCATCGCCCCCGGCTGCAGGACAACCCCGCTGCCGCCGCCGTCCTGCCGGGGCCGGATTTGGGGGGATGTCCTTGGCCTTCCCTCTGGGCCGGAGGCAAATCCCCTCCCTGTCCTTCTTCCTTCCACTCCTTGTTCCTTTTCCTTCCTTCTTCCTGCTCCTTGTTCCTCCCTCTCCTTCTTCCTTATGTTTTTTCCTTTCTCTCCTTCTTCCTTCTCCTTCCTTTCTCTCCTTTCTCCTTTTTCTTTGTTCTGTCTTCTCCTTCCTTTCCATCATTCCTTGTCTCCGTGCTCCTTCCTTCTCTCAGGACCAGCGTGGCCAGCAGGACCAGGGCAGTGGTTCTTCCCCTGTACTTGGCACTGTTGAGGCCACACCTCGAGTGCTGTGTCCAGTTCTGGGCCTTCTCCTTCCTTCCTTCTTCTTCCTTCCTTCTTCTT
Organism: Chiroxiphia lanceolata; assembly: GCF_009829145.1. Lineage (NCBI taxonomy): Eukaryota > Metazoa > Chordata > Aves > Passeriformes > Pipridae > Chiroxiphia > Chiroxiphia lanceolata. The sequence continues at coordinate 351,295 of NC_045669.1, forward strand.
CCTTCCTCTCCTTGTTGCTT